>NC_068545.1:10104681-10452181 GCF_026212275.2 Microplitis demolitor
CATGTTCACGCACGTGTTTAAAGAACACGCTGTGCATGGACTTGTCCACATGTGTGCTGAGCAGTTTTTGTTGCTCAGCATTGCTGATGACCCTCTTAAATTCCTCCTTAGGGAGTTCGATAAGAGGGTTTACTCTTCCAAGACCGAGGGATTTTGCCGCGTAGATTGCTGCCTTATATAAAAACGTTCCCTTATGCCTATTCTCATGACTATGAACAATTTGCATAAGGAAGTCGTTTTCATCTGCAGTGAAATTGACAACCTCGTATGTTATACCCAAAACCAAACGATCGTGTAGACACTCCAAGCTCTGTAAACCTCTCCCTCCGATGTGCCGGGAAAGGTATAATCTGGTGATGGAGGATTTAGGGTGCATGCTCCGATTCATATTCATGACTTTGCGTGTCTTGATATCGAGATCTCTGAGTTCTTTTCGGGCCCATTTCAGAACACCGAAAGAGTAGAGGAGTACCGGGACAGCAAGCATGTTTGTTGCAGAGACTTTGTTTTTCCCGGAAAGTTCTGATGACCAGATTTTCCGGAGTCTCCGCACATACTCGCTGCAGAGAGTCGTTTTGATTTTCGAGGCGTCCTGCATAGGACTCCCGTCAATCCCTAGATATTTGTACGACTCTCCGGCGTCAAGATGGTCAATGACGCTCCCATCTACTAACTCGATATCCTCACGCACATCAGAACACTTACCCTTCACCAGATTAACGACCGCGCACTTGTCCAACCCAAAAGCCATGCCAACATCCCGGGTATACTCCCCTACAATATTCAAGGCTGTCTGAAGGTGTTCCTCATCAGAAGCATACACCTTCAGATCATCCATGTAGAGTAAGTGGGTGATCGAATACTTTCGATCATTTGATGGACCCACTGAGTATCCACGGGTGCGGCGTAGCGCAACAGATATTGGCAGCAGTGAGATACAAAACAGCAGAGGGCTCAGAGAATCTCCCTGAAAGACTCCTCGTTTGTACTGTACAGCTTCGGTTACACGTTTGTCGTTGCCACATGAAATGTGGAACCGTGTTCGCCAAAGCTGCATCGTACGCCCAATGCATCCCACTGTATCGCGATTGACCCCAAGGCATTTGAGCAAAAAGAGAATAAGCTCATGAGATGTTGAGTCAAATGCCTTGCGGTAGTCAATCCAGGCCATTGACAGGTTGCGCTGATAGCAGATCGCGTCTTGAATGACACAACGATCCACTAACAGATTCTCTTTGCAACCTGACAGGCCTCTTTTACTGCCACGTTGTTCGTATATCTGCTGCCATACAGGGTCTATCTCCTGCAGAATGCGATTATTCAAGATTTTGGTGAAAATCTTATAAACCGCATTCAAACAGGTGATAGGCCTGTAGTTTTTCGGGTCAGACAAGTTTCCTTTCTTTGGGATGAGCACGGTTCGCCCTTCTACAAGCCAGCATGGAATTGGTTCATTACCTCTGATGAACGCTGTAAAAATCCGGGCCAGATGACTATGGGTAGAAGTTAATTTCTTCCACCAAAATAGGTTAATGCCATCTGGACCCGGAGCAGCCCAGTTCTTACCATTGTTCAGAGCTGAACGAACTTCTTCCACGCTGACTTCGGGGCTCTCTTCATCAGCATTGTCGTTGCGATGTTGTCGACAAAATGCTTCGAAGTCGTTGAGAGCTGGAGTGTCACGATTCACGTTCGGTTGATCACCATACAACTCGGACCAGAAAGCTTCTACTTGCTCGATGGATGGGGAATCGCCAGAAACAGATGTCTTAGGTGTCAGAAAGCGTGAAGGACTTAACCGAAACAAAGAGTTATCGGTAAGCCGCTTCAGCTTTTTCTCTAGTGACTTTTTAGCAGTCACTAGAGCCCGCAACCTGTTAAGGGAACCTTCTTTGATATTAAGAAGATTCTCCTTATTCAGTGTGTGATGCTGATAGCGTAGTCCAGCCGCAATGCGGCGGACTTTGGATGTAAATGCTTTACGTGCATTTACATACTCAATCACACACTGAATGCGGGAGACATGTTTCCGGAGATCATCAATCTTTAGTGACAGCTGCCCAATGCGCCCTCTCATCTTTGCCTCAGGAGAAGAAATATTTCTCCTCGCTGGAGGTAAGAGTGAGGAAGCAGCATCATAGACAGCTTGATTGATGGTGAGCAAAATAGAGTCTTCCTGAATCCGGGCAGATAGTTCTTGGTTTACCGTGTCAAGTAGCTGTTTTGGGTAGTGTATCTTCTTTGAGATACATACTTGTCGCCTTTCAAAATCATTGTCAGCGTCTTCAGAAGAACGGCGTCTCTCTTGATGTAACTGTGCTGGAAAAGACAGACGATGAGATAATCGTCTGTTCCTTAACAGTGATCTCCGTGTTCGCCGGAGATGAGAGGCATAGTCTCGGAGATGTTGTTGTGACAGATGGCTGTAGTTAGGATGCATATTGCTCCAGAGAGCATGCATCCTCGCCATGTAGCCTCTCCGCTCCGGTTCACTGTTATTATAGCACATCAAGAGATCGGCTCGTAATTCCTCCGTCCACCTAAATGCAGTCCGTTGTTCGCCAAGGTCGTCATCGTTCGGAATCTCGGTACTCCGCCCAGCTAGTGGGTTGCCCTCATCCGAGAAGGGCAGGTTGTGGGGAGCACTTCCTGGTTCAGTATTGTCTTGAACTCAGTATTACTTTACGTTGGGGAGTTAACCCAACGTAAAGTTTGTTGTGCGATTGGTAGGCCAGCAGATGGGAGGCCAGCCTACATTGCCCACGATGCGCCACGGGGTAACTAAGACCCCCGCTGGCCGCACAACATGCACCGCGGGCGTTTATTATTATTATTATTATTATTATTATTATTATTATTATTATTATTATTATTATTATAATTATTATTATTATAATAATTATTATTATTATTATTATTATTATTATTATTATTATTATTATTATTATTATTATTATTATTATTATAATTATTATTATTATTATTATTATTATTATTATTATTATCATTATTATTATTATTATTATTATTATTATTATAAATAAAAAAAAAAAAAAAATTTCGCAAAATGAAAGAAAAAAAAACCCGCGTAAAACATAAGAAAAAAGCAAAAAAAATTTTTGTTTAATCTCGTTTTTCGGAAAAAATGATTTTTCGTCTCTTTACCTCACATTTACTGAATAACTAACGCAAAAATGAAAGAAAATAAAAAAAAGTGGATTTTTTCATTTTGGTAATAATTACACAAATTAAAGAACAAAACTTTTTCCTTCAATTGTTTTGTAAAACTTTAAGCAATCGGCCCGGACAAACGGTTCAATGGATCGATCTGAAAATTTTCAGGGTTTTTGGGAGACATTGAGCTGTAAAATCACCTGGCAACATTAACCTTTCCATCAATATTTGCAAAAAAGCGATGAGTTGACTAAAAAACCAAAAAGTGACTATTTTTCGTGGATTTTTCAAGTTGATATTAAGGATAGAAAACAAATTTTTTTATTTTATCGAAAATGTAACTTGTAGGGAACTTATTCAAGTTTCTCCAACTGCCCTTTAAGTTACTGTGCGACCATTAGTTGCTGAGATATCGATAATCGACGACAAAAGGATTCTTTTTCATTCAAAGGCTGATATCTCCGCAGCAAATTGTCCTACGGAAAAAAAAAACGAAAACCAAATTGTAGCTGAATAAATTTCCGAAATGAGCGATGAGTTGGTTTTTTTGAACAAAATTTTCCCTGCCCCGTAGACCTTAAAAATTTCGAAATATTTTGTTTTGGCCTATTTCTTATGGTCCGCAAAAACCGTAGCTCAGAAAATCATTCGGCTGAAAGATCTCTAAGCTAGAGATTTCAAGCTTCAATTTGCTTTTTTTATTTTTTCGATACTATCATTTTTAACGAAAATACAGACTTCCAAAAATCGCTAAAAATTTTGTAAAATTTTCCTTTTCCTTTAATTTTTTGGATAATACTTCTTGAATTTTTTTTTACTTACTTGATCACTACAATAAATCAGTGTTTTTATAAATTAATTAAATTATTGGTGATTTAAATTGTGGAAGCAAAATTGAATAATTTTTAAATGGATGACGTATAACATAAATAAATACATCGCAACGCTGAAATTCCCTCCTAATAATATTCATTAAATTTTGTCACTTTTTTTTGTTTAATAATATTTTTTTTCTAATTTCTATACGTGGACATTTTACGAATAATATCATATATAATTGGTATTTAACAATAATTTAATAATATTCATTACTGTATCTGATCATTCAATCAATTTAATACTTTGTTTTTTTATTTTAGACTTGTTAAAAAATGATATTTTTTATTAATTTTCATAAGGAACTGACATTTTTGTGTTTCATAAGCTTTTAAAAGTTAATAATACTTTAAGTGGGCACAGTTTTCCCCGCTTTTACACCGCTATTACTCCGCTTTTACACTACTTTAACACCGGTATTTTAACACCGCTCTTTTTACAGTGGAATGACGCCTTAGACTTTGATGGCCTATAACTATACGAAATATCAAGCTTTCTAATTCGATTACTGGGACTTTTTTTTAGGAAATTTAATGCCCTACAAGAATATTCCAAAGTCGAATTTTCATCTCACATGGTTCAAGAATTATGACATTTTTAATTAAAAAACATTTCTTTGCATGTTATTTTAATGGGAAATTTCAAAGGACTACCGACACCTTTTTAAATTGAGCTAAAAATTTAGCCCAATGGGAGAATTTTTTTTCTCAGTATATAGGTTTTTTTGACACACATTCAATAGGTTCGTTTTTTTTTGGCTCACCCCAATACTTACATTTAATTATATATGATTATATTTGGCCATTTTTCATATATGATTATATGTAATCGAGTTATATATCATTTTTTGTGACAGACACTCGAAATCTACGACATTTAGCGCCTGTAGCCGGCAGTTAAAAATATTAGATAAGATACAGCTGGTGAAAAAAAATACCTAATCGTTCTAATAGTGACGTCATCATCGGATTAAAATAAATTTTTTGGTTACATGTTGCGATAGCAAACGACCAAAAAATATCGAACTAACTTAACGAGCCATCTTGTGACAAAATTTATCATCATTTGAATTCGGCCACTTACCGACTTTTCTCTCATTTTCAATAAGTAAAAACAATCTTACCAAATAAATAAACGCGGATTTATAACCTGCCATTTAAAGGCACTAAATGTAGTAAATTTTAAATATCTGTCACAAAAACTAATGTATTTATCTGGTACGATCGAGTCTAAGACGCTCGTGTGTTTGTACCCTCGCCTTCGACTCGGGCACCAATCTTCACACTCGCGTCTTAAACACGATCGCACTTGATAGATAAACTACTAATATATAATTTTATATGATTATACACTAACGCAAAAAAATACAGGAACAGAAAAATTTTATAAATTTTTTAGTAATTTTTGGAAGGTTGTAGCTTTGTGAAAAATAATCGTATCGAGATTTTAAAGAAAGCATTTTATAGCTTGAGATCTCTAGTTTCGGTGTATTTTTATCAAAATATTTTAAAAGGTCTGGTTATTACACTAACATGAAAAATACCGCGAGACAAAAAATTTCTAAATTTTCTTTTTTTTTCCAAAGAGCCCACGGACCGTGGAAAAATTTTGTCAACTAAAACAATGCATCGATTATTTGGCAAATTTGTTCAGCTTCAATTTGGCTCTTTTTTTAACCTCGTAGGACAATTTGTCACAGAGATATCAGCCTTCAAACAAAAAATGATCTTTTTGACTTTGATCATCGATATTTCAGGTACCAATGATTGCACAGTAAATTTGAGGGCGGCGTTAAAAACTTGAGTAAATTTTCTACATGACCCCCCTGATTAAAAACTCCGATTGAATCTGATCAATACTCAATCAGAATTCTATCAGTTTCAATCAGAAACGAATTTTCAATCAGAAATGTTCGGGAGCGTTTGAGGCCTCCGATTGAATTTTTATCAGATTCAATCGGAAAAAAATATTTTTTATTTTCGATTATTTTCCGATTGAATCTGATTAAATCCGATTGAAATATCTCAATCAGATTCAATCGAAAAATAATAATTTTTTTAAAATTATTTTCCGATTGAAACTGATTAAAAAAAATTTAATCAGATTTAATCGAAAAATACTAATTTATTTCTCGATTTTATCCCGATTGATCAATTTTTTATTTCTCCGTGTAGAATGTTCTAATTGATTTTAAACTATCTTCCTGATGAGCTAGATATATAGCTAAAGTCTTTTGTAAAAATGAAACGAGGCACTGGCTAGCGTCTCGCTAGCGTCGCTAGAATCAATGCTAACGGTAGATGACAAACGAGGCGGCCCTCGTTTATTTTTAATAGGGGTGTGCGTATTATCTATGAGATACGAGTAGTTTAACATTAGACAGTATAAAAATTGTAAGCTTAATATAGTATAAATCCTTTTTACTGTAGAATGTTCTACTGATTGTATCTTATAAACAGTACACTTCAGCAATATCACCCTGTTTAGAAAATCTCATAGATTCTCATACATTCCCATAGAGATTTTATAAGAATGAATGAATTCTTCGAGAAGTGCTATATGGTTAAGTATAGGGCCTTATACAAACAGCTATAAGAATCTCTCGGTTTTTTTTAGCAGGGAAGTATAATAAAAAATTCCATAGAGGACGAAATTTTCTCAAAGATAGATGCATCTTTTTCGTACGATGAGCCGTTTTTTTTTCACTATTAACAAAATTATATAAAACAAGTGAAAAATAGACTTTCGGAGCAGATAGAATCGACATAGATCGAGTTAGAGCAATTTCTTTTATAAACTTTCAAATTCAACAAATTCTCTGCAAATTAAATCTGGTTTTAAAACGATAGCTTAAAATCTGGCTAAGTTATAGCAATTTTAAAAAAATATTATTCAGTTAACATACTTTTTAAATAGAAAAATTTGATACTCGAGAGAACGTACTTTAAATTTAATTTAAGAGCTGAAATTTTCAGGGAATTTTTTTCTCAATATAAACAACAAAATTTTCTTGTGTCGGCTAGAAAAAAAAATTTCGTTTCAAACGAAGCGGATTCAGTTAAAAAATAATAATTCATTTATCGATTATTTTCCGATTGAATCCAATTAAATCCGACAGAAAATTTTCTATCAGTTTTAATCAGATTCAATCAGAAAATAATAATTCATTTATCGAATATTTTCTGATTAAATTTGACAGACAATTTTCAACCAGTTTCAATCGGATGCAATCGGAAAATAACGATTCAGATAGTATTGATAATTATTAAAATTTGGGCAGATATGAATTTCATTTATCATTAATTCAGCAATTTTTAAAATATCCGAGTATAGAATTTTATCTGTGTTTCCAATTTAATCAATTTTATAAAAAGTTAAAACAAGCATTTTTCAGGATTATATAAAATCTTCTTTTTAAAAACTGTATTGATTGAGTTTAAAACTATCACGAAAATAAAAGGAAACATCAATAAAAAATTATATATATATTAAGTTGGTTAAAAAAAAAAAAACTTTTTTTTTTTGGTATCCAAAAATTGAAAGTCTACCTAAAAATAAAAATTTCGGTACCAATCCAAGCTCTCAATAATAATACTACGGTTTGCGTCAATTAATTTTTTGTATTTTATATTTAAATAACATGGGAAAAAAACTTTTTATTTTTTAGAATTTTCTAACTTACAAGCCAATCAACGAATTATCATACACGATAGATATTTTTGTAGGATATTGAATGCTCTACAACAAAAGTCTCATCATTTTTTGATAAATCTAACTGTTTAAAAGTTATTTGAGTTTAAAGTCAAATTTATAGAAAATTTTGAGATCTTCTTACTTTTCCGGCGAAACTATCAGTTTTATCAGAAAATCTCATAGAAACTTTTTTGTAGGTAATTTCATTTCTCAAAAATTATTATGAATAAAGTTTTTCAAAATTTCGCTTTTTTCTAGTTATTTTCATTTCAATGTCAAGCTCTTAAAAAAATAGTTTTCTGATTGATTTTTTATAAATTCTAAAATATATTTTTTGTATTTTAACTTATATTTTTTAAATAAATTTTTTTTCATGGGGGTGTTTAACGCAAGGATTTTCGTATGCTCCAACTAATAAAAAAAAAATTGCTTGAACCAAGAGAAAAATTTCTTAGGAAAAAAGATATATGTAGAGGAGAGGAAATTCACCAGTCCTAGGCAATAGCAGTAGGAGTAGTTCGGTGCTCGCCACTAGATAGCGCCTACCACTTGTGAAGTGTCCCTGGTAAGAACCGTAGTTCAGACGTATTATATTCTAGACTTGGAAGCAATTCTGACACGAGCACTCCTCTGTTCTTTGACAAAGTGACAAGTGCCATTTTCGGTGGTAATATAGTGTATCCTATATTACTTCATGACATGAAATCTAATTGTTAATATAGATTCAACATAGATTTTAATATATTTGATTTTTTAATTTTTTACCATTTAATAATATATAAATTTATTTTTTCCCGGGAATCGATAATTTTTGATTAATTTACAATCGAAACCTTCCGGAAATATCTGATTAAATCCGATTGAAACTGATTGAAAGTCAATCAGAAATTTCCGATTGACTTTTAATCAGTTTTAATCGGAATCATTCGGAAGTTTCCGATTGAAACTGATTAAAAGTCAATCGGAAATTTCTGATTAACTTTCAATCAGAATCATTCGGAAGTTTCCGATTGAATCCGATTGGAACTGATTGAATGTCAATCAGAAATTTCCGATTAATTCTGATAGGACGTTTTCAATCAGTTTCAATCGGAGTTTTTAATCAGGGCCCGTTTATCATTTTTTGAAAAAAAAAAAACACTTTTTTTTTATTTTAAACATCCTTTAGAAGTTAATACAAAAAAAAAGAGTTTTTTTGGTTTTTTAGTAAATCAACCGCTACTCTGCAAGTATCGATAAAAAAATATTGTTGCCAGGGACTTTTTTAGCTTAATTTTTTGGAAATTTTTTGTTTTTTCTCTTTTTTCCGCATATTTACTGTGTTACCAATGCAAAAATGGAAGAAAAGTAGAAAAAAAATTATTTTTTTATTTTGAGTATGATTACACAATTAAAGGAACAAAACTTGTTCCTTTAATTGTTTAGCAAAACTTTGATCGATCACCCCCAAAAAACGGCTCGATAGATCAATTTAAAAATTTATAGGGTTATTAGGGGTATATTAAGCTAAAAAAGTTTCTGGCAACAATATTTTTTTTATCGATATTTGCAGAGTAGAAGTTAAATAGCACGTAGAATCAGAATCCATGGATAAATAAAGATATAATAAATTGTATTCGTGAACGAGATGAATCTTTTCGAAGAGCTAAATCATCTAAATTAGAATCAGATCTTTTTGAATATAAAATGCTCCGTAATTATGTTGTTAAACAAATGAAAAATAGCAAAAGAGATTATTATGAAAAAAATATTGATAACAATAAAAATGATACTAAGAACCTTTGGAAATCTTTAAAAGAACTGATAAGAGATAAAAAAACAGAAGGTATAATGTTAAATGAAGTTGACTTTTTGGGTGTAGTATTAAGTGATTCTAAAGTTATTGCTAATAAATTAAATAAATTTTTTGTGTATAATGTTGAAAAAATAGTAAATGATATTCAACTTGATCATGATTATAATTACCATATTAATACCGATTTTTGTAAATTCAAGTGGAATTTCTTCGATACAGTTACATATTCTTAGTTAAATAAAACTATATGTGGTTTGGATTATAATAAAGGATCTAAGAATGATATTAATGCGCATATCTTGAAACTTATGTGGGGTACTCTTTCCGATCTTGTTCTTCACATAATGAATAAATCATTAGAATTAGGAATTGTGCCAATTGAGTGGAAAGTTTCAACAATTAAACCAATTCAAAAAATCAATAGTAGTATCGAGGCTGATGATCTAAGACCTATAAATACACTCCCGGTGTACGAACAAATCTTAGAACGTATAGTAGAAGAGTTTTTGGAACAATACCTAAAGGAAAAAAAATTACTCAATCCTGATCAGTCAGGGCTAATGAAAAAACATTCTTGCGAATCTGCTTTGCAGAATTCATTCATCGATTGGAGGCTTGATCTCGATAAAGGCCTTTATATTTGAGTAATTTTTATTGATTTAAAGAAAGCTTTTGAGACTATTGATATATTACTTTTATTAGATAAACGACATAAAATTGGACGTCGACATAATGTTTTGAATTGGTTTAAATCTTATTTGCTCGTGTTACGTTTTGGGAAATTACCCAAAATTAATTAAAAATCAAAATAATTTTTAATTATTTAATTTTATCCAGGTTTGGCCTCGTTAAGGTGTCTATAGACCCCTGGTGGGCCGTGGTCGTCGATTATTTTATTAATTATTAATTTTATTTGATTTTCGCGATTTTAAAATATGTTCGCGATCTGGTCTCCATATTATTTATGAGGATGCAGGATTTGAGGAATTCTGGACAGCCGGTGGCAGTGTCCAGGACTGGATAAATTATTGGGCAGCCGGTATCAGCGCCCAATATTTAATTGATGATTTTTAGATTATTGGGCTGCCGGTAGCAGCGCCCAAAATAACCATGAAGTCGTAGGGTATTGGGCTGCCTAATGGCAGCCCAAAATAAGGTTGGATTAATTTAAGATTAATTGTAATTTATTAAGGCTAGAGAGCAGAGGTTCGAGCTCCATGAGCTCTCTCGAAGGACTGACTATTTCTTCATTATAGAAATATAATAAAGCCAACAGAGTTGACAAAATGTTGACGCTGCATCTCAGGTTCCCTGTGAGAGAATCGTCGTAGCCCGGGTCTCATGCATCGTCATCTGTTTTGCCTACCCGCGAGCCACGGCGACTCTCTTATCATAACCGATTTCCGTTTCATTGTATAAAATTATTTAATTAAAAATAATTAATTTAATTTAATCAATAAAATATTACGGGAACGTAACACTCGGTACAAAACAGAAAGTTAAGTTTGGAAATATATTATCTGAAGAACAGGAAGTTAAGTTCGGAGTCCCACAAGGATCAGTTTTAGGACCTTTATTGTATCTTATTTATATAAATGACATTGCCACTATACTTGTAGGTCTGGGGGTAAAATGCAAACTATTCGCAGATGATATTATGATTCATTTTAGCAGTAATAATATTAGCTTAATAGATAAAGTTTTAAATAAAGCATTAATTAGATTCTATAAATGGTTCAGCAATAATCAGTTAAAAATAAATATAAGTAAGACGGCATTAATGTTAATTCGTGATCGCAGATCTAATTTCAATGGAAAATGTATGATAAAAATTAACATCAGAGTAATTAAAGAAGTGAATGAAACTAAATACTTGGGAGTTACAATAGATAATGCTATGGTTTTTGATAGTAATGCTGATTATGTGGCTAAAAAAATTGCGAAAAAAATAAATGTCTTACACAGACTTAATTACAATGCTAATAGCTATACCAAGAGTATCATTTATAAAAGTATAGTGGCACCTCATCTAGATTATTGTAGTTCTGTGATACTAAATTATAGTCAAAATAGAGTAGACATCTTACAAAAAATACAAAACAGGGCTATGCGCAGTATACTAGGTTGAGATGATTTCAGATCGAAGTCATTACAATGCAATAAATAGTAAATTATTGAATGCAATAAAAACTAGAACTAATTCTGCGGAACAATCATTGACCTATTTGGGTTATAATTGGTATGATAGATTACCTGATGAAGTTCGTAGTGAAATTACTATTCCTAGATTCAAAAGACATCAAGCTAAATATATAAAAGAGACTATTAGCATTTGAAATGTGAAGTCATTAAATTTTAACGTAAATCTTGCTATGTGTTCACGGTTGAAGACTTCAGATTTATTCATGCTTTAAGTAAAAATTATAATTATTTTATTTTAACTGATTGTAATAATCTTATATTGTGTTATGTAAATACCTTTGAGCTAAATATTAATAAATTATTATTATTATTATTATTATTATTATTATTATTATTATTATTATTATTATTATTATTATTATTATTATTATTATTATTATTATTATTATTATTATTATTATTATTATTTTTATTTTTATTATAACTTTTAATTATCAAGTGGGAGGGTGATAGGGAAAATCCGGAACAATCCCACTATGCGGAATCAGTCGCAGCCTTTCTCTTTGATTTATAAAACATGTGAAAACTGTTCTCTCATGACATTCTCTGTATGTTCCTGTTTCATTCGATCGTCATGCGGGTTTATATTTTCTTCGGTAAGTAACTAATACTACTTATGGCTCTATCAATCTACAGTTTCTATTTTTTATAAGATTTATCATAAAATTATTTAAACAACTCGTATTTTTTTAACGGGTGATTTATAATTTTGTTTTCACTTTCAAATAGTTGATATCAATTTTTTTGTCACTGTTTTATTTCTGATGAAACTTCTTATACTAATTTTTGTGCCGTTCACTGCGTGGCATATCGTATTATACATCAGGCTTTGTCTCTGAAATAGTAGAACCTTTCATTCGCGTTCGAACAGATGATCCATTTTTTTCTATGTTCTTGTAAGCGATTCTACGATTCTCTATGAATTAAATACGATAAAATTTATTTCTGGAAGTATTCGAAGAACTTTCATTTTCAAGTGTCCAACTCAGCATTCTCTTAACTTTTGATCCTTCATTCACATTCAGACTTAAATGATTCATTCAGATTTTCACTAATGACATAAAAGTTCTGAGATATTATTATTTTTTTCTGCTTGCCTACATAAAATGTTTAAAACGAAATTTAATATTTCATCTTATATTTTAGAAGAGATTAACTCAGTTTCAATTTTTTTTCGTACAATATGGCAGGTTTATATCTATCACAATTTCTTTGTTCTTTGTTGTTTCAATTTTACATTTTTGATTGCATTTAAAATGTGTATTCGTTATAAACAAAAAAAGTCCTTTATGGCGATTGTATACATTTTTTTTCGCATTCATTTAGTTACTTTTGCGCTGCAAAAAAAAAATATTATGCTACAAAAATCACTTGTGTAGTCATATTGACTTTGTGGATTTTTATTAATCATGACCATCCCGCATGAATGAAAATATTTTAATTTCAGATTAATAACCCAATATTTAATATTATTTTCCGTTAAAACTGACTTATTAAAAAAATTAGAACAGACAAACTGTTTTTCCTAATCACATAATATGATATCAATACCCTGATTTAAGTACAAATCTATATTTATTTTTAGATCTGAATTATTTGAGCTGTATCGCAAATTTTAATTTATGATAAATTCTATATCACTATTTTGGAAATCTCATGATGTTATTTTATGCAAATTTGAAGAGCTTTATTGAATAATTTTTTTTTTTTTTATGTAGGCTACTTTTTTTATGAAATGAAAAAAGACCAATGTTTTTTTGTAAATAAAATTTTTTTTGCGGCCTTGATAACGTCTTTAGGATTTCAATGACATAAATAATTCTGAAAGATAATAGGTCATATACAAAGCCTCGTTGTGGCGAAAAAATGAAATGTTTATAATATTTATGTCTATTAATATCAAAAGTCGCATCATCTATTAGCGATGATAATGATATATTCCTCCATTATTTAAAAACTTGTTCAATTATTGTGTTTTATCTGATCGTGTCTAGTAGAAATGTTGTTTTCATTAACTGGTGTACTCCCAAATGATAATAACCCTGATGTTTTCCAAAATTTTTGGTATATCCTGTAAGTAAATTTTCTACAGTTAAGATAACATTTTTATCTATTCGATAATTCCTTCAAAATAATTATTAATGCCACAATAAAAGAGTTATAGTTGTAAAATTTTCTAGAAATTCATTAATGTCAGTGAATATCTTTTAACTTTATGAATTGATTATGCATTAACCAAAAATTTCGTTAAAGTCACTCTGTTTGCAATAAAAATATATTTCGCGTACGTCTACACTAAGGTGCTTTTTTTTCGAACATTTTTTATTTACTTAGCCTATAACTTTTATTGCAGATGACAAAAAAAAAAATTTCCTGAAAGGTTGAGCCCTTAATTTTAATTTCAAGTGCTCACGATCTATTTTTAAAGTTTTCTCATTTAATAAGCGTGGAAACGTTATCACATTTTTTCAAAAAAATTTCTACTCAGGCAGTTGTTGAGCTATCCAATCGTTTTCAGGCTCTTTTTGTAGGGCTTGAAGTTCTCTTTAGAATTGCTCTGAGTAACAGTAAAGATGCATTTCCATGAAAGTAATTAAATTTTAGTCGTAAAGACTAAATAAAGAGCTACATAAGAATTGATTAAGCTCAATTAATATATTAACAACAAAAAAAGGGGGCAAGTACGAAAATTTGACTAGTGACGAAATTTAAAACAAATGTGAATTATTCTAAAATTCTTCAAAAGAGAAAAGTAAAAAAAAAATCTGCCTATCGATTGACCCTGCGGGTCAGCCCCAAATCTTTCCGCTGCTTTTAAGCTCCCTAAGTTCGAAAACATTGGTGTGAATACATTTTCGAGCTCTTCGATAATACTTTTGTATGCCATCGTTTTCGAAGAAAACGTATTTTACCACTTTTTTCTCCAACGACATCTCTCGAACGAATTGACCGATTGAGATAGGTGAAGTGGCAATTGACGCGTTTTATTGAGTTCTAGGACTGATCAGTTTTCGGGATTGATTAATTTAGTCGTTTTTTAGAAATTTCAAAAAAACTAAAAAAAAATTTTTTTTAATTCTTTCGACAACGGTTTCTCTTGAACGAATGAACCAATTTTGATAGTTAAGGTGGTATTTGACGCGGCTTATATAGTTTTAGAGGTGATTAGATTTAAGAATCAATCTATAGAGCACATTAAAAGTTATAAGAATTAACAAGCTGCGTCGAATGCTACCTTGGAGATCAAAATCAGTTCATCCATTCAAAAGTTACAGAATATTTACATACATACGTACGTACGTACACGCATACATACACTCGGATATCGTTTTGGAATTAGTCAGAATAACTCCCTAGAACGTAGAAACGTCGAGATCTGGTGAAAAATCGTTTTCGAAAATCGAGATGAAACCAATAACTTCCCTTTTTTTCGAAATGTTTCAATTTTTTTAGCGGGAAGTTAAAAATAAACTATGACTTTAAAAGTATTGAATTGATTTAGATATTTCTTGTAGGATATTTAACACACTACAAAATTTGTATGAATATTTTTTCTAAAAACTTAACAGCTTGGATAATAATAGCCAACAATTATGATTTTTGGTGAATATAATAATTTTTTGAGAATGAAATCTCATAACTTTTAAATCGTTAAAAATGCATCTCTGTTACTGAGAGTAATTTTGAAAACGACTCCATGTCCTATGAAAAGAACCCAAAAACGTTTGGATTGCTCAAAAACTGCCTGAGTAGGATTTTTTTTTTTAATGTGATGTCGTTTCCGTGCTTCCCGCATGGAAAAATGTACATGCATAAATTATGTGCAACGTACATCTCATATATATAACATATGAGTGCGCAAAAAAAAAATATGTCAACTTAATTTTCAGATGAATGTAGGCATAGATGATATCATAAATGTTTTCATAAAATTGAAAATATATAATACACAGAAATAATTTTTTGATGAAAATCACTCTGCATTTTCGAATAATCTTGAGCCATTCCAAAAAATTGGTATTTTTTACTTCAACTATTAATATTTTTCATCAAAATATTAATATCACTTGACTATATTTCACTCTACTAATGAGTAATTTTTTAACAACAGATAACGTGTTGTAAATATGATTTTATACTCTGTTGGGATCCCATATTTAATCGGTTTTTGTGAATATTTTATCTTAATCTACCAATATTCCTAAATCTTCCCAAATAATTAAAAATAAATTTACTGTCTGTAAAATATACATTTTTAAGATGATGGTAGGGATTTCCAACGGTAGAGTATATTCGTAAATGCATCTTGGTAGTGTTTTTTTCTGGTAGTGATTATATCGTGGTAGACTTTTTCATTTGTAGAGATTTCAAGATGGTAGCTATTTTATTGAAGCGGGAATTTTCTCGATAGGCACGTTGCGGCTGATTTCAATTAGGTGCAGTTTTATTTTTGGTAGGGTCACTTATGACTGAATCGTATACCTGCTGATCCTTTTCTGTCAAAATGAAAATGTGCAATTTCAATTTGCAGTAAATTACAAAAATATTTAGTTACAAAATATGAACACAACTTTAATCGTGAATAACTTTTAAAAGAATGATTTATCGAAAAAAATCAAAGAGACCTTGTTTGTAGAGCTGAAAATTTCCTATCAAAATCTTTCTTGATCCTAGTTGTATATTTATTTGCTTTAGAGATGAAAATTAAAAGCAAAAACTAAAAGTTCAGGGGCGGCAACAAAGAAAAGAACAACTTGGGGAATAACGGATACCCTACTGTTCATGCATCACCAAACCTGAAATTAGACATGATCAGGCCTGATCATGCCTGCTCATGTCTGAGCGTTAAATAGGCTCATGTCTGATCATACCTGTCCATGCTTGTTCATGTCCGAATCATTTCTTTTTTTCAGAAAAGTTTCTTGCTTTAACAATTTTTTTTTTTTGTTGCTTCAATGAATTTGCATTTTGGTTTGAGAAGTGTCTCTGTTTCAAAATTATTATTTTTTTTTTTTGAGAAAATTAAATTTTTTGATGTAATTGATTCGATCTTTATCATAGAAAATGTTCTCTCAAGAAAATTCAGTCTTTTGCTCCAAAATGATTTTATTTTGTCTCAAGAAAATGTTCTCCTCTCAAGAAAATTTAGTTTCTCGCTCTAAAATATTTTTATTTTATTTCAAGAATATTATTAATTTCTACTAAATTAATGAAAATAACCAAGCACCAGCACGCATACAAGCTCATTAGTTTCAAAAGAATTACTGGTTTCAATATAAAATAAAAAATTTTATTTAAGACTAATTTATTTAATTTGAGACGTATACTGGGCCCATAACCTGTTAAAAATGAGGAAGGTTACAGGATCGGATTTAGTTTTATTTAAATGACTTATATCTTTATCAATTGACAAAATATAATTAAATAAATATTAAAACAAAAAATATTTATTTCCATATATATCTTATCCTAGATCTTTACATCCAACAATAACAATTGAACGACGTACAAGTTCTAGCTTGCATTTTTGTCTCAGGAATATACCTAATTTTATTACCCTGAGAGAAATATTCCTTTCATTTTCAAAGAATTAATCAAACCTAATTCTGCTTCAAGGACAAAGAAAATGCAGACCAGATGTCACCGCATTTTCTCCAAATATTTAGAATTGAAATATAAAAATATAAAATTAAAAACTAAAAGTATAAGAGAGAAATGTTTGTTAACTGACGTACAATAATTCAACAATTATTATTATTATTATTATTATTATTATTATTATTATTATTATTATTATTATTATTATTATTATTATTATTATTATTATTATTATTATTATTATTATTATTATTATTATTATTATTATTATTATTATTATTATTATTATTATTATTATTATTATTATTATTATTATTATTATTATTATTATTATTATTATTATTATTATTATTATTATTATTATTATTATTATTATTATTATTATTATTATTATTATTATTATTATTATTATTATTATTATTATTATTATTATTATTATTATTATTATTATTATTATTATTATTATTATTATTATTATTATTATTATTATTATTATTATTATTATTATTATTATTATTATTATTATTATTATTATTATTATTATTATTATTATTATTATTATTATTATTATTATTATTATTATTATTATTATTATTATTATTATTATTATTATTATTATTATTATTATTATTATTATTATTATTATTATTATTATTATTATTATTATTATTATTATTATTATTATTATTATTATTATTATTATTATTATTATTATTATTATTATTATTATTATTATTATTATTATTATTATTATTATTATTATTATTATTATTATTATTATTATTATTATTATTATTATTATTATTATTATTATTATTATTATTATTATTATTATTATTATTATTATTATTATTATTATTATTATTATTATTATTATTATTATTATTATTATTATTATTATTATTATTATTATTATTATTATTATTATTATTATTATTATTATTATTATTATTATTATTATTATTATTATTATTATTATTATTATTATTATTATTATTATTATTATTATTATTATTATTATTATTATTATTATTATTATTATTATTATTATTATTATTATTATTATTATTATTATTATTATTATTATTATTATTATTATTATTATTATTATTATTATTATTATTATTATTATTATTATTATTATTATTATTATTATTATTATTATTATTATTATTATTATTATTATTATTATTATTATTATTATTATTATTATTATTATTATTATTATTATTATTATTATTATTATTATTATTATTATTATTATTATTATTATTATTATTATTATTATTATTATTATTATTATTGTTATTATTATTATTATTATTATTATTATTATTATTGTTATTATTATTATTATTATTATTATTATTATTATTATTATTATTATTATTATTATTATTATTATTATTATTATTATTATTATTGTTATTGTTATTGTTATTGTTATTATTATTATTATTATTGTTATTGTTATTGTTATTGTTATTATTATTATTATTATTATTATTATTATTATTATTATTATTATTATTATTATTATTATTATTATTATTATTATTATTATTATTATTATTATTATTATTATTATTATTATTATTATTATTATTATTATTATTATTATTATTATTATTATTATTATTATTATTATTATTATTATTATTATTATTATTATTATTATTATTATTATTATTATTATTATTATTATTATTATTATTATTATTATTATTATTATTATTATTATTATTATTATTATTATTATTATTATTATTATTATTATTATTATTATTATTATTATTATTATTATTATTATTATTATTATTATTATTATTATTATTATTATTATTATTATTATTATTATTATTATTATTATTATTATTATTATTATTATTATTATTATTATTATTATTATTATTATTATTATTATTATTATTATTATTATTATTATTATTATTATTATTATTATTATTATTATTATTATTATTATTATTATTATTATTATTATTATTATTATTATTATTATTATTATTATTATTATTATTATTATTATTATTATTATTATTATTATTATTATTATTATTATTATTATTATTATTATTATTATTATTATTATTATTATTATTATTATTATTATTATTATTATTATTATTATTATTATTATTATTATTATTATTATTATTATTATTATTATTATTATTATTATTATTATTATTATTATTATTATTATTATTATTATTATTATTATTATTATTATTATTATTATTATTATTATTATTATTATTATTATTATTATTATTATTATTATTATTATTATTATTATTATTATTATTATTATTATTATTATTATTATTATTATTATTATTATTATTATTATTATTATTATTATTATTATTATTATTATTATTATTATTATTATTATTATTATTATTATTATTATTATTATTATTATTATTATTATTATTATTATTATTATTATTATTATTATTATTATTATTATTATTATTATTATTATTATTATTATTATTATTATTATTATTATTATTATTATTATTATTATTATTATTATTATTATTATTATTATTATTATTATTATTATTATTATTATTATTATTATTATTATTATTATTATTATTATTATTATTATTATTATTATTATTATTATTATTATTATTATTATTATTATTATTATTATTATTATTATTATTATTATTATTATTATTATTATTATTATTATTATTATTATTATTATTATTATTATTATTATTATTATTATTATTATTATTATTATTATTATTATTATTATTATTATTATTATTATTATTATTATTATTATTATTATTATTATTATTATTATTATTATTATTATTATTATTATTATTATTATTATTATTATTATTATTATTATTATTATTATTATTATTATTATTATTATTATTATTATTATTATTATTATTATTATTATTATTATTATTATTATTATTATTATTATTATTATTATTATTATTATTATTATTATTATTATTATTATTATTATTATTATTATTATTATTATTATTATTATTATTATTATTATTATTATTATTATTATTATTATTATTATTATTATTATTATTATTATTATTATTATTATTATTATTATTATTATTATTATTATTATTATTATTATTATTATTATTATTATTATTATTATTATTATTATTATTATTATTATTATTATTATTATTATTATTATTATTATTATTATTATTATTATTATTATTATTATTATTATTATTATTATTATTATTATTATTATTATTATTATTATTATTATTATTATTATTATTATTATTATTATTATTATTATTATTATTATTATTATTATTATTATTATTATTATTATTATTATTATTATTATTATTATTATTATTATTATTATTATTATTATTATTATTATTATTATTATTATTATTATTATTATTATTATTATTATTATTATTATTATTATTATTATTATTATTATTATTATTATTATTATTATTATTATTATTATTATTATTATTATTATTATTATTATTATTATTATTATTATTATTATTATTATTATTATTATTATTATTATTATTATTATTATTATTATTATTATTATTATTATTATTATTATTATTATTATTATTATTATTATTATTATTATTATTATTATTATTATTATTATTATTATTATTATTATTATTATTATTATTATTATTATTATTATTATTATTATTATTATTATTATTATTATTATTATTATTATTATTATTATTATTATTATTATTATTATTATTATTATTATTATTATTATTATTATTATTATTATTATTATTATTATTATTATTATTATTATTATTATTATTATTATTATTATTATGGTCTTTCACGGGCACGCAGAAAATTCTGCTAAGTGCCTCAAGAACCTACCCAAAATTGCTTACCAGCTCTCTGACTGTTATCATTCAGTAAAATTCTGAAAAACTTATTGACCAAAGATAAACTAATCTTAAAAAAGTCAATAGTTACTTTATGTCCACGATGAATTTTTTTATAATCATAAATCATTGTGAGCATGATAAAGTAGAAAAATTATGCAGAAAAGAAAATTTACAAACAAATCAATTTTTGAATAAACTATTTAAAAAAAAAAGTTTTTTTCTAATTTATTGCAATAATCAATGTTTTTGATCGAAGAAATAAGGTATCGCTGAAAACAATCTTTCGAAATTGAAAAAATGAAT
Organism: Microplitis demolitor; assembly: GCF_026212275.2. Classification (NCBI taxonomy): domain Eukaryota; kingdom Metazoa; phylum Arthropoda; class Insecta; order Hymenoptera; family Braconidae; genus Microplitis; species Microplitis demolitor. The sequence continues at coordinate 10,126,270 of NC_068545.1, forward strand.
AAAAACCGAAGAATTGTTCATCACGCGATTTTCGGTGAAAACGATAAATTCAAAGATTCGAAAAACCAAGAAAAAAATTACAGCGCTTTAAAATTTACTGGATTTTTTCCAGACCTTTTGTAACTGCAAAATTACTGACAATATCCTTCGTTCATTTATCATATACAAAATTATACTGTCGCTTTGAAAAAAAATTGTTCATCGGTTGATTCTTTGGGTCAACCCCAAAACCTCCTGCTATTTTTCAGCTCAATAGCTTGAAAACTTCATTTCAAATATTTTTAACTTGACAATACTTTATATTACATTAGTTTTTTGAAGCTTGAAAACAGAAATGTTTTATATTAAATTTGGAAAATTCCAGGCATCAAAAATAATTACCTTAGTGGACCTAATTAACAATAATTTACCGTATTTCACGGTAAATCTACCTTGGAATTCAGTAGGAATCACCGACAGTCACCGTAATTTTCGGTAAATTACCACAAATTATGGTGGATTTATTTATTTTACGGCAAATCTATACTATTTTACTGTAAATTTAACTGCAGATTTATGGTGAATTTTACCGTAAATTGACAACAAAGTTTACTATCGATTTGCGATAAATTACACCGTAAATCCGCGGTAGGTTTACTGTAATTCTCAATAAATGTTAGAGTATTCTCGCAGACCCAATTTACCATATATTTACGGTATTTTTCGGTAACTCTACCGATTTCACATCATACTATGATATGAAGTCCGCTAAAGAACAAAATTTTGACGAAAATCCGAGTTTCCTCTTGTGGATCCCTAAATTGACGTAAGAGAAATTTTTTCGATTTCAATAAATCATAAAAAGTACGCAAATTTCATAAAATTCATTCAAATATATCATAAAAAGTACGCAAATTGAGAGTAAATTCGGTACAAATTAAAAAATTATTAATATATATCATTGTAACACATGCTTGGGCAAGATTCTAGTGCCAGTGCCTTAACCAAAATTCCTAGTCACTAGTGTATTCTTCTAGGTGTGAGTCTTCCGCAAGATCATTTAGCAAGAAATCGACATTAAGGCTTGTACATGACTTGCTTAAAGCATTGTACACAAGAATATTGAAAATATCTTAGAAACGGTTTGGTTGAAAAGTTTCAGGCGCATTTCTTGCACCAGTAACTAACGGCAGGTACTTAGGTATGGCTTGCTTAAGATCTGCTCAAGGCTCAAGGTCGATTTTGGGCCTTGAGCAGATCTTCAGCAAGCCATGGGCAACTATTTTCAATCATAGTCTTTCTCCAGAATTGAGTTATAATCTGGACCAAATTTGTTTTGTAAGACTCGCACTAGACTTGCGATTGAAATCTAGCCACAAGTATCTGCAGCAAGACACATGGGTAGGACGAGACACTAATCTCCATCGAAGTTGAGACCAGGCTTGCTCAAGCCTTAAACGAGATTTTTATGTGGGTAAATAAGTGAAAAATATTATCATGCTACATTTTTAATGAACTATTCGTTTGAAATATGAGTGCTCTGACTCTAGTATAGAAAAATGGATTGCTCGCACCACCCATGTAAACGCACATAAACACATATTTGTCTTTGAACATGAACTTGGCATGAGACACTACCGTGTCTCCAAATACGATAAATTTAGCCTGTGCTACGGTTAACGTCTTGGAAAAAATGATTTTGCCTAATTATATATAATCACTTATATATGATCAGATCCAAAAATTGGCCAGATCTGATTATATATAATGACACGTGATTAGATATAATCATGCATGAAAGAATATAGTCATTTTCAAAAGCTCATTAAATTATCTTAAAATTATTAAATAAGTAATTTAATTAGGATTTATAGTCTTCATTAATATACATTTCGGTTAAATTTGAATTGAAAAAAAATAAGAAAAAAAATTACGATCGGTTAACTATTATTGTACTAAGGGGTCACCCATCAAATTTATGATCCACGTTGATGCTGCTTAACTTTGGTATTCGCTGGATGGTAGTCGGATCCTTTAGTCTGTTACGCACTTATAATTAATAGAAGTTTATGGCATTACTTATGTCAAATAATCAAATTGATACATCCGTTAATCAGTTCGTATCTAGACATCATGAGTGCTAAACGAAAATTAACAACTTGCTTTATTACTTTATGCTTAATATAACAGGAATCAATTGTTTTCTTAATTTTTGGTCTAATCTACTTGCAAATTTCGAACATCTTGTTAAGTCGAAAACTTGTTAACTCGAAGTTTTTATCACTTCCCTTGAAGTTCGAGTTGTCGAGAGTCCACTATATATATATATATATATATATATATATATATATATATATATATATGTATATATATATATATATTGTAACGAATGTGAAACTGCTGCTTTAAAATATTTGAATAGCTAGAAAACAAATGCTTTCTCTTGTTTTTATAGATGCGCGACTAAGTCAGTCAGTCTTATATTGACATCTTAACAGCAAACATCTGTATATCAATAAACTATATATCTCTTTGCTTTTTTTTACTGCTGTTAATTGTGGTGTTATTATTTCTAATATAAGTGTGTTATTATTGTAGTGTATAAGTGATATTAATTTAAGATACCAGTCACTACAATATATATATTTATATAGGACCTATATACATAATCAAATATTTATAGGTTTCATATCAATAAAGTCTGATCAACTCTAATCATACATAGACATATATAACTACATATAAGTTTTTATCAGTCATGTTTGATCAGATCCTATTATATATAAACTTATGCGCGACTATACATGAATTTACATTAGCCATGCCTGATCAGACCTAATTATGTATGTACCTGTATCTATATATAGGTGTATATATAATTAGATCTGATCAGACCTGAATTATATGTGCCTATGTATGATGATATATAAGCCTATATATGATCATGCATAGGCAGATATAATTCAGGTCTGATCAGATCCAATTATATATAGCTTTATACATAGTTCGAGACATAATGTATGGGTCAGACATGATCAGATCAAATTATATATGACGTCATGCATAATTACATATGGAGGTAGATATGATTATATACAATCATACGTAAATTGATCTATAATTATATATAATCATACATACTTATATATAATTCGGCAAAATCATTTTTTCTCGGGCTATTGTAACATCTAGCCCGTTTATTTCATAGAGGATTATTTCTTTATGGAAGAAAAAAGTTCAAACCACCATGAAATATAGTAAATTCAACATAAAAAAACATAGACACGAAGTATACAGTGATGTAAAAACCCGTAAAATTCAATAAATTCACCGTAGAATATGGTAAATCCACCATAAAACAGTTAGAAAATCCAGTGCAAAATATAAAAAAACCATTTTAGGACTACAGGTAAATCTATTGTAGAATAAGACTAATCCGCCGAAGAACTGCAGAAAATCAATCGATAAGTGTAATACAACGAGTAGTTTCGATTTCAATCATTTATTAAGCACCAAAACGATTTAATATAATAATATAATATAATATCATATAATAATATAATTTAATATAATAATATAATATAATATAATAATATAATTTAATATAATAATATAACATGACATAATAATATAAAATAATTGAATATAAAGTAGTATAATATTTAGAATATTTAAAACATATTGACAAAGTTATTTTTCTCTTAATATTTGTTATGTACAAATAAACGCTGACGCCTCGAGTAAATCCGCGAGACGTGCAGCTGCACAAACATCTATTTCGTTCTAAGATAACTTTTGTTCATAGATAAGTGACTCATTTGTTAATAACAAAAACGGAGAAAGCGTGAGAACGGAGAATGGATCATTCGAGAATATTGCTTATCTCGATCCACCTCTCTATACCGAACGATGCGCGGGCCTGATGCCCAAGCGCCTCGTATTGATAAGAGACTCTCTAGTTTTTCTCGATCAAGAGAAATTAGTCTGAAATATAGAATCATCGAGAGCAGTCAGGCTCAATATTAAATACTTAACTTTTTTCTCACACTTTAGTAGTTATTGTTAGGAGAACTTTAACAAATTTATAAATTGATTCAATTGTATACTTTCACATTATTCAAATTATTCTTTTACAATTGAATAAATCGGATTGAGATATAAAATAATGTATAATCAAACAACCAGTTTATTTCAACCACCCAATGGTGGCTGTTCAACCCATACTTAATAATTATTTATAATTATATGTAACGTCTCATTACGACCAATTCAAATCGACCGCTCAACTACGCCAGCGCTAAAATATCAACCAGGACGTAACATAACAATGAACCATTTCGGATTTTCCCTGTACTGACAATCTTACATTTAATTTACGTTTTTAACATTTACAAAATGAAATTCATGTTTGTAATACTTTTAAAATATGGATTTTACATTTGCAACGTCCGAGAAGTTTGAGCTACGTCTGTAACGCTCGAAATTTTGGATTTACGCTTATAACGCTCGAGACGTTGGGTTTACACTTGAAACGCTCAAGACGTTGGAATCGCACTTGATATTTCGAGTCGGAAAAATAAGATAATTTCACAGAGATACAATTGCAAAATTCATTGTAAAAAATTTACAATTAATCACAGAACGACGCTGAACTTTCTGTAAACTACGATAAATGCACCGTAATTTAAAATAAGTTGGCATTTTTACAGTGGAATACCGAATTTCCGTATTTTACGTCGAATTGCCGTATTTTTACGGTAAATGCATCGTAAATTACGGTAAAGGTAATGTAAATTACGGTAATCCTCCGCGATTTGCGGTAAATCGCTCTTCTAGAGTAGATTTACCGTAATTTGGGTCCGTTAGAGTCATAAACAAGTTTCCTTAAAATTTTCAATCACGATAACGTTCAATGAAATCAGTGTATGCAGGTAGGAAAAAATGTAAGTGATTGAAATAAGTTTTAATTCCTACCATAGTGTTAATATTCAAAATATCCAAAAAAAAATGTCAAAAACAGTGTTCTTTCAATTTTTCTGGGGATAGTATTACTTAAACTGACAAATGAATTGCATCACGTAATGTGGCGATCAGGAAAAACCATAAAGGCAAAGAATTGGTGTGATTTTAAATTTATTGTAGTACGTTATATTATGATTTATCCAGGCTAAATGATGTTAAATGTTTTTTTACACATTTTGTCATCGTTATCTTTATAATTAGAGTTCTGATTTCGACGTTCAACGTGGCAATGGGTGCGTTTTATTGAGTTCTAGAGCTGGCTAAATTTTGGAAATGTTTGAATTAGTTGTTTCAATGCTATTCGTGGAAACCCGATTTTCAACATTTCTTTCTCTAACGATATATCTAGAACGAAGATATATCATATATTATATATATAACGATATATCTAGAACACACACACACACACACACACACACACACACACAGATAATCGGACATCCTCCTTAAAATAGTCAAAATCACTTCCTAGGACCTCAAAACATCGACATCTGATGAAAACTCGGTTTTCGAAAATCGGCCTGAAAACAGTAAATGTCAGAATTTTTCGAATATCTTCCATTTTCTAAGAGGGAAGTTAACAAATTTTTTAATCAAAAGCCACTAATTGAGTTTTGTCGAGAATATTTTGTAGTTTTTGAAACCCTATTGCCATTTCTTGTACGATCAACATGTCTCGAGTTATTGATTGTCAATGTCAAAACTAACTTTTTTGCTTTAATCGGCGATAACTCTGTGCAAAATCTTCATAGCGACTTCTTGAAAGGTATTCGATTATCTGAAAGATTTCCAATATATGATTGCAAAAAAAATGTATAGAGCCCACAGACCAATTTTAAGACGAGCAAAAATTTGGGAATTTTTTTGGCATTGGTCTTCTTAGGATTACTTCGAAACCGTGCATAATAAAAATTTATCGAGTCCAGGTCTAAAAATTTAAACACTTAAAGCTACAATTTGCTTTTTCTCGATTTTATTGTACGATCATTTTCCTCAGAGTTACAGCATGTTAAAAATCACTTAAAAATTTAAATTTTTTAAAATATCTTTTAATTTTTGTGACTCATGTAGTTATTTAGAACCAATAAATATTATAAAAGAGAGTGTACAATGTGCAAACCTCTAAAACACAAAACCGAGTTCCAGTAGGATCAAAGGAGTTATATGGTGTGGTAGCCCTTTACCACTTATTGGTCAAGAAGGTTTCCACTTATACCGGAAGGACGTTCTGTTAAAGATATAAGGGTTGGAAGTTTCGGCTTCGAAAAATTTCTAGAGTAGCCCAGCTACTTTGAGAGTATTCAAGATCATTCTGAAACATTCCAGAACATCCTAAAACATTTAGAATGGAATATAGAAAGTTACCACACCATATAACTCCAATGATCGGTCTAGAATTTTCCACAACAATCGGGGTTATTCTGGGATATTCCCGAACATTTCATCCGAGTCATTCCATATGAAATCGTCTGAAAATAAAAAAAAATTATAGCTGGCCTGTTTAAGATTTTGCTCTAACTCTGAGGGACTGTTCTTTAGAATCCTAAAGGACAAAATCTACGCTCATTCAATTTTTATGAGCACGCATTTTTGCCTGCCTGAATTAAGACTTTAAGAAAATGCCATTTTTACGCTTTATCAATTTGGGCTATAAAAATTTTCCTCTTCAGGATATCTATAAGTTTGAGATAGCATTTTAAAAGGGAATGGTAATATTTTTTATGAGACGAATAACGATTTACTCAGTTTATACCTGTCATTAACGACACGGTGCTAAATATCCGCATTTTTTACTCATTTTTTGTGTTCTTTAACTGACTGCTACATCTCGACTGTTTAAGGGCGTTCCTACCGAGCAGTCGTGCTTAACTTTAAAGATGATTTTTCGTATGTTAAGTAGTTTTAACACAATAAAAACTAGTTGAGGTATAGTACACTTTTTCTTCTGCTCTCACATGCGCAAGTGTCCAAAAATATTTATATTGCGTCAATTCTCCGATCTGGCAATGTGGTTTTCTTTTCTCTGTTTATTCTTATGTGGAAAAGCGTGTCGTAAAATTTAAATGTTTTGAAAATTTTTAGAAGTTACTTTTACATTGATGATTGTAAATAAATATTTATTAAAGAAAAAAATTGGTACCAAAAAAACCAAAGCCTCAACAAGTATATTTGAGACTAAAAGCGAAAAAATCAAGAAGAAATTCATGAAATAGCTCAACGTGAAATTTCAGGTTTCAAACTTCCTGTCCAGTGTAACGTTGCCAAGTTGCTATCTCTCATGATTTAAGCAACGACGAAAAATTCAAAAACTGTTAAGAGTAGCTAACTTTTAGTATTTTTTACAACAAATTAAATACCGCTTGTTTTTCTTATTTTTACAGAAACATATTCGTTATATCTTCAATTAATGATTTTCATTTTTTTAAAACAATCGTAAGAAAATTTCTATTTACATTCATGAAAACGAGTGCTAGAACAGTAATCAGGGTAGGGTTCACATGCTAAATATACAAATTTAGATAGTCAATAATTACAAATTTAGTACCACAAGGACTATTTTGCAAAGTTTCTGCGCATAAAAGATACTTGCAAGTATGTGTATTCAAAATTTCAACAAGATTGCAAGAAAAGTGATTTCGGTGGGAACGCGCTTAACGTAAGCAACTAATGTTGCTCAGCAATTAAGTGTACATATCATAGAAGAAATAAAGCCAAAAATAAATCCGAACAGCCCCCTCTTTATACACGAAATCTTCGCTTGAACTTTTGAAATTTCTAAAAATCCCGTAATTCAGGCTGCAAAATGAACGTGTTAACTGTGCGATATAGATATAAAATTTACAAGATCTTTAGTTCTTACCTTCAACTTCAAATGTCTGCAAAGCTCATTTTGTTATTTTCATTCTTCGTACGTGTGTAGAAGCTTCATTTTAAGTGATAATTAACTATTTTTTTATGTTATAATTCAATAATTTTATTTACAATTGATAAAATTTTTAGTAAAAATTTATACCAAATTACTTATTATCTTCTAATGGGTCCACTTATTCTATCCATTTGATAGTGGTCTTGAGAAAACGAGGGCCCACACAGGTGTAAAAGTTAAAGGTGTTTTACGAACCTGTCTAGCTATGCTCAGTGAATCTCAGGACGAGGATAACCCCGTACTGGACCAGGCAGTATTAAATTTAGAGAGAAATCTTATACTTAACTTATCAGGGCGGCTGTTATTAATTATTGATATGGTTTAGTAAACTGATAACTATTGCGTTTATTTCGAACGAAGTCGCTTTACAAATGTAAACTAATAAAATGATGAACAAATAAATTTAGATGGCTGATGAAACTGATTTGACTGAATTACATAAAACTGACTGAGTCAACTGACTAAATTATAAGCTAGACTGAATTAAATTTAATATTGCGAATGACCTGACTCGATTGTATTTTACAAATTTTCGACTAAATTTATCTCAATAAAATTTCACATAAATAATTAACGCCGACAATAATTAACGACTCCACTTACTCCAACTAATTTTCCGGTCCTCCTTCAAACGAACCTCCTTCCTTAGACTAAGCCCCCAATCCTTTCAACCTTGACCAATCCTTTTCCCAAACTTAATTAAATAAGCTTCCACGTAGCACGTGGGCTTATGGGCTCTTGGCTTTTATAAGCAATGGCGTAGAACAGTGCCAGATTGCTAAAGTAGTGATGATAGTGGTAGTAGCAGCAATAGTTTTTTTTTTATTTTTCTAGAAAGAAATGTGAGGGAAAAATGCTATTATCCACCGTAGAAGACAATAACCATACGGAAAGCATAAACTGCCCTCCATATGCGCGTTGTCCTCCGTGTGCCGGACTCCTCCCCCAAAGATGTATTACTTACCATGACAGTAAGCAATGACTGTATCTTTGGGGGCCCTACCGGCTAAAAACCTCACTCTCTTTCTCTCCTATACCTAGCATTGTGGAACCCCGTGAGCATTACTTCACAGTACTAGGCACTCCCCCGCTGCTCTCGCAGCTACTCTTCCGTCTCTTCTTCCCTCTTCTTCTTCTTCAGGACCTCTTTTACAAACATTGTCATCGTCGTATAATTGTCTGCCGTCGCCAACATCCAAAATATCACCAGGTCAGCGACATTTGGCACTTCTTTCTTGTTCTGAAAACGCAGTCGTATTTCAGACCAACGCTGACAGAAAAAGAAAGTGTGCTCGGCAGAGTCGACAACGTTCGGACAGTATTGGCAATAAGGATCGGTTCGGATCCCCATGCGATAGAAGTACTCATTAAACTGTCCATGACCAGCCAGAAATTGGGTGAGATAGTAATCTACCTCCCCCTCCTTTCGTATTATCCAATCACGGACTCGTTTAATGAGTCTGAATGTCCAACGTCCCGTTTCCGCAGATTCCCATCGCTCTTGCCAGAGTTTCAGGGTCTCCTCGCGTTCTCGAGCCTTTACACTCTCCAACGTTTCTTCCCCAGCCCTACGGGCATCCCAGATGCGCTTCCTCTCGAACCCCAAAAGGCCGATCGGAATCACACCCGCGATGACCACAACGGCTGCTTCCGAAACCGTACGGTAAGCGCAAGCTACCCTCAGCGCGCCTCTTCGTTGCACGGATGCCAGTTGTCGACGATAACTTTCTACTTTGAGTGACTCACACCAGATTTCTGCTCCGTAGAGCATTATTGATTGTGAGACGCTCATGAGAACTCGTCTACGGCTGCTTCTCGGTCCTCCGACGTTAGGCATTAACCGAGAAAGACTTGCTACCAACTTCGTCGCTTTTTTAGCTGCACCGACAATCTGATCGCGAAACGTAAGTTTCGTATCGATCGTCACCCCATCGTCGCGTGTTTCCTCTGGGTATCTTTTCAGGTCTTGCGGTGCGTCAAAAGCTGCGTTAGAATCAACGCGGCCTCCTTTACTCCTGCAGTCACCTCAGACGCCACGGTCCTCTTTCTGGCGATAGTTCGGATGGTCTCCTTTAAGATCTCCTGAAGCTCCTGGAGACCAGAATCCCCCCTAGAGATCGCTGCATCTCTCGTCGCAAGACTCTCCCTCAAAAGCAAGTCAGGATCTTTGGCCTTGCCTTCACTTGGCGTGTCGACGTTTTTTCCCTTAGCCAAGTGGTCCACCAAGGGCGTCGAGCAGTTGCTGGATAACGACCGCGCAGGTGCTGCTGTGTCACCTGACGCTGCCGTGGCTGGGGTATCCCTCCCCTGCTCCGTAAATGAGATTTCCTTATGAGACTTTTCCATTATTAAAAATCGGGCCACCTGAATCATCACGCTCGTCATTCATTTTAAGGAGTGTAGCTTCTCCTGAGTGGTCCGCGGTGAGTCTTTTTTAGGTCATATCCCAGTTGTTAGACCGGTAGTAACCCTCTATGGAGCTCACTAACCCAAACTTTCCTTCACGCGAAAAATCATCAAAGATGATATCGTCTAGGAGTACTCTATAACGTAAACCGTTTTTCTTTTCACGACGGAGACGTGAAACAAACCCGGAGTCGTATGTGATCACCCAAGTGTATTAAAAAAATTTATAAATAACAATAATAATTATTACTAAAAATAATAAATAATTATAAACAAACTAAAGATGTGCCTGGACCAGCTCCTCAGGCTGGGTTAGTGCACGAGGGCGCCAATCCGTTTTTACAAAACGGACAAAACCAATAACGATCAGGGGAGAGATCACGGGACAAAATCTTGAGCGGGAATGCATGCACCAAGCGGAATGACAACCAAACAAATATATAATGAATACAAATAATAATAAGGAATAATTACTAAGGTAAAAGTCCCTATTATGAGACATATTTCTAGATAGGTTGAACATTTTTACTGTTTGAAAATGTATTTGAGAGGAAAATACAATGTGAATAGTATTATACGATTGTTCTATGATTATTAGATTGGTATTTAATATTTAAACTCAATTTTAACTAAAAAATAAATTAAAATAAACAATTTTTGCAAGCAACCTTTATGACCACTTTTATGAGACAGTTTAAAGGCGTATGGCCCTGTTGTTTCATGATACAGGTCTCTCTATTTATGAGACAGCTGAAAAATAAACAAAAACGATTTTTAAATTATATTTTTATTAATATGAGATTATTTTTTATACCAAATGAGTAATTGAAATGTTTTTAAAACAGCAAATTAAAATTTTCCACGGAGTAAACGATTAATTAACACAAGATACAAAGCAAATTATTTTTCTTCTTTCATTCTTTTCTGGAGTTCCTTTAATTTTTCCATTAACTAATTTTTTTAACTTCCGTTTTGAACGGATGAACCGATTTTTATCGTCAAAGCGGTATTTGACGCGGCTTGACAATATCTAAAGGCTGTAAGAAATTGAGCTTGATCAGTAGGACTCGTTCATAGATATTCCAAAAATAAACTTTTTTCAAACATTTTTTTTTTGAATAACTTGTAATGTGCTTTATAAGCCGCATCAAATGCCACCTCAATCATCAAAATCGGTTCATCATTCAAGAGAAACCGTTGTCGAAAGAATTAAAAAAAAAAAATTTTTTTAGTGTTTTCGAAATTTCTCAAAAACGACTACATAAATCAATTTTAAAATCTGATCAGCTGTAGAACTCAATAAAACGTGTCGATTGCCAGCTTAACCGTCCCAATCAGTGAATTCGTTTCTTTTAATGGTGTTTTAAGCGAATAATCTAAAATTAAAGATTACAAAATTTTTGTTTAATAAATTTTTTAATATAAAAAATTCTTAAATAATTTTTTGTTATCTTATAATCTGAAACATAACACAAAACAATATTTATATAAATGTTGGAAATATTATATAAATTAACAAATCCATTTAAATGAAACAAGTCAAAATTTAGTTTGGAACACATCAGCATGCTGTCATAATTGTATAGGTTAAGTTTATAATTTTACTCTAATAAGTGTGATATACTTATTTAAAAATAATAATTTAAAGTTATGTGCATCAATAACGTCTTAAATTATATGTTCGCACTGTTTTTTTATGAATTTTTATTTAATGCTAATAATTATTGCTATAAACATTAATCTGTCTCATGGAACCGGGACTACAGGTACAAACATATGTCCGTGTTACGCGATACACCTGATAAAGTGTCTCATAAAACCGTACATGCAAGCGAATAACTGCAGGTATTATAAGACACTGGAAAATAAAATACTTTCATCATAAATAACAAAAAAATGCTCATACGGACTAAATTTACTATTTATTAGCTTCTAATTGATATATTACATTCGTATATAAATCGCATAAACAAAGTTTATTAACCAGAATGAAAAATTAGATAGATGTCATTGTTTCACTCTCTTTAGGTGTCAATTTGAGTGCAGATTATGAACCCCGCAATTAGCAATTTTTTTGAACAATATCTTATAAATAAGTTATAAAATTAATGAATCGCTTTAGGAACTTAGTGAAATATGTATTTATTTTAATTTTTATGTTTAAGTTTACCTGGCCTTTTTTTTTATTTATCGTGGATTTCAGTTGTGTATCATAAATGGGGACATTGTCTCATAATAAGGACTTTTACCTTACTAAATATATCCAGGAAACAAACAAATAAATATTGGCTATCACTGGGTTCCTTTTACTAAATTATTCAATTCAAAATATGGATAATAAATATCACTTTTGGATAATAAATATCACATGAACTATATTTTTACTTCATATAACAGAATATCAATTATCTAAATTAAATAAACTTTAACTATTTAATTTTACAAAATTACGGCAACTGGGCCAGAACAAGTTTCTCAAAAATAATCACGGACAACAACACGTCCTACCTTCACAAAATTCCAGTCCTCTCTGACTATATCTTCCCTCGATTTTTCCAAGGGAGGGTAATCACTCACGTGTTATCCCCTCTTATGACCTCGGACCCGAAATTATAAATTAAAATAAAATATTTAAAATGGTCACACGACCTGAGTTATATCATAATAATAAATTAAATAATATTTCCTATCAATAAACATAAACATAATCGGTACTATCTCTTTCAAATAATAAAATAATAATTAATTTAGTGCACCACGTAGCTGGATAAAAATATCGATTTTTATCCCCACTATATCGACTTACTCTCCCTTCGGTCGATATTTTTATCTACAACATACGCGCACGTGTGCTACTAACTGAAATGAAAATATCGATTAAGTACATAATTTTTAAAATAATTATCACAACATATATATAAACATAATAAACAATAATATCAATAAATCCATAATCAAATCATACTAAAATAATCGATCAAAATAATATAAATATTTAAATAATAATAAATTATAATAAATAAATGCGCCTGATTTGAGCTAGGAGGTGTTGTTAAATTCACGGCGAGATGGAAAAGCGCGCGCAGCGATTCACGTTTGAATCGCTACGTGATAACTCATAAGGGCCATTCCCCTATCAACCACCGGGGACGCGCTCGGTTGGTCTCAAGCCCTGACGATGACATGAGATGGTAGACTTCTTCATCTTCCCGGGTAATGATGTCGCCATCATTATTCTTGAAAGATTGAAGAGAGTCACCCCCATCATCACCGTCAACTTCCGAGAGTAGTAGTAGTAGTAGTCGGGAACAACGTCCGTCCACGATGGTTGCTGCGAGCCAAGAGACCGACCACTCGTCGTCTCTGGGCCTCGTACCCCTCTCGACTCAGGCTGGCCAACCCCTAAAACCAAACGTCGAGGAATTTGACCACAGCGACCCAGGCGCATAAGTGGCTATACTGACTTCCGGATTGGTAGTTGTTGACGAAGGAGGCCGGCTCTTTTGGCGCGAGTCAAAATTAAATTTAAACGAAATGCTAAAGCATTCTACCCCGTTACAATCTTCTCATTTTTATCTTCTACTGGTTGCATTGTTAAAAAATCTCTGTAAGACATCGCTTTATACAAAAAAATTTGCTGTAACATTATACGGAAAAAAATAGGTGCTACAATAGGAAGCAGTCCTGTTGCTCCCACAGGACACATTCGCTCTACAGATATATATACTATAGGTGTATATAAAGGTATACCGGCAACGCTTCACCACGCTGCACTCAACTCAAATATACCTATATATGCACAACAATATCAGAATATAACCACCAATGATACATAATAATAATAATTAACGATAATTATAAACGATGCAAATCATATATCATCCAGTATCAATTATTAATAAATTAATTTCCCTCGCTGCGGCGACCAACAACTACCGGGGGAGGTTATCACGTGAGAAAATATGCCGTGAAAGAAATTCAAAGTACTTACTCAAAATTTACGATTTCCAATGATAAAAGAATATGATATATATAAGCAAATATCGATCAAATTCACCCAGTGAATTAATTCAAAAAAATTATCTTTAAATTTATCAATAACTGATCAATTCACAATAGTATGGATGAGTTTTCGCGTCGATGCACCATGCTAGTCCGTATCTTAATTATCTCAACCTCCACCTGTTGGTCGTCGCACACGTGGCACCACCGTCGCCCTCAATTACCATTATAATTATTTCTAGTAGCCCTGGGCCTAGTATTAAATCAAAATATAAAATATCAAAATAATTCTTCAGTATCTGAATGACACTTGATTAATTAATTAAATATATGAACTATTTATGTATAACTTATTCCTATTTTTATTTTACCCGGTAACTGAAATAATAATTATTCAAAATTTATCAAATTGACGTCGGGAATGTAGCCTAGGTATCGATTTACCGTTACGCGGCGGTCAATATTTTCAACTAAACTGACATCCTTAGTCGGATGACAAGTTTCAATAAAATAATACATTAAACAAATGTTGGGGCACAATGTTACACTAGATTATGCCTCCCAACTATTCCAAAATCATAAACAAAAACTTATATTATACAAAAATCAATTATTTGCATTTTTAAATCATAAATTAAAATCTATTCACACATGTGCTCACTCATACCCAGCGCGCATGCGCTAGCACCGTGCACGGACCGCTGTCTCCATCGGCGAAATGGCGGAATGCCCGCGTAACGACTCAAATTCAAATATAAAATTAAAATATTCAACTTATAACTAACTAAAAATTAAATAATTTGAATCGTTACGTGACAAATGCTATGATTACAATAGATCTGAAAATTTGAAATATTTGATAAATGTATTAGGAGGTGACCCGCCAACGCTAATTACATAGACACAAATTTTCATAAATTCAAAATAATAACGGGGATAAAGGTGGCCACGTGCCTACACTTTCTCGTATAATTAGAATTTTTTTTACAATAAAATATTCGCTATTAGACTGCTTTAATAACATAAAATGATTCGTAGGAGGTTTTGTTAATTGGAAATTTGTTTGATTATAACGAAAATATAACTTAAATTTACAGTACCTGAAGTTGTTGAGACTGGAGTATACTTTTGGTTTACACTGAATTTACTGTATTATTCGCGATTACAATTGATTTCGGCGTTAACTTAATATTTCTAAACTGACTGACACAATATTTACTGAACACTAGTAGTATAGTTATAAAATAAAGTGTGAGGACACTTATACAATTAAATAAAAATTAATAATAAAGTGTGAGAACACTTGTAAATGAAAAACTAGTACGGAACTAGTGTGAAGTGTGAGAACACTTGTAAATGAAAACTAGTACGGAACTAGTGTATATTTTCCTGTCGTTACTGACCCGGAACTGACAACTGAGACTGAAACTCTGTGACTGAAAAACTGCTACTCAAAAAAAAACTCACTATTTTAGATTTTGCGGCCCTTTTTATGTGTTTTACTTTGTCCTATTTTGTCTATTGTTTGGGGGAAAACTGTGTCCAATCGGAGTACAGTTCCTTTGGGTCCTTTCCCTTTCCCTATGAATTTTCTTAGGGAAAGTGATAAGGACACGCCTGAATGCGGGCCTATGTGCGTGCGCGACCACACATACACCCACATGTACAATATTTCATTTATGACAATAATTTTTAATTTATTTATAATATTGAAAAATTACTAATATAATATTTACTATTTAAAAATTATTAATTTTAGTACGTGATTATTATTTGAGTTGTATAAATTTTACTTATTTCATTTATATAAAATTTTATATCTAATCACGTGAATTTTATTTATTTGAATTTAATTAATTTATTTGTAATGATTTTGTTTATTGCCAAAATTACTTTTTCATTTAAGAAATTTCATCATTGATTGGCGTCCCACCGATTAATGTATTCATTCTTATAAATTTACTAATGTAATATTATTAGTTTATTTATTCAATTAATAGGAATTATTTATTTTAATATTATTTATTTAGATACTCGTCTTAGTTAAATTTCTTCATTTAAAAATTATTTATTTGAATTTCCTTTAGGTGAAATTTATTTTCGTATTATTTATGTGAATATTTTCACTAAAAAGTCTTTTATTTAAAATTTATTTCATTTAACATTATTCTTTTTAACATTTTGGACAACGTGTCATTAAAATCATTTCTTTGGATATCTATTTTACGTTTACGTAGACACCGAAATATTATCTACAAAAGTGCACTTACAAATGTAAGCGCTTATAAGATTATGTACTTCGTTTATTCTATTTATTAAAAAATGAGTCGCTGTTAACATTTCTTCTAAATATTTTACGTACGCTTCTGTAGATAAGCCGTTAATTGTTTTCTAAAAAGTATTTGCAGCTAGCCTTTGGGCCTTTTCTCTATTGTGACCCGAGGGGTCATTAAAAATGCATTTGGTTGTTTGTTCTAATATTTTTACGTGCGTCAGAGCAAATGAATTTACCAATTCTAAAACTTTTTTTTTTTAACTAAATTATTTCTTATCGCTCTAGAATTATTAAAGAAAAATAAAATTTGATCGCCACGTAATTTTAATAAGAAAATAAAATTGAATATAATATAACGGTGGGCCCTGGCTACTTCGTGTCCAGTAGCCACGAACCACAGTTAAATAATTTCCCGACTAAATAATTAATTATTAATAATAAATATAAATTTTAATTACGATGTTGCTGGTTCTGAACGCGGGAAATAAATCTCAGAGATGGGTCGACTCGCTTTGACCGGACACGCGGCTGAAATTATTTTATTCTAAAGACACTGGTGATGAAAAATAATTTCCTTGAGACTTAATTTAATTATTATATACAAATAATTTTATTTAACCAAATCCCAAGATATGTACAAAATTTCCCCTTTTTATAAAATAAATTCTTTTAAATAAATAATTAAATAAGTAAATGTGAACACGAGAAAATTTTAATAATAATCATCTACTTTAAATTTTCGTTGAAGAGAGAGATATAAATATAATGTAAATTTATTTTTAAATCTTATCTGGATTTTGTTGTACACGACGTTCAAGTGGAATCGGGCGTCGGTTCATCCTTGATTTTGCCGCCGTTGATCCTGGTAGTTCTTGGGCTGCTGGCTGACCGGAACTTGATGCTGGTCACTCTCACTAATCACTTAGATACTGAACTTAACGCAAATTTGGTTTTATAAACCAGTTTATAACAAAAGAACAAATGTATTTTAGAATTTTAGTTGAAATTTTACTACAACGAGAAAATCGAGTAACTAGTGACGAGGCTGTGGGTGTCAGCGCTTCGACTTGAGTGTCTCTAAAATTCTTGAACTTCAATTGATTGCCTGCCCTTGAATCGCCTCTTTTATCTAGTCGTCTTAGGCCCCAACCTCCGATGACCCCTACCTAATTATGCGCACATGACCAATTTACGGTCACCTGCTGCGTGGAATCATCCCCTGTGGTCTAACGCCTAGCTCAGCCAAACTCGGCAATCAGGCTGTAACGAGAGAGAAAGAGAAAGACCAAAAACCAACAAGGACAGCGAGAGAGCCACACTCTCACGTCGTACCAATGCTGCCCGGTTATACTCCCCGTCGCCAGACTTGAGATTGGGGCTCGGAAGCTGAAAGAAAGTTAAACGGTTTTCATCAGCCTTTGGCTGCGCCTGGGCAATTTTAAATCTGGAACATAGTGATTGCCCAAATTTTTCCCAGTCTCTGATTTTAACTCGACGACCAAAGGACTAATGATTTTATTAACAATGGCTGGTCCTAAGAATTTACTAGCCAAACTAGACGAATATTTATCGGCTTTCTTACTCAATTTCCGATTTGGGTAATATACCGAATCACCCACTTGCAGTTTGGGTGGTTCTTTAAGTCCCTTATCGTGATATACGGCTTGCTTCTCACTTTCTTTCCTCATTACGTCCTCGATTTTATGACGTAATTGATCGAGACGATTAATTCGAGTACGCCACGCAGTATCATCGAGATCCAAATCATCTATTTCGAGTCTAGTAATTTTACCTGACAGCCGTGGTTCTTTGCCATGAACCAAGTAGTATGGCGACATATGCAACGAGGCATGATAACTACTATTATAGGCAAGTTGGAATTCGCCTAAGTGCTCATCCCACGACGTCTGGTCCTTCGAAATAAATGCCCGAATCATTGGTTTCAGAGTACGGTTAATTCTTTCAACCGGGTTACTCTGAGGGTGCGCGATCGCGGTGGGTACTGATTTTACTCCCGTTTCTTTTAAGTACTCTTTGATCTCGTGATTGATAAATTCTTTGCCGTTATCTGTGATTAAATATAAAGGGTATCCCCAGCGTGAGAAAACACGACGTAAACTTTTCTTAACATTCAGTCCCGTCTGCTTACGAAGTCTAAAGACCTCAATAAAACGCGTGTATAGGTCTTGTACAATTAAAACGTATTGATAACCGGCTTTAGATCGCGGAAATGGGCCAGTCACATCGGCAGCGACTATAGCCCAGGGTTCAATAGGTTGTCGCGTGCGCATCGGCGCTTGAGACGAGGTCTGTTTATATTTGACCCTTTTACAAGTTTCACAGTTCTCAACATACTCGCCGACATCGCGATACATACCAGGCCAATAGTAGCGTGTACGTATCCGATGATACATCTTATCGCGACCCAAATGACCCGCGTCCGGTACATCGTGGTTTTCTTTTAAAATATCGGGGATCTCACTCTCAGTTAAAACCAATTTCCACGCATCTTGATCGTCAATATACTCTTTCAAATAATCAGGTTTGTAATATTCTAATCTATCTTCACTATTTATACGCCAATCAACAAAATTCTCAGGATATTTTCTAACATTAGCTTTCTTTATATCGTACCACGAGCGAACTTGAATATGAACAAAATCTACGCCTTTAGTTTTAATCTCATCGAGGACTTCGGACCACTCTACAGGCTCCTGGTCCTCGTATAGACGCGACAAGACATCCGGGCCTTCATTCTCGGTTCCACGACGATGTTCGATCGTAATTTGGTGGGCCAAGAGTTCCATGGCCCAGCGGGCAAGCCTACCGTTCGGGTTTTTTAAAGTATGGAGCCATTTTAATGAAGCGTGATCGGTGACTACGACAAACGGAAACCCTTCAAGATAACATCTTAATTTTCTTACGGCCCATACAACCGCCAAACACTCTTTCTCGGTCGTAGTATAACGTGTTTCGGCACCTCGTAACGGTCTACTCAAACATATTATAAGGAACTCTTTTCCGGTATGTGGTTCCTTTTGAACCAAGAACGCGCCTAGACCCGTATCACTCGCGTCAGTATATAAATAATAAGGTAAATTTGGCTGTGGTACAGCCAAAGGTTTGGCATTAACAAGAGCTTGTTTAAGATCTTAGAAAGCCTTTTCTTCCTCCTCACCCCATTTACATTCCGTATTAACACTACATAATTTATTTAGAGGTCCTTGAACCTTCGCGACATTTTGTAAATGCCTATGGTACCAATTTACAAGCCCGCAGAAACTGCGTACTTGCTTACGAGACGTTGGACGAGGGAAATTCGCGATGGGTGCTATTTTCTCCGGGTCAGGTCTTAGACCCTCTCTATCAACAATAAAGCCTAGAAATTTTACCTCAGATCTCGCGAATTTACATTTACTTGGATTAATTAATAATCCAGTCTCGCGAAAGATTTCAAAAACAAGAGATAAAATAGCTTTATGTTCATCGTAATTCTCACTAATAATTACCCAATCGTCCAGGTACGCAAAAACCTTTTCAGTCCAAGAACTCGGCAAGTTTCTCTTATGTACTTGCTCGATAAACCTATCGCGAAGCTTATCCATGGCTTTTTGAAACGTTGATGGTGCTCCCGCGAGACCATAAGGCATACGAACCCATTCAAATTGCCCCCTACCTTCGACAGAGAAGGCAGTATAAGGAATGGATTCCGGTGACATTAAAACCTGATGGAACGCTTCCTTGAGATCCATGGTTGTGATATACTTCGCGTTATGTAAAGCACTTAAAATACGTAGCATATTAGGAAGAGGGTGCGCAGGTAAAATAGTATATTTGTTGATTGGTCGATAGTCGACGCAAAAACGCCAACCACCCGAGGCTTTGGTCACCATTACCGGAGAACACGACCAGAAACTGTTACTAGGCCTAATATAGCCTTTCTCGAGCAGTTCGTCTATTTGTTTATTTAATTCCGCCGCAATAACAGGACTACGCCGATATGGACGGATTTGAATGGGTTTAATTCTCGGTTGTAGGACGATCGTATGCTGCACGAGGTCAGTTAGACCTTGGTTCGGTAACTCCGCGAACTTAGACATTTCCGATTCTAAAAATACATCAAAATCTTTCTGTTGATCCGAAGTCAACGTTTGACAACTAGTTTGTTTATCACGACAATTTATTAATTCGAATGGATGATTTTCGTTAGTGTCTTTGAACTGCCAAGTTTTCGTAGCGCAATCGATTAATATCCCAAACTGAAGAGCGAAGTCCATACCTAGAACTACTGAATAACTCAGGTCCTCGAGGACACTCAAATACTGCTCTCCTGCTATTGTACCGATTTGAATGATGAATGGAGCTCCCCCAATAGTCTTACATTGGGTATGATTCGCGAGAAGAACTCCCCGACGGTTCGTATCATCCTGTTGTAATTGACCAGAGCTAAGCTCACGTATTTGGTCATACACTCGCCGATTGATGTAGGATCTCTCACTTCCTGTATCAATAATACCGTTCACTTGCACCCCGAATATCCAGATGGACACCGGTATACGAGCCGTAATTGTTGGTGGGACAGGACCAGTACCCGTATAAAATTTGGTCCGAGATGCAATACGATTGGCGATACGTGAAGGTAATGTTTTATCTCTGAGTATCTCAGGAAGATACGACGCGCGCGAAGGCGAAGAACACGGTGATGGAGAGCTATGACTAACAGCTGGACCTTCAGGTTCTAATCCTGGGTCCAATTCATCCTCCCACTCTTCTTCAGTCTCCTCATCACTCTCAAGTGGTTCCAGACCACATAAATATGGCATACCGGGGACGTCTATGAAACTTGGTTCTTCCGATTCGTCTGAACCAATTGACACAATAAAATCGCTAGCCTCTAAAGTCTCTAAGATTTTCGGATGTATTCCGTTCGGATCATTTTCAACCGAAAGAACAGAACGATCAAGACCGGCACAAATTTCTTCAAATAAATTATTAGACATTGGTAAATTAACCATGGGCGGTGCTTCTTCCCTCAAGCCTTCCCAGTGATTAATTTCGTCAGAATTTAAAATGGATGGATTAATTTTGTCATTTTTTAAAACCGATAAATTATTATTTAAAACAGATAAATTATTAAATATTGATAAACCGTTCACATTATCATATAAATCGCAAAACTGCGCGAATGGATTTTCTTCATCATCCAAATTTTCTAAATTACTATCACTACTAATTTCATCGATAGCATCATACCAAATTTCATCTTGAAAATTATCTTTATCTATAACTGGACTGCATAGGTCAAGTAAATTGACCTCAGTCTCAAATTTATTATCATTTTTATTTAAAACGGAGCTAGTCGAATTTAACGCCTGATTTTCTAATATGAAATCACCTATTAGTTCACCACTGGTTAAAGCAATCGGACCGACAGTACTCTCTAAGACGCCGTCTGGACCTGTTATCAACTTTTTACTAATTAAGTTTTCTTTTACCGGACCGACAGTACTCTCTAAGACGCCGTCTGGTTCCGAATCTTCTTTTATTAATTTATTGATTTGTTTAGTTGGACCGACAGTACTCTCTAAGACGCCGTCTGGTTCCAAACTTGAATTTATTAAATTTTCAACATTAAAATCTACGACTGGACCGACAGTACGCTCTAAGCCGCCGTCTGGTTCCGAGTTATTATTTGTTACATTAATTACTTTAATTCTTTTGAATTTATTTGGTTTATTCAACCAGGCTTCATGTGAACTATTACGACTAGGGCTCCGATTTCCCCATATTATTTGTTTGAGAGACCTTCTACGTTTCGCGCCCTTTATCCTCGGGGAATAGGAGGGCGAAGCTAGTTTTTTGAACGATGAGTGTGACTAGCGTTGATAACACTGGTCGGTTGTATTTCGACACAATTAGCATGGTTGTTTACATTATTAATATTATCATAATTATTATTAACATTATTATTATTACGAACAAAACGATTAGAACGGTTTCCACGATTATTTCGATTATCATTTCTTTTAAAATTATTTACAGTTGGGTTTGAGTTTCCCCTATTAAAATTATTTACATTTGGTTGCCCACGATTTAAATTATAATTATTACTATTATTATTAAAATTATTATAATTCGAATTCTTATTTGACTGCATGACTCTAAAACAATTTTGTCTGACATGTCCTATTTTAAAACAGAAATTACAGACATCTACTCTATTATTAATGCACTGTTCAAATGTATGACCATTTTGCCCGCAGTTAAAACAAAAGTATTGGTCGAAATTACGACCAGCAGTAACTTCACTAAACGTACGCGATATGACATTCGAGTTGCCATTATTATTCGCGTTATAAGAATAACGTACTCGATTATTTGGAGATCTATTTGACGATGCATTATTTTGCGAGGTTTGGACAGTAGCTGTAGATGCGCAAACAATTAATTTGCCGTCCTCTCCCTCTCTAATTTCCTCGATAACGAGTGGTTGTTTATCATTCATCATCTCAACCAAAATTGGAGTACGCGGGAACGAATGCACTGCTGAGAATCGCGATTTTTCTTTTGTCTTAGCGTGCGACCTATCGGATGGCTCGGACGCGCGTTTATTTTCTTCTAGTAGCACGGCGGCCTCATGTAATACCGATAAGAGGTCATCATACGTATTTACTGACCTAGAGAATACTAAGGTGGAAAGATTTCTAGGCAAGTGATTACGGATGCACGTAACCTGTTCCGATTCAAGGGGTGGGTTACGCATCTCACTATATTTTTGTTGAACTCTAAAAGTGAAATCAATTGACGATTCACCAGATTCTGGTCTCAACTGACCAATTTCCATCAATAACTGAGTGTCCGTCTTTTGTGAGCCAAATGCTCTTAAAAATTCCCGTTTAAAATGGTCATACAGACCAATGTCTGCTGTACACGTCGTACCACTTAGTAACTTTCCCAGTAAAAACATATCCAAGAATTTTCACGAAATCCGTTGTGAGCCAACCCTCACGAAACGCCATGGCTTCAAATGAAGTCAAGAAACTATTGGCTGTTAAATCGCCTTGCGGAAAACGTACTGGCCACGCTCTGACAATTTCTCTTATATCGCGCCATTTACGTAGCGAAACCGCCGCGGCGTTTGGTATTAACAGATTATTCGCCCTAGGTTGGTCATAGTATTCTTGGTGTCTTTCCTGACCATTATTAATCCGATATCCAGCGTTTCTTTCATCAAAATTATTATTATTACCAGCAAGTGAATTATCCCGTAATATTTCGAAATTAATATCATAATTATTACCGTAATTATTTATTGGTGGATTATTATTTTGAATTTCGCTGGGGGTATTGCAACAATAGTTATTGCCGTTTAAATTATTATTTAAATTATTGTTATGCACTCCACTAGGATTAATAACGGGGTGATCGTTACTATTATTGTTTAAATTATGATTATAATTATTGTTACTGAGACCGACCGTATTGTTACGAACATTATTAATTCCACTGGTACTTGGTTGTAAATTTACCGGGAGGGCTGAGGTCGTAGCAGCCCTATTGTCATGATCCAAGTGAACTGTACTGCACTCCCCGTCGCCAAAACTGTGAGTTACCTCGCGAACAGTTTGTGTATTTTGTTGTACAGGCACTTGTGAATTGTTTACCGGTTGCGCGCTCATAGCTAAGGTCAGATTTTGTAAACAATTTAAAATCTGAGCCAGGACAGCCTGAGTTGTCGCTTGATCAGCCTGTGCGGAAACTGGAACGGTGCCAGGCAGAAAAACGGATCCCGCATTAGGCTGAATTTGTTGAGGAAGTACCGGTGGGGGGTTTTCTATGAATACTTCGTCCATAGACGCCCGTAAATTATTATTAATATTTGTCAAATGTAAATTTGATTGTGCATTTGTATTTACGGCCTGTGGGTCGTCCATTTGAATTGACCCAGACGATGTTGTAACAGTAACTGGTGTGGTGATAACGGTACTGGGTAGTGTCGCGGTAGTAATCGGTATAGCGGTGGTCACTGTCGTGACCATAGTCGTGGTAGTTGCTACCATATTCCCCAAGCTGCGCCTTACTGGCGGTCTAACTTGCTGTGGGGTGTCCGAAGTCACGATCAGGTTAGGTAAACCGGGTAACGGATTGGGATTCGACATCGTCGAGGTCGCTGACGAAATCGTAGTACTTGATGTTATTGTGCACGTAGTCGAGGGTGGTGAATGCACTACCCTGTTCTGATTCCTACCGTTTGAGGAACTAATTCCTTCGAAGATTATCTCTTCACTTTCTCGTCTACCCGATTGTTGAACCGAACGCTTAGAATTTTGACGCGTCAGTGGTCGGGTATTACTCATAGTATGATTATTGGGACTTAATTTAATTTATATTGGCTGGTAAGACAAGCAGCTTACGAGCCCCAACAATATTTAAATATAAAATTTAATTACCGGTAGTAAATTCAAATAAGTTAAAATATTTCTTTTGTAACTTATTAGGATTAAAATTTATTTACCGGATTAAGAATTTATTGTAATTACTAAGTGACGACAGTTATGACTCGGTAATCCCTAACAATGACAGTTTTTTTTTTTTTTTTTTTTTTTTTTTTCTTCCAAATTAAATTAAATTTAATTTAAATTAACTATAATGGTTTAAGTAATAAACCACAAATCTATTGAATTTTAATTTGTTTAAAATTATTATAAAGAAAATATTAGACAATGGCTAAAATTTTAAGCTACTGTTTTATTTTATTTATTAGCTGATAATTTCTAATCTTTCCGACGCTTAAAGCTTCAAGCCCTGAATTCTATATTAAACGATAAGGATTTTAGCTATTTAGTTTAATTTATTTGATTGAAAGATTTATTTAGACTTAAGTCTAGTGAGTAAATTATGTTAAAATTTGAATATAGTATTATTTTTATCAACAATTTTATTGCAATGACTCATTCACTTAGTAAATTTTACTTAAAACTTATTTTAATAATTCAAACGGTGGTTTATTTTAAACCAAAGTAATTAAAATTATTTGTCTTTGTTTTATTAAAATTTTAACTTGTAATTTTACTAATGAATTTTCTTTTACGAGTTTAATTCAATTAATTTTATTATAACAAAATTTTACTGTCACTGTTAGTTTTGGAAGTGTATAAATTTTATTTCCTAATTTATTTTATTTTACTTAGTTTATTTTAGTTTCTTTACCAGAGAAAATTTACAAAGAAACAAACAAGTGATTTTATTGTGTTTATTTCTCTAAGCTTAGTGTCGTACCTATTGTATATACTACGAGTAACGCGTACGACCAACGCGTAAGACGATGACCTTGTCTTGGTCTTCACGAGACCACCGGAATTTATCGATTTTTTTCACTACCACGATTTCAATTTTAATTTTATTCTTTTCACTCGGTATTTTATATTTTTAAAATTTAAGTATTTTACTCACTATTTAGCCAGTTAATATTTAAAGAAATTATTATAATTTTTATAGATTTAGTTTAAATAATTTTGGGCAACCAATATATATATAATTTAGCACAGTATCAATCCAATTTATGATTTATAATACCAGTATTTCTCTCTTCAACGGTAAAATATTTAATTAATTTAATTTTTCAAAATTTTCCAAATTTAATTTTACTTTATCACCAGGTCTAGAATTTTCCAAAACGAGAAAACCGAGTTGGGCGCCAAATATAACGGTGGGCCCTGGCTACTTCGTGTCCAGTAGCCACGAACCACAGTTAAATAATTTCCCGACTAAATAATTAATTATTAATAATAAATATAAATTTTAATTACGATGTTGCTGGTTCTGAACGCGGGAAATAAATCTCAGAGATGGGTCGACTCGCTTTGACCGGACACGCGGCTGAAATTATTTTATTCTAAAGACACTGGTGATGAAAAATAATTTCCTTGAGACTTAATTTAATTATTATATACAAATAATTTTATTTAACCAAATCCCAAGATATGTACAAAATTTCCCCTTTTTATAAAATAAATTCTTTTAAATAAATAATTAAATAAGTAAATGTGAACACGAGAAAATTTTAATAATAATCATCTACTTTAAATTTTCGTTGAAGAGAGAGATATAAATATAATGTAAATTTATTTTTAAATCTTATCTGGATTTTGTTGTACACGACGTTCAAGTGGAATCGGGCGTCGGTTCATCCTTGATTTTGCCGCCGTTGATCCTGGTAGTTCTTGGGCTGCTGGCTGACCGGAACTTGATGCTGGTCACTCTCACTAATCACTTAGATACTGAACTTAACGCAAATTTGGTTTTATAAACCAGTTTATAACAAAAGAACAAATGTATTTTAGAATTTTAGTTGAAATTTTACTACAACGAGAAAATCGAGTAACTAGTGACGAGGCTGTGGGTGTCAGCGCTTCGACTTGAGTGTCTCTAAAATTCTTGAACTTCAATTGATTGCCTGCCCTTGAATCGCCTCTTTTATCTAGTCGTCTTAGGCCCCAACCTCCGATGACCCCTACCTAATTATGCGCACATGACCAATTTACGGTCACCTGCTGCGTGGAATCATCCCCTGTGGTCTAACGCCTAGCTCAGCCAAACTCGGCAATCAGACTGTAACGAGAGAGAAAGAGAAAGACCAAAAACCAACAAAGACAGCGAGAGAGCCACACTCTCACGTCGTACCAATGCTGCCCGGTTATAATAAAAAGTTCAGCATCTGAGCTGGACGTAACAATATCTCCAAATTTTTAAATGCTAATGTACTGACAAAAAATTAGTACATGAAACTTGTTTCTTGTCAAATTGATTCCACAAGAAAAATCCTGTTGTTGCAACAGGGTTTTGTCCTGTTGCGCTCACAGAATGTGTGCTGTTGTTGTAACATGAAAATTCTGTCTCTGTACCAGGATTTTGTCGTGTTGCAGCTTCAATTTTTTTATCGTGTAGAAGATGAACGATACAGATAAAACTGCATAAGATGAATATGAGAAGATAATATGTGATTTGCTATAAATTTTTACTAGAAAATTCATCAATTGTAAATGAAAGGCCCTGGGATGATAAGAATACCGAATCGGCCCCAGAAAGGAATCGTGCTCATAACTTCAGGAAATATTCGTACCCATGAAATACTTCGATACAGCAAGATTGAGATTTTTATCTACGAACACGTCTGAATAAATTGAAAAATACTGGAAATTAGTAAAAATTGTTATTCTCTGCGTCTTGTTAATCGAATGATCTAGTTACCGGATATATTTTGGGGCATGATGGTAGCATTTTGGAAAAAACATAAGAGCCATATTTGTCCATAAGTATCTAAAAACAATAGTATATTGTGTGACAAGGGATGAAACAAGATGATTTCAGACTAGAGTGAGGTTGGCTGACATCACCCGCAGTCTTAAATCGTGTTTTATCCTGAGTCACAAACTATATTTTTCATGATTACCGGTGTCGGAACTTGAAGATTTAGTGTCAGCAGCCAGTAAGAAACAAATAAATTTCAAGTCGATCATGCGGAGAACTGTTAGAGAATGATAAATATGTGTTTTACAGTCACTTATTAAATAGTAAATAAGACAAAAATATTATTTTCACTCATTTTTTAGTAATTTTATTTGGTTAATTAAAACTGTCACTTAAAAAATGACGAGTACACTGAAGTGACAAGTAAACAAATGAGAGTAATAAGACTGCAAATGAACATTAAATATATCTAGCACAGGGCACGAACAATTGTATTTCTTCCCAAGGGAAGAAACACGCATGTTTCTGCCCGCTGTGAAGGGATTTGTGAATTACTAATTCGCTAGCAGTTGTTTGCAGCATCGGCTTGAAATTAGCTTGTTTCGATGGGCTATAGAAACACTGAAACTTTCAGTTTCGATTCTGGTATCATGAAAACGAGATTTTATTCTTAATTTTTATTTCTTAGCAGGTTACGATAATCGTAAAAATATGAGATTATTTTTTTTTAATTCCCCATTCAATTCCCGACGAAATTATGTGCTTGGGAAATTTTTTTTAAGGGTACCACATATAAAAAAAAAAAAAATCGATTTTTAGTGCAAAAATCGATTTTTTTCATGATTAACTTCTAAAATTATAAAGCACAAAGCTTTTTTGAATATTGTACTGGTAAAAACAACGAAATAAATTTAGAACGCTCATATAAAAGTAATTGTTTACATATAATGGACTATATTTACAATTGTAATCTTTATTTCTAACTATAATAATTAAATCTGTATCAAATATTATTGTTTACATAATTCAACTAGTTTTCATATACCCTCACAGATTTGAATCACGGTGGAAACACCGTGGAAGTGTGAACACCGTGGATCCACCGTGGTTACACAGTGGTTTTGTTCCATTTTACCACCGTGTATACAAAGTGTATCCACTGTGACTACGCTGTGTATCCACCGTGATTCCACGGTGGCTTTGTGCGATTTCACCATCGTGGTTCCACGGTGTATCCACTGCCTAATCACAATGGAAACACCGTGTACACACAGTGGTAAAGCCACCGTGGAATCACAGTGGATACACCGTGTAATCACAGTGGTAAAATGGAACAAACCTACGGTGTTTCCACCGTGATTCAAATCTGCGAGGGTAATTTATACTTTCCCGCTCACCTTTCAGTTCATTCAGAAACCATGAGATGGCACTGTAATTCGAAACTGGTAACATTGTTTTTCGTTTTCATGAAAATCCACTATATCTGCCGATAACCTCAAAATTACGTACTGTGACATTCTGATCAGAAACTGGTCATGCCTTCACTTGCATTCAATAGGTAATTTTATCTGGTTATTTAAAGTGTTGCATTTGTTCAAAATTCATAACAAAAAACGAGAGGAACTCCGAAACATATATAATTTGATGAAGATGTTGAAGATTTTTCAACGATTTTTGATCATCCAATTGTAGTCGGTGATATTTTATGTTTTAATTGTCGTTCCAAAAAATACAAGAAACCGAGACTTGATGAAGATCAGGATACAGCATAGGAGGATCAATTACCTTCAGATTCGAGTGAATTATTGGAAAGAACTGAATCAAAGCTGTCACCGATGACTTTGTCTCAATCAAGTACTAATGATCCATCATTTAATTTAGAGTTTGTATGTGATGATGATACAGAAGAATGTATTGAAGTTCAAATTGAAAGAACAGTTGCAACTCATAGATATTGTTGTGTATGATCTGTTTCAAACCGGAATATGGTGGTTGTTCCTCAAGATGCCCGTATGCAATGCTTTATTAAAAAAAGAATTTTTATTCCGGATGGAAATCGATGTTGCAGTGATCATCTCATAAAAAAGCGCTTCTATGCTGAAGATTTGAATTTATTAACAGTTTATTCTAATTGGAGTGTTTTAAAATCGTCAGAATGAACTAAAATGAGACCAGCAGCAATACTCAATACTTTATTTAATAAAAACAATGTCACTATTGTAACTGATGAAAATAGCGACGAGGACTAGCCATGAGTTCATAAGATTTTTATTGTTAACAGATAAATTTACTTATCCAAATAATTAAAGGAATAAGAAAATTTTATAAATTTTTTAGTGATTTTTGGAAGTCTGTATTTTCGTGAAAAATGATGGTATCGAAAAAATAAAAAAAAATTTTTTCCGAAAAACGAAAAAAAAAGGAAAAAATTCTTGTTTTATCTAGTTTTTTGCAAAAAAATTTTTTCTTCTCTTTACCTTACATTTACTTAATAACTAACGTGAAAATGGAAGAAAATCCGAAAAAAAATAATTTTTTCATTTTGGTAATGATTACACAAATTAAGGAAGAAAACTTGTTCCTTTAATTGTTTTATAAATCTTTGAGCAATTGGCCCGGACAAACGGTTCAATAGATCAATCTGAAAATTTCCAGGGTTTTTGGCGGTACATTGAGCTGTAAAATCACCTGGCAACATTGTTTTTTTTTTATCGATATTTACAAAGTAGCGATGAGTTGACTAAAAAACCAGAAAATAGCCATTTTTTGTGGGTTTTTTAAATTAATATTAAGGATGGAAAAAAATTTTTTTTCGAAAGAAATCGAAAATAGAGCTTGTAGGGTATTTATTCAAGTTTCTCAAACTGCCCTTTAAATTACTGTGTAACCAATAGTTGCTGAGATATCAATAACCAAAGACAAAAGGATCCTTTTTCATTTAAAATCTGATATCTCAGCAGCAAATTGTCGTACAGAGAAACCAAAAAAAGAAAATTATAGCTGAATAAATTTCCTAAACGAGCCATAAATTGGTTTTTTCGAAAAAAATTTCGCCGGCCCCCTAGACCTAAAAAACAAAACCAAAAAATTTAGAAAAATTTTGTCTCGACCTATTTCTTATGATTCCGCAAAAATTGTGGCTCAAAAAATTATTTTGCCGAAAGATCGTTGAACTAAAGATTTTCTACTTCAATTTGCTTTTTTTATTTTTTCGATACGATTATTTTTCACGAAAATACAGCCGTCCAAGAATCACTAAAAAATTTATAAAATTCTCTTGTTCCTTTAATTTTTTGGATGAGTGTATAATTAATACATTTTTTTATAGTTTATAATTAGATATTAATATTGACGTTATTGAGTAAAGAACAATTCCTTTTATATGAGCGTTCTGAATGTATTTCGTTGTTTTCACCAGTACAATATTCACAAAAGCTTTGTATTTTATCATTTTAAAAATTAATCATGAAAAAAAATCGATTTTTGCGCAAAAAATCAATTTTTATTTTTTTTTTTTCGATGTATGGTACCCTTAAAAAAATTTCCTGAGCTCATAATTTCGTCGGAAATTGAATGAGGAATTAAAAAAAAATAGTCTCATATTTTAACGATTATCATAACATGCTTAAAAATCAAAATTAAAAATAAAATCTCGTTTGTTTTTAGGTTCTTACGGACAAATATGGCTCTCATTTTTTTTCCAAAACGCTACCATTATGCCCCAAAACATATCCGGTTACTAGATCATTCGATTAACAAGACGCAGAGAATAACATTTTTTTACTAATTCTCAGTATTTTTCGATTTATTCAGACGTAGTAGTAGATAAAAATCTTAAACTTGCTGTATCGAAGTATTTCATGGGTAAGAATATTTCCTAAAGTTATGAGCCCGATTCCTTTCTGGGACTGATTCAGTATTCTTATCGTCCCAGGGCCTTACTGAATTATAACATAAAAAAATAAAGTTAATTATTACTTTAAGTAAGCCTTCTGAGCACGTACGAGAAATAAAAATAACAAAATGTGCTTTGTAGACAATTGGACTTGAAGGTAAGAACTGAAGATCTTGTAAATTTCATATTTATATCTTGAATTTTTAGAAATTTTAAAAGATCAAACAAAGATTTCGTGAATAAAGAGGGGACTGTTCGGGTATATTTTTAGCTTTATTTCTTTTATGATATGTACATTTCGTTTCTGAGTAACATTAACTGCTTACGTTAAACAGCCGAGATACTACAGTAAATTATAAAACACAAAAATGAAGTAAAAAACGAATATTTTCAGCACCGTGCCATTAATGGCAGGTATAAATTGAGTGAATTTTTCTTCGTCTTATCAAAACTAATACCATTTCCCTTCAAAATGCCACCTCAAACTTGTAGATATTCTAAATAGGAAAATTTTTATAGCCTAAATTGAAAAAGCATAAAGAGACATTTTTTCAAAGGGTTAATCCAGATAGGCAAAAGTAGGTGCTTATAAAAATTGAACGAGCGTAGATTTTGTTCTTTAGGGTCCTAAGGAACAGTCTCTGAGAGATAGAGCAAAATCTAAAATCAAGTACTTTGTCAATCAGACGATTTCATATTGAATGAATCATCCATGAAAAAGGTTTCAGTTTTTATCTAAAAGGGTTTCTATTAAAGGTATAAGGGTTTAAAGTTCTACCCACTAATACATTTTAGGATAGTCCTAATTATTTGTGAGTATTCAAGAGCATTCTACAATGTACCAGAACATCTCAAACCATTTTTGAATGTTTGCGAATAGTCTGGAGCGTTCGGAAATATCCTGGAACATTCGAAATCATTGGGGAATATTCCAGAATGATCAAGAGAGTTATGTGGTGTGGTAAGCTCTCTTTGCCCCACCCATGAAGAAGGTTCCCGTTGTTACCGGAGGGATTTGCTTTTAAACATCCAAGGACTGAAAGTTTCACCTCTAGAAATTTCTAGAACAGTTTAGATCATTTAAGAGTCTTTGAGAGCTTTCCACATTCCAGAACATCCCGAACATATTGGAATGCTGAGGAATAGTCTTGAACTGTCGGGACATCCCGGAACATTCCAAATGATTATGAATATTCATTTCCTCAGCATGGAAAAGCTATATATTGTGAAAAGTATATAAAAAAATATATGGTGGATATGTGATAAATATATAGCGGCAAAAATATCTGTATGAAAAATACATGTTTTTTACATATATCGGATTATATATTTACAATAATATATTCTTGCTATATGTAGATAGTATATATATAATTTATAAGTATAATATAATAAACTTGATATATACTTCCATATATTTTGACTCATATAATTAGTGATATATGGTCTCTATATAACTGATTATATATGAAAGAATTCATATGTTTAAATATATGGTTCGCAGTATATTGGAATTATATTTTTCCAATTTACTACAACTTACATTCTTCGCAAAATATTGAAAATTTTATTTTTTCAATATACTTTTTCAATTTCTACACAATTCCACAAAAAAAAGTCAAGTTCAATATTTTTTTTTCTTTTCATTGACCTTACATTTACTGAATAAGTAATGCAATAACCTAAGAAAAGTAAAAAAAGTGTCATATATTTTACAATATACTGGAAACCATATATTTTGCAATATACTGGAAAACATATATAAAAAATACAAAAAATACTATATACTAATTAATATACTACTTTCAATATAATATATCAATATAAAAAAAGATATATTAAAATATACATGTAAAACATTCATAAAAGTCATATATTGATAAATATATTGGTAATATATTCTAGCAATATATTTTCATTCAATATATTATCATATATTAATACGGCAAAAATAGTAATATTATTTTATATATTATACAATATATCACATTTTAATATTCATATATTTTATCATTTATGTTTTCACATATAAAACTTTTTCATGCGGGTAGCTTGCTCTCGAGTCAGAAATTCAAAAAATTTGTACTTATGGGGCATTCCACACCAAATCGAATACTTGGGAATCCGAACCACTTCGATTCCATTCTGCGTACGACAGCAATGACAGAATTATTAAAGGATCTGACATAATCTCCAAATAGATCAAAATACTTTTATGGAATAACAAATTCAAACTGTATAAAATGTTATATTCCATCTGCTAGATATGTATCTAATACATCAGAATAATAACAATCGATAGGAGTAACTAGACTTTATTCAATACATCATCTGTAAATTTCGTTTCAAATAAGTCAAGATGGAAGTGTTATAATCGCAGTGCATTTCTCAATAGGTTGATATTATTAAGAAAAATAGAATATTAGCATACATTTTCTAATTCAAGCTGGTTAAATCTCCAAGAATACTTCAGAAAACTTACAAATATCAATATTTAAGAACTCAATTTTCCAGAAATAGTCTGAAATACCTTCTTTTTCAAAGTTAAAATTGAATAAAGTAATTTTTAAATGAAAACGACTTAAGTAGATGTGATATAATGTATTATGTAATAGTTGTTTTTTTTATTTAATCTTGATATTATTCATCAGGTTTGATATGTGCAATTATTGGAGAAGAGCTGAAGGAATCTCCACTGAAAGGGAGTATAGACGATATTCAAGATGTCATGCTACTTGAGTTTGGACTTGACGGACCAAGTCATAGCATCATTCGTAAAATTCGACAGTCAGAGGTAAAAGAAAACTATCCGCAATTTTGCATGTCCTCAATTAACAATAAAACAATGAAACTCCGAAAATCCGTATTTTCTGAATGAATTTAACTTTTTCGCAATAGTATTATTAAATAACTTGAATTTTCACGTATAGTACTAAATTTAGTAGTCTTTAATAATGATAGTATAATATAGTATCCAAGAGGCGTTGTGTGATAAATTGTAAGAAACGATCATTAATAAGAAGGTTGGGCCTGGTTAGTAAGGCACTAAGAAACCA
This sequence comes from Microplitis demolitor, assembly GCF_026212275.2. NCBI lineage: Eukaryota > Metazoa > Arthropoda > Insecta > Hymenoptera > Braconidae > Microplitis > Microplitis demolitor. The sequence continues at coordinate 10,161,081 of NC_068545.1, forward strand.
ATGCGAAACAACGATTATGGTCAATTATTATATTGTCAACCAATTTTATGAAATTCCATAAAGTTTTGGCGAATTTGATGAAGTCTGACGAAATTGTTTATAGTGTAGTAGAATGATTTCAAATTCCGTAAAATCTTTATACATAAAATATAATATATGAATTACGATGTAATTATACTAAGCTCCATGAAAATTTTTTTAAATTTTATAAATTTTTATGGAAATTCAAGCTTGAATCCAGTATAAGAAAAAATGATCCGATAAAAAATGTTTAGATCCAAGCATGTATGATTGGATCCAAACAGTCAGATATGCTTGGATCCATATTTTGGCGCGATCCGAGCGGATCCAAACAGATCTGACAATATCCAAAGAGATCTTACTATATCTAAATATATCCAAACAGATCTTAAAATATCAAAAGAGATCCAAACAGATCTCACTATATCCACGAATATATGTGGATCCAAGCAGATCTGCGTAAGTGACGATCTTTAAAGAAATCTATATAGATTTAAGCACATATATCTAAAGAAGTTTCACTATATCCTAATGAATGCATGTGTAAATATATTGTACGTTAGACCATTCTAAAAACAATATCTACTCACATTTTGGATCTTATTGCTATTACCTTTTAATGCTTTTGATGAACCTAATGTATAACATATGTATGAAAAGTCAATTGATATTTAAGTAAAAAAAAATAGATGAGTACTTTAGAACTATTGATACTTTTATATTCGATTATTAACGTTTACATTTAATTACATATAATCAAAAAAATTATAAATATTTTCGTAAACTTCTATCTATTACATGGGACTGAATATATTTTACTCGCTTTAATCTATATAGTTAACCGTAAACAGATATAATACTACCAATGTTTAATAATTTATTTTCGGAAACATTTATATCTGCTTAGATAAAAGTTTTCAATTTTTGTATATTACTCAGATATTCGTGTATAATTAGACAAAAAACTCTGTATTTAATGTCTTATTCGCAGTAGAACCCTGACAGTTTAACGATTCAGGAGTCTTACCTGTATTAAAATATTATTGGATCTGATCAAATATGACTGCATATAGACAAACATTTTTGGATATAATTATAAATTCATGGATATACGTATATCTGCTTGGATATGAATTATTTTCGCATCTATATACCCACATACATACAGTTGGGTCTGAGCAAATATAGCTATATATACTTGTATATGTTTGGATATAAGCATATCTGCATGGATATCAATTTTTATATATGCTTATATATAGTTGGATCTGAGCAGATATATTTATGTATGCTTGGATGTGCGTAAATCTATTTGGATATCAATCTTAATACATCTCTATATCTGCTTATATACGATTAGATCTGAACAGATGTAATGATAAGGTGAGTGACCCCTCTACCGGCCAGTTAAGCGTATTTTTTTTCGAATTAAGAATTAGAATCTAAAAAGACAACTCATGTATAAAACAGTGATAGAACCTTGAAGCGTATACATTTAACTTTAAATTAAAAAAAATATATGTAAAAATATTTCTTAGAAATTTAATAATAAATGAAAATAACTTCAATTCCTGATGTCCCCTCTATTGGCGTAGCTGTTCCCTCTATCGGCCACCTTTTGGATAAAATTTTAGCCGATCGGATGTATATAATTGATTTTCATCTATTATAAATATTTATATTTATTTTGACATTAAAAAATTAAATTGACTATTTTGGATATAAATGCTAATAACTTCAAAAAAAATAAAACTAAGGTAGCCGATAATGCATACAGAGGTAATTTTCTTGTATCTATATTCGGCCACCCTATTTTTATTATAAATTAGGTAAAGATTAACACAAAAATTAGGTAAATTTTTTTTTGTAAGCCCAACTAACTTGTTGTGTTAAATTTAACTTAAAAAGTATCCCTCGCAGATTTGAATTACACGGTGAGTTTGTTTCATTTTACCACCGTGTATACAAAGTATATAAACTGTGATTACGCGGTGTATCCACCGTGATTCCACGGTGGCTTTGTGCCATTTCACCACCGATGTTCTACGATGTATCTACCGCGTAATCACAGTGGAAATACCATGTATACACGGTGGTAAAGCCACCGTGGAATCACGGTGGATACACCGCGTAATCACAGTAGTAAAATGGAAAAAACCCCACCGTGTTTCGACCTTGATTCTAAACAGAGAGGGATATTAAATCTACATTTTTTTTAATGTAGTTTTAATCAACTATTACGTGTCAAATGAGCTAATGTATTTGATTAAAAATTCAACGCAAATAATTAATTATTTTGACTTAAATTGAGTGTGAATGTAACACACGTCTAGCATTGAATTTAACTCAATAACTATGTTAAAGTTACATTGTTTCAATGTTGAAGAATGAAAAGTTGACTTACATAACTAAAATATTAATTCGACATAAATTAATTCTTAAAATGTTATCATAGGAATTCTATAAATTGTACACGGAAAGAAAATTCCACTAAAATTTACGATGTCACCATATTCTTATTTATTTCATATCTATCGATTGTATTTTTTGCTTTTTAAAAAATACGAATATTCGAACTTCATTAAATAACTTTTTTTTTTATTTGTAGTTAAGTCAAGTTAAGAAATCAATCAATTTTGGGATTTTCAGCAGTAAAAATTTCGCTTATTGACATAATAATGTGGAAAAAAAACCATTACTGACGGTTATATTCTAATTTATTTGATATCGATCATATATAATTATTATATTTTATATGACAATGTAAAAAAAAAACCATTAGTGATAGTTATATCCTTATTTCTTGATATCTATCAAATAAATAAGAATATAATCGTCAATGATGGTCTTTTTCAGATTATTATGAAAATAAGTGAAATTTTTACTGTAACGGGGTAAATTTGAATTCACCGCGTACAAGTCGAGTCAAAATAAAATCTAGTCTACACACAGTCGATCACGTGACCTTACCACTCTGGATGTTCCGGGTAGGTTGCGACTAGTCGTCCGGATGTGGAAATTTCAGATGCTCGAGCTTCAGTTTCCCCCAATTAGAATTAAGTAGGAGCCCGAAGATGGCCGAAGTCGAGTGGGAAGCGAGTAATTATAAACTGGAACTGGGACGTGAAACGACATTAACCATCGGAACGACCGGACCGTCGAGACGCACAAGATCATGTCTGACGATCTAAGATCCGGCTCTGAGAGGCCGTTATCACATCCAGTGGCGCCCTTTGATGAAAGGACAACCAGAGTAACAGCATAGCCCTGTTATATTTGGCGCCCAACTCATGAAAAAACCCCGTAATTAATTGTAAGAGAGGTTGAAGAGTTAATTTCTAAGTAAAAATCGAGGAAAAATAAATTAAAAGCAGTGTGACATGGGCACTAGAAAATTCGAAGTTTTAAAAGTAGTGTGTCGTGGACTCTAGAAATTTGAAAAAGAGTAAAAGTTAAAATAGTGTGGCGTGGTACAGTAGAAAAAGTTATTTTGGCAAATTGGTTTTGAAAAATTCTATCAATTACGTGATTGCTTAACTTTACTTAACATGAAAATCAAAAAAAAAAATTTTTTTTTTTTAATAAAATTCAAAAACTCATATATTTGTAAAAACAAAAAACACAGTTCTGCAAATTTCAGGATCTTTTAAAATAAGTACAAGGTATTGTACGAAAAAAAATTGGGCCAAAAATGTAATGTCGATCGTCATTTTTGACAAATTTCAAGAATTCAAGATTTAATAAATTTGTCATTTTTCAAAATTTTTTCTTGGAATATTTTTTTTCATAGCTTTAAGTATCCCTTTCAAAAAAAGCTATGGATCATTATTGTAACTATCATAGTTTTCGAGAAATTGAAAGAATAAAGTTGAAAAACTGGAAAAATTGCAAAATATTTAATTTCGCATAACTTTTGAAAAAGAAATTTCAAAATGTTTTCCTTTGATAGAATTGCATTATATAGTGATAGGAAATTTCTGACCAAAATTCGTCCAAATCCACAGGGCTCGATTCCAACCATTGGTCGATTTGGCATGGAATAACCCATTGTAAGGGTTTGCCCTGGCTTCCTCGTACCAGGAAGTTCGGACGATCCTTCTTAAAATGTTCGAGTGGATGCTGAGCACCGGGTTCGGAAATGCCTGATATAGCCGAGTACGCAGCTCGATTTAGGATAGGGAAAAAATTAGTTAAAATAATTAAAGAATAAATATGAATAGAAATAAAATTATTTTATTACAATTAATTGTTTGTTTATTTAATATAAATAATTAAAGCTAGATTCTTTGTAAAGATAATTAATAATTTTTGCTGCAGAGAACTTAAAAGAATCCTACTGCGCATGCGCGACACTCTTCCATCAGGTGCCCGATATTTCTACTCAAATACCCGCGTTTCCAAACCTCAATCTTAACTTTGCTTTATTATTATAAATTAATTTTTAGAATTACTAATGACGGCTTTAAATTTAATTAAGAAATTCGTCAATAACGAGGAAAGTCCTGACGATGAGTAAATTTTAATAATTAAAAGGTTCTGCATGCACAGCGATTAAATAAATTAAATAAAAATAAATTGAATACAAATAAATAAAAACAATTAAATTACTTAGGAAATTATCCCACGTGTTTGACAAATTCGAAATTTCCAGAATTATCGAAATCTTCATTCGAAAAAACTTACATCAACCTGTCCCAGGTGCTTGGCCACAATCCCTCTTTCTCCTGGACAAAAGACTGGAAACGACGACCGAAAACTTCACTACGAAGAAAAAACTTGACTTAGCAAAAGGCGTCTGCCTGACAATTAAACTTTTGTAGTTCGCTTTTTATGTAATGAATTTATTTTTTAATGAATAGTTTTCTCACGTTAGCTAGATACTTCACAGGTCATATATCGACCATAAATTACAATATCAAAAGATGCGCGGGAGTATTTAAATGAAAGAAAATTATATTTTTCTGTACATCTCCCCCTCCCAAAGAAGATAAGACACTATGACAACTCACTCATCCTCTTCATGATTTCCAAGCGCAGGAGCTGGAGTTAGTTTTGAGATGTGGAAAAAATTTGACTCGGATTTTTTATGGTCAGTGTTTATTTTATTAATCGAGTTTGATATTTTTTCTACGATTCTATAGGGTCCGATTCTCAGTTCGTCGAGCTTTCTCCTATTCAGTTTGTTTCCATTATCCACAAAAACAGAATTACCAACTTCGAAGTCCACATGTCTTCGATTTTTATGGTACATTGTCTTATTGTGATTGGGCGATCTGATAGTGTTTTCCAGAGCTTTTTCCCCATTCTGGATCAGGTCACACTCGGTCTTCTTAAGTTTTACTTCGTTTGGCAAAATTACAGAATCTGTACCGTTTAGTAGATATTTTGGGGCAAATCCAGTGACACTGTACTCCGTTTCGTTATAGTATTTTACACAATTTTGTGCTATGGTTCTCCATGTTATTTTTGTGTCATTTTCATTATCTTACATCTAATTTTATTGACTAATGTTTGATATAATATTCCGTTTAAGCCATTTGAGAAAGGGGAGTTCACTGCCGTGAAAATTATTGGAATATTCTTTTTATCCAAAAATTTTTCAAATTCTCTAGAATTGATACCTGGGTATTGGTCTGCGAGAATCATGCCAATATAGTTAGTTTATGTGCAGTATTTCACAAGTTTTATGAAATCTTCTGCATTTTGAGTATTTGATGTCAAAATATATGCGTATTTAGTAAAATAATCTGATAGCAGGTGCAAGTACCTTTTTGTTGACCTTGAACCTCCAAACCCAGTAATGGTATCAATGGAACATATCTCAAAAGGTTTTGTGGCGGGATCCAATTGGGACATTAACATAAAATATTTATTTTGTCCTCTTGATTTGTTCTTTATACATACTATACAAATTTCACAGACTCTTTTTATGTTTTTTATCATATTTTTTGCTGTATACCACGTGCTGATCATTCTTTGCATTTGTTTAATTCTTATTAGGGGTGTGCGAATACTCGAAACTTCAAATTATTCGAGGCGAATCGAATCGAACAATTCGATTCCAGATTCGCCTCGAATATTCGAGATGTTCGAATAGTTCGAAAGGTCCAAATAGTTTGAAGGATTCGAATAGTTTGAAGGATTCGAATAGTTCGAAAGGTTCCAATAATTCGAAAGATTAGAATAATTCTAAAGATTCGAAGGATTTGAATATTTCGGGAGATTCGAATAGTTCGAAAGATTCGAATAATTCGAAAGGTTCGATTAGTTCAAAAGGTTCAAGTAGCTCGAAAGAACTCCCTAAAACCATATAGAAAAAAACGTTTTTTTTATTTTCCGTCAAGTTATGACCTCTATAACGTTTTTATCATATTTTAGGCCGAATTATTTTGTAACGAAAAAATTAACTAAACGGAAAATTAAAAAAATAATTTTTTCGTTGCAACTTTTTTTTGGGTGGTTTATTTTACCCTACATATTAGTCTAATATATGATAAAAACATTAGAGGTCAAACCTTGACGGAAAATGAAAAAAAAATTTTATCTAATTTTTTAAGGGGGCCCTCGTGCCCCAGGTTCCCCTAATAGTTTTTTGATTTTATAAAGCTATAAATACTAAATTTCTTAGATGCAATAATATTATTTACTGACGATTCGAAAAAATTTCGAACTATTCGAATCTTTCGAACTATTCGAATCCTTCGAACTATTCGAATCCTTCGAACTATTCGAATTTTTCGAACTATTCAATATTCGACTCGAATATCGAATCGAATCTAACTATTGGACTCGATTCGATTCGAACAAGATTCGCACAGCCCTAATTCCTATGTGACCTAGGTCTGTGTGTACATTTTTGATGAATTCTATACTAAATTTCTCTGTTAGAATTATTTTTTTATTCTTTACTCTTTTGTAATAAACGTTGTTTTTTGTTATTAGCTTCTCTTTTCTGCACTGTATCTTTTTATTTTTAACTTGATCCCTTAACATATCTTCTAGTTTTATCATGCTGACTTTTTTTGATTGCTCATCCAGATTTTCATATGGTTCTAAGACTGGGTTCCTGCTTAGGCAATCAGCTTCGATGTTGTATCTTCCTGGAGAATATTTAATTTGGAAATCATATTGTGACAGGTAGTATGTTAGATCTCCTAATTCTTCATCCGTTCTGGATTTTATATTCATGTTCTCCAGTGGCTTGTGGTTTGAGAAGACAGTGAATTTCGTACCTCTCAACAAATGTTGCCAGTATTTTACACATTCTTTAATTGCTAGGCATTCCAGGTATATAGCTTTCTATCTTTTTTGAACTTCATTCAATTTTTTTGAGAAATATGCAACTGTTTTCTCTTCATTATTTTTTTGTGGCTGCTTTAGGACTGCTCCTACTCCTAGTATACTGGCATCTGTGTATATGTGGATAGGCAAATTCGGAACAAAAATAGTCAATACTGGTTGAGAACATAATATTTGTTTCATTTCATCAAATGACTCTTGACATGCCTTAGTCCAGTTAAAGGTTTGTCCTTTTCTCAAAGGGTTATGCAATGGTTCCAATTTTATTGCGATTTTTGGCACATATTTATGATGAAAGTTTATTTTCCCCAAAAATTGTCTCACATTTTTTTGGGTTTTTGGCGTAGGAAAATTTTTTATTGATATCAAGTTGTCTTTCAGTGGTCTAACAGAATTATTCTGTATTATATGACTAAGGTATTTAACTGAATTGGCTGCAAACGTGTATTTAGAAAATTTTAGTCTTAAACCTTCACTTTTAATTGCTTGAAATAGCTGTCTTAGGTGTCTGACATGGTCTGCAAAAAAACCTGAGAATAATAAAATATCATCGATGTAACATACTGTGAACTTTCCGAGCTTGTGTTTTCGTATAATGTAGCACATTATTCTCTGGAATATCACTGGTGAGGTTTTTAAGCCAAATTGCAAACAAGTCCATTGATAGTGACCCTCACGTGTGACAAATGTAGTTTTGTATCTGTCTGTGATACGTAGAAATGTTGACCAAAATGCTGAATTCAGGTCCAGTTTGAGAAGAACTTGCAATCTCTTGTTTTTACTATTAGGTCCTCAATAAGTGGGAACGGCTGAGATTGAGGGACAACAATTTTATTTAAGTCTCGAAAATCTATGCATAATCTGGATGTTTTATTTTCATCTCTTTTATAAGCTAATGTAACTGGAGCTGCAAATCGACTATACGATTCTTCTATTATATTTTTTTCCAATAATTTTGCAATCTGGTTTTCGATCTCTTTTTTATCTTCAATTGTGCAACGATATGGCCTTTTACTGCAGTATTTTTCTATTATCAGTCCTATGTGTGCTTCATAATCCGTTACCATTCCGATGTCATATTTGTCATTTGCAAATACAGATTTATTCTCCAATATTAAATCATCAATTACTGACTGTTCTTGATAGTCTAGATGATTTATCCAAATTTTGAAGTTTTTTTCACTGAAGTTTTCGTTGAAGTTTATTAGGTTATCAGATTTTTTTTCCTTAGAAATTACGATATCTGATTTATTTGTTTCCTTAGAAACTATTTCACTTCTTCGTATAGGAACTTTCTGACTGATTTCTAATTTTCCATTTTGAATTAAGTAAAACTTTTTTATACAATCTAGCCCAATAAGAAAATCGTAATCGAAATCTTCCTTGTCTATTACGAAGACATCAATTTTCTTCTCAATATTAAAAATAGTTTTATCGAGTTTTATTATGTCATTTACCTTTTTAACGCCATTAATCGTTTTTAAATTAGTATTGTTGAAATAACTCAATATCTGATTGTTTATCTTCAAAAATCTTGAATTTATCAGTGACACGTTAGAGCCCGAGTCATAGATTCCAAATAGTTCAACCTTTTTATTTAATACTACTTTTACTTTAATTGATGGCGGCACTATTAGTTTTTTTGGTCCTCACATTGCAGTTCACATTCCAATTCTGAAATTTGACGAGTTTCATTTGTTTCCTATCTCTTTCTTTATCATTGTTTATTTTTGATTTGAACCAACACGAATCTTCTGAATGATAGTGCACACCTTTTTTTAATTTTTCACAAATGTTACATTTTTCTTTCATCAGCTTAGTATCATCTTTTTTCTTGATGAATTTCTTCTTTGTAACCAAATGCTCTACCTTACTAAGTTCGTTGAATAAGTCTTTTGTTTCTAGAACTTCTTCTTTGTTGATCCTATCCGTTATAAAATCTGGTAAGCCAGCAGCAATTATATCAATTAGGGTCCCTTGATCGATTGTCTTTCGTACTTCAAGTAAAAGTTTTTCTTTTTTTATTGCATATTCCAATAAAGATCCTATTTGATATTTGAAAGATAAATCATACTTGCTAGTGGTCCAACCTTTATTAGCATAGGTTTGCAAAAAGTTTTATTTCCAATCTGTCCACTCTGACTGTAAACTAAGTTTGATCATCATGGGAGAATACCAATCAGTGCATGATTTTTCTAGAAATAATCTGAAAATTTCGATTTTTTCCTCCTCTTTTACTATATCAAATCTTGCACATTCTTTTTCGAATGCTTCCATCCAGTGATATGCATTCATATTTTTTCCATCAAATTTTTCGATCACAAACCTGTCAACCACCTTTTAGATACTTTGCATTTCTTTGTTTTGTTGTCCTTCAATTAATTTTTCTAAAATTTTCATTATGGGCTCTTCTGACTTCTTTTTATTGACATTAGCCAATTGTTCTTTGGTAATTTCTTCAAGGAATACGTCCTGAATTATCATGTTACCATCTTCATCACGATATGTTCCTAATATACCATCTGTTACTTTTATCCATACATTTCTAGATTGATTTTTTTTTTAATGTATTTATTACTGTAACGAAAGTTTTAAAAGTGTAGATATGTTTATGAAGTGATGCTACTTGATATTCCTCAGGGATCAGGAAAATTCTGTCATCTTGAGTGGCAATTGAGGTTATAGGAATATAGCTAGACTTTCCGTCCACCGTTGGTTTTGCTTGAAACGTAAATTTCAATTTTTCCATTTTCTGACAATAAGTGTCGTTTTATAAGATATTAGTTTATAAGGTGAATTTTTATAAGGTATTGTTTTTTAGTGATTTGGGTGACACAACCTTTTTAAACACAATTGAGATTTCTCTGTAAGAAAAGGTATTTATTTATAATATTTACACGTGTAATTTACTTAAATGAATGAATCTAGCAACAAACTTTACCTGTAAGATAAGAGACGACATTTAATGTTACTAATTGCAATGTCGATTCCAAATTCACAATTAATTACTTGTCGAATCCAAATTCATAATAAATTACAATACCAAAAGATGCGCGGGAGTATTTAAATTAAAGAAAATTATATTTTTCTTTACATATATATATATACTGTAACATAAATTTTACTTATTACTCGATCAAACAAAATTGAACAACAAAATTACACCTTAACATTAACTCAAAAAAAAATTACTCAAATGCTCGAACTCAAAATACACAAATCGGGGACTACGTTACACTTCGCCTACCGTTCACTCCTCTCATTTCCTCCAGATCCTGACGGGCGCCAGCCGACTTTTATTTTCCCGGTATCGGCAACCGGTCTAACCGTACACGTAAATTAAAAACTAATATCTAAATCCTTTGAAGATGAAAGCAATGAACGGTGGCAGCAGTATATCCTGGTGCACTCAGTATGCTAGGTTGTGGAAAGAGAATCGTGGTTCTTTGAGACGTGGAAGAAACCGATTGATTAAAATAAAATTCAAACAAAATAAAGAAAAGAAAACTAAGTAAAATACCCTAAAGATGACGTGGGTGTGACGCGGAGGGCCTTAAAGGCCCGCGATCGAGTACTCTGGGTCCATCAGACAAATAAATACCTGAGTATGACATCGGGAAAACTTAACATACGTCTAGATAATTAATAAAATAAAAATAAAATAAATAATGCGGTACATCAAGACGACAAAAATCATGACAAACGGCTCCAAGAGCACAATACCCAGAGCCACAAGCTCCAAAACGACATCAGCCAAGGGTGCGGTCAAGGCCTAGCTTCGGCGCTCTCCGACTCACCTCCCCTCGCTCCAAAACTCCAAACTCGACTATCAGGTCTGCTCGTACTCGAGCAACTCCGAATCCCAACTCTCTGACACCATGGTCTTCCCTCAACTGCTTCTCTCTATTCTCCCAATCCATTCACTCGCACGCTCTACTACTAGCAGTCACACTCACATCCTCGCTTCTTCATCCATTCTTCCCCCACCACATACAAGGTGGACTTACGGGTCTTTCCGCAATATCACTCCCCGTGATATCCAAACTTAGCGAATTTTTGGCTTCCTTGAGCATCGCAAACGAGGCCTGCCATTCCCAAATAAACCAGTCGTCATCACTGGTTGGGAGGCACGTTATTTTGGCCACTATCAGCGACACAGCTAGACATCCCCCGTTGAATCCACGCTCAACCACACAGACACTCCAAAACATACAACATAACGTATACATACCCATACTCTCTACATACTTAACTCATTGCATACACTTACTCCATACTCTCTACTCACTATCTCCTACACTCAACTCGACACACATACTAACCCTATCTCTCTCTAACACACAGACTTACGCTTACTCCGCCTTCAACTCTATTCCCTAGGCAAAACTTTAATTCTTAACTTTTTTGAGGATCTTGATACATTTTTAACACAAATATATCCTAGTCTATTAACAATAGGTGAGAAAAGATGTACTGCTTGTGTTTCTTTCACCGTATTTGACTCTAAGTATCATACGTCTAAAACATTTATTTTCTATAAAAAGTCATTATTCCTTGATTAAAAGAAACGATTCGAAACGATTTGTAATGTTAATTGCCCATAAAAAGGGTGATTGAAAAGTATTCACAGTATTCAAAAGCATTAAAAATTATTAAAAGTTTTTTTTCAAATCGTTTTCAATCGTTTCTTTTAATAAGAGTTGGCGATAAAAGTGAAAACAACGCCGGTAAAATTTTGAATAGCCTGGATGCATAAATCTTGCGGTGTGAGGATATGTTTTCTGATATGTGTCTGCAGTAAAGCTCTGACAACAAAAATTATAAAACTATTTTTCATGATACCAGCATTAAAGCTTCAAGTTTTGGAATTAGTAATTTGAACTTTGATTCTTGCGTTTTATTCAAAAATGATTTCAGGCTATTGATGTTATCTGCCTTAATGACAGTTCTAACTTTGTCATCGTTTTATAAAACTTTGTCTAAATAATAAATAGTATTTATGGTTTCTGTTTTATTATAAATTGCAAATCAAAAAGTACGCGCACACTTATGGTTGAACACACCATTGATCTTTAATTAACTTAATTTTAATTGGCTGCTGCCACTGAAACTAATTTTCAATGCAGGTAATCATCAAAAAAATAGTGTGTAACACGAGATGAAACACGACATCGGATTGCAGTTATTGTCAGCTTCTGCCTACGGCTTGGGCAGCCTACTTCACTCTTGTCTGATATCGTTTTATTTCATCTCTTGCTACACAATGAACCAATATAGTTTGATAAAACAATTAAATCAATGACTTGTATTTGAATGATTATTGATTTTGTTCAAACAAAAAATATGCACATCGTGAAAATTACATATTTTGTCGGAAAAGGTCTCAGCTTTCAGAAAAAAATATCAAATTAGATGTATCAAGCGCTGCACAGTCATAAAAATCGTTTTACCTATTTTAAACGAATTTTAAAGGGTCTTCTGTAACTTAAAATAAAAAATGGATATTTTCGTTAGAAAGCTGAGAATTTTTCCTACGAAAAACTATTATGTGCTAATTTTTTTTTAAAAATTGTTTCCTTCAAAAAAAGTAATGAAAAAGTTGAAAACAAAAATTTTTAAAAAATTCAAAAAATCATAACTTTGAAACTGCTGCATATTAAAGGGTCAACTTTTCAGACAATTTTTTTTTTAATAGATGGAAAGATTCCACAAAATTTTAATCAAATCGATGAGGGTCACTCCGTAAAAATAACTTTATTTGGTGGAATGACCCATATATATTAGAACACGTGAAAAATTCGACGTCAACCCGTGGTTTAAAAATTATTTGCAAGAAGAACTGGTTATCTGTTGAGCAATAGATTTGGTGACATCTATAATGGGAATTTGGACTTTGATCGAGAAATTGATCGGACGCAGGGATAGGGAGATTCGGTGGAGACGTTGAACGGAACGGCCACGTTTTTGTTGAAGAAGTCGATTCGCGACTAAAAAGGACAATTTTAACTTACGGAAAGAACAATTAAGTCGCGAGTAATAACTATTACGTGAATAATACTTCGATTATTTCATGAACGAATATCTGAGTTTTGTGAACAAGTGAACAAGCTGGAGCATCGGCGCGAAACTGACAAGTGTACGATTTTTATTTTTTTTTTTTTGTTTTATCAAATCAGTGAATTGCGCCTTGTGTAATAATAATAAAATTAATTCATTTATTACGAGTAATAATTCTATGGTAGTGCAATTTGACACGTTATCGAAATAAAATATTACTTTATATTTTATTTCATTTCACTTGAAATTTCTAAGAATTACGGATTATCTGTGTCTCATTCGCAACGGCAGTCTTGTAGCCTCACCGTGCAAGAATACTCTGAGTTCACTAGTCAAGTATTCCGTAGTATGTACGTTGTCTGTGTGTGTGAAAAATAAAATAAGTTATTTTTTTTCGTCAACTGACTTTTTGTTTGGAGTACGAACGGATTTTGTGTTTCGATCAACTACGATTTTGGTGAACAATTTTCTTGTTTATATCGAGTCAAGTCGACACCGGTAAATTTTATTTTGTTGTAACCGATTATTTTTGTGATACCGATGAATTTAGTATGTTTTTTAATATACGTCTAATTATTTTTGTTAATTCTGATCAATCACCTTTCCCTGATCCGCCACCCTAAGTCATATTATAGAACAATAGTTTATTGGTGGTTATCAAATAACCTGGTGCCCAATTAAAAATAATTTGAACAAGGTTGCCATATAGTACGTGTACTCGGCTTTCACTCCGGTAGATCCCCGGTGGTGAAAAATCTGTTACAATATATATATATATATATATATATATATATTGTAACGTAATTCTTTTTAGCTTACCACTTAGATAACTCGATTAAACGTATGGAAAATTTACACGTAACTTATACTCAATAAATTTCCTCCAATATTCAAACTCAAAATACACAAATCGGGCTACGTTACACTTCGCCCACCGATCACTCCTCTCATTTCCTCCAGATCCTGACGGGCGCCAGCCGACTTTTATTTCCCCGGTATCGGCAACCGGTCTAAACGTACACGTAAATTAAAATCTATTATCTAAATCCTTCGGAGATGAGAGAAATGAACGGTGGTAGCGGCAGGTCCTGGTGCGCTCAGTATGCTAGGTTGTGGAGAGAGGGTCGCGGTTTTTTTTACGCGGAAGAAGCCGAGTAATTAAAATTAAATTAAACAAATAAAGTAAAGAAGACTACATAAAATATCGTAAAGAGGACGCGAGAGCGACGCGAAGGGCCCAATCGGCTCGCGGTCGAGTACTCTCGGTCCCTCAGACAAATAAATACCTGGGTATGACATCGGAAACCTCTCGTGGACGACGAATCACAAAACTCAACACTATTCTAGATAATAATGAAATTAAAATAAATAATGCGGTAACTCAAGACGGCAAAATCACGACAAACGGCTCCAAAACTCAACAAATAGAGCCACAAGCTCCAACGACATCAGCCAAGGGTGTGGTCGAGGCCTACCTTTGGGGCTCTCCGACTCACAACCACTCGCTACAAGACTCCAAACTCGACTACTGGGTCGACTCATACTCGAGCGTCTCCAAAGTCCAACTCTCGGACACCATGGTCAGTTCTCCACTCCCGTGCTCTCATCTCCTACTCTAATCATGTTTCCTCTCTACTACTCCCAGCCACTCTCACATTCTCGCCTGTCCATCCATTCTTCCCCCACCGCATACAAGCCGCGGACTCGCGGGTCTTCCCGCGGTGTCACTCCCCGTGATATCCGGAGTTAGCGAACCTTTGGCTTCCTCGAGCATCGCAAACGAGGCCTGCCATTCCCAAATAAACGTAAACGTACCCCAGCTAACTCCGGGTACCAACTCGTAGGGGCGGCGACATCTCAGTCGCTCTTCCGTGATCACCGCGTCAACCCCGAGAGCTAAGCCTAGGCCTAGTCGTCATCACTGGTCGGGAGGCACGGTATTTTTGGCCACTATCCGCAACACAGCTAGACATCCCTCGTTGAATCCACGCTCAACCACACCGACGCTCCAACACCGACAACATAACGTACCCATACTCGTACTCTCCACACACTTACTTCCCCGCACACGTACTCCATACTCTCTACTCACTATTTCCTACACTCAACTCAACACACGTACTAACTCTATCACTTTCTAACACACAGACTCACGCTTACTCCCCTTCTACTCCATCTCCTCGGCAATGTAACGTCACAATATATATATATATATATATATATATATATATATATATATATATAAATTTTTTAACGAATGGTATTTTTGAACTCTCTTCAACCAATTACGATAAGTTATGATAAAAAAACGCTACTGTCAATAATGAATTCAAAACGCATGTATCCCTCACTACTGCTGTTTCTGGCGGATCTTTTTCAAATCTTCAGAGGAAACAGGCTAATTGGTATTAGGGGTGGTGGCATTGATGTAGCTAAGGAGGTATTAGATAATTGTCTTTTCATTGGCTGAATTGATTTTTTATTTGTTGCTAACAAATTGTTCGGTAGAATGATCGAAGCAGTCACTTGAGTCGTAGTTGCATTTACTGCTGGGTTGTCATGCAAGTTGGGGCTTTTAAGGTAGTTTTTTCTAAAATCTAATTATGGTAATTGTCCTTATACTTGACCTACACTACTTATATTATTTGATATTCATAACTTCGGATAAGTCCATCAACCATCAATCGTCATCGATCGCCGAATATTTTCCCCCACGCGGATTCGATATTCGATAGCAACAGTACACACAAGTACACAGTACAGTACTCGCGTGCAATAAGTGAGATACACGGCAATTAGCTGACACATATCTAATGTGACCAGCATTATTTTGTATTATATATTTTATTTAATAAAACTTATTATTTATTATTTTGTTAACACTAATAATTGGAGTCAGATAATTTATTTATCGTAGTGATTAAGATCCTATAAACCACATCCCAGTCACTACATTGGTGACTGCCTGACGTGATTTCAAGAGAACGCCATTTCGTGCACACATTCCACGTGGCAGATAGCACGTTGAGTGTAAAACATCGCGTCTACGCTGATAGCTAATCGCGACATATTAATTCCGCGATTTCTTTACAACAGTGAAGTGTGTAAATTAAGTGTTGTGCAAGCCTTTTATTACGGCTGGTGCATTGCGAGGCATTTTGGAAATATGCCGCACTAGTTTATAATTTAAGGGACACCATCGGGTTGCAAATTAAATTGTCATAAAAGTGATCAATGAATTCCTGTGCAAATACAGTGAATAAAATTGTCGTTCGCGTTAATTTCCGCCCAGAGATAATTTTCGTGCGACTCGAAGCGTCTCGAACATTTCTAAACGGTGAGTCAGCTTCGACAGACACTAATCAGCTTACAGTGGTATTATTAAAATTTTGTATTAGTTTTATTGTATTAGTGTTTCTCGTATATTAACTATGTCAAATCCAGAGGACAAGAAAGGCGATGAGTTTGTAGATGCTAAAACCATGATCATCAACTCTCTTAAGGCTCCTCTCGTCAACCCGAAGCGAGTGAGTTTATAGTTCGCGCAGCTCGAGGCTCAGTTTGCGATCCACGGCGTAGCAACTGAGAGAGAGACATTCAACCACGCGATTTCTCTCATCGACACAGAGTATACATGTGAGGTTGATACCCTCATCATCAACCCACCAACGACGTCGCCATACGCCGAGTTGAAAGCCACGCTCATCACATGTTACTCAAATTCTGAAGAAGCCAAACTGCGTCAGCTTCTAGATGGCGAAGCGATCGGTGACCGATCACCATCACAGTTTCTCCGCCATCTTAAATCGCTTGCACCAACCATTGATGATGCAGTTCTGAAAGCAAGATGATTGGCGAACTTGCCAAAGAAGACACAAGAGCTTCTAGCTATCTCTCCATCAATGGCCACCATTGATCAGTTAGCCAAAACAGCTGACAAATTACATGAGATATTCTAAGTGACTCACACTACCGGTGTTGCTTCATCATCTTCACAGGAAACCATTGCACTGCAGAATCAAGTGAGTGAGCCATCTCGACAGGTAGCAGCACTGACGACAGCGTTTAACAAGAACCGCGGCAGATCTCCAGCCAGAGGACAAAAAAATCGCTCCCGAAGCAAATCGAAGCCACGTAAGCTTAATAAAACAGGTATTTGTTATTACCACACCAAGTTCGGTAAAACCGTGTACAAATGTTCGCCAGGCTGAAAGTTCTCGGGAAACGTGAGCGAGAGTCACTAGCGACAGAAAGTGACTCTCCCGCTTCTTCAAACCGCCTTTTCGCCGTCGATCTAACCACGAATACTCAATACCTCGTGGATTCTGGTTCAGATCTTTCTGTTTATCCATACGGGCGGATGAAATGCAATCCTACACCAGTAGGATACCAACTACACGCAGCAAACGGCTACTTGATTGAAACATACGGGTGTATCACACTGTCATTAAACCTCGGTTTACGTCGAGAATTCACGTGGAAATTCATCATCGCTGACGTCACAAAACCAATCATTAGTGCCGATTCTCTGAGTCATTTTAACTTGTTAATCGACCTCAAGCATAAACAATTACGTGATAGCTCCACCGGTCTCCAAACACGCGTAGATTCAATACGCTCGAATGCAAAGTGCATCAAATTAATTGAAGGTGATACAGTTTACCACAAACTGTTATTAAACTATCCGGCTATAACTTGACCTAAAGGAATAACTTCAGCAAAGAAGCATTCCACAGTGCATCACATCAAGACGACATCAGGACCTCCAGTATCGTGCAAAGCGCGACGTCTTGCCCCAAATAACTTAAAGATCGCGCAAGAAGAATTTCGCAAGATGGTTCAACTGGGTATCGCACGTCCATTGACCAGTCCTTGGGCATCTCCACTCCATCTTGTACCCAAGAAATCTGGAGACTGGCGACCATGTAGTGACTATCGACCACTTAATGCCCGCACGATACACAATAATTACCCGGTCAGACGACTCGACGATTTTACCGCAACGCTGCACGGTAAAAAAAAATTTTCAGTGCTAGATTTGGTTAGAGCCTTCAACTAAATTCCCGTCGCCGAAGAAGACATCGAAAAAACAGCCATCATCACTCTTTTTGGCTTGTCCGAGTTCCCATACATGACGTTTGGACTTCGAAATGCCGCGCAAACTTTCCAAAGTTTCATCGATGAGGCTACACGAGACCTACCGTTTGTCTTCCCATACATCGATGACATCTTAGTAGCTTCAGAGAGCGAGGAGCAACATCTCGAGCACCTAAAAATTTAATTCCAGCGCTTACAAGACTACGGCCTTGTCATCAACGCAGCCAAATCGGTGTTGGGTCAGCAAGAGGTAAAATTTTTGGGTCATCACATCAGCGACAAAGGTATGAAGCCGTTGCCCGACAGGGTAGACGCAATTACTCACCTAAAAATCCCTAGTACGATTTCTGTATTACGTGGTTTTCTAGGTACTATAAATTTCTACAGGAAATATATCAGAAACGCTGCAGAAATCCTTGCACCGCTGAATAAACTGCTCGAGGGGCAAAAAGTTAGATCAACGCTGATCGTCGAGACACCAGAACTTCAACAAGCTTATGACAACGCAAAGCAGGCATTAGCCAACGCTGCAATGCTTGCGCACCCGAACGACGACGCAACTTGGGCTATTTTCTCGGATTCATCAAACACAGCCATTGGTGCAGCTCTGCAACAACTAGTTGACGGAGAATGGCAACCACTTGCTTTCTTCAGCAGAAAACTACAGCCATCTATTAAAAAATTATTGACGTACGATCGTGAACTTCACGCCACCTACGAAGCTGTTCGACACTTCCGTCATATTTTTGAAGGTAAGCAAGTTGCGATTGACATGGATCATAAATCATTGCTCTTTGCTTCTCATGCAACGTACTGAACAAGCATCACCGTGGCAATTTTGTCGCCTAGACTTTATTGGCCAATGCACAAGTGATTTTAGACACATTTCTGGGCATAAAAACATCGTTGCAGACACGCTGTCATGCGTTAAAGCCATTTCGACGCCGATTACCACACACGAGTTGGTAAACGCTCAGAAGAACGATCCTGAACTACGAGATCTTCTTGGCAATGCAGAATCGGCACTACAGTGGCAACAAATTGTCTTCAATGACCATCCGACCGCAGTTTATTGTGATGTTTCATCAGGTAAACCACGTCCATATGTTCCTGGTCAACTTCGAAAGAAAGTTTTCGATGCACTGCACTCTCTGGCACACCCTGGCACCAGAGCATCTCAGAAACTGGTCAGGAAACGCTACGTTTGGCCATCAATCCAGAAAGACTGTCGAGAATGGGCCAGAGCTTGCATAAATTGTCAGCAAATCAAGATCCATCGTCACGTGTCAGTACCTCTCGCACGTTTTGAATTGTCGACGCAAAGTTTTGAGCATATCCACATTGATTTGATCTCTTTACCAGTATCTCGCGGCTACAACAAGTGTCTGACAATCGTCGACAGATTCACTCGGTTTTCAGAAGCCGTGACACTTAAAAATGTAGACGCAGATACTGTCGCACTCGCGCTATTTAGAGAATAGATCTTAAAATATGGTCTGGCAACCAGAATAACGTCCGACCAAGAAGGACAACTGAGATCATCGTTGTTTCAATCGCTGAGCAAATTATTTGGCATAACACATTTGGTGACGACGCCGTATCATCCTCAATCTAATGGATTGGTGGAACGCCTACACTGACAACTCAAGTCCGCACTGCTGTGTCACGATGACACTTGGTATGACGCGCTACCAGTTATTTTACTTAGTCTACGAGCTGCCTGGAAAGAGGACATATAAGCTACCTCAGCTGAGTTTGTATACGTTGAATCGATTCGTCTCCCAGGTGAACTGCTAGTTCCATCAAATAAACACGCAAATGCTAAAATCGTTTTACGTGATTTAAAATCATATTTTAATAACTTGGCACCGGCCGAAACCTCGCGTCATTGACAGCGTTCTGTTTTCTGTTTCAGAGACCTCAACACTTGTTCCCACGTATTAGTGCGAGTTAGATAAATTGGACCATCATTCTCAGCTCCGTATGAGGGTCCATACGAAGTTATCGCGCGACACGATGAATACTTTATCGTAAACTACAAACGCACAAATACTGCGACAGACTGAAACCTGTCTATTTCGCAGCCGATGACGCATAAAATTATTTTTTTTTATAATTTAAACCGGTTTAAATTCATTTTTCTTTCTGTTTATTATTTATTGTATTTTTTCAAGCTAGTATTCTCTTCACAACGTAGCAAACATGCTCAAATTATTTTTTTTTTATTATTTTTGTTTTACATTGTAAATATTTCTTATTATTTTTCATTTGTAAGTAACCATCAAATTTTTTTTTAAGAGGGGAAGTACTGTAGCGACCATATCACTACTTATATTATTTGATATTCATAATTTTGGATAAGTCCATCAACCATCGATCATCATCGATCGCCGAATATTTTCCCCCACGCGGATACGATATTCGATAGCAACAGTACACACAAGTACACAGTACAGTACTCGCGTGCAATAAGAGAGATACATGGCAACTAGCTAACACATATCTAATGCGACCAACATTATTTTGTATTATATAATTTATTAAATAAAACTTGTTATTTATTATTTTGTTAACACTAATAATTGGAGTCAGATAATTTATTTATCGTAGTGATTAAGATCCTATAAAATACATCCCAGTCACTACATATATATATTAGACTGGGCCAAAAAAAATCTACTATTTTTTTTTCTCTCGATACCGTGACAATATTATTCCTGATGACCAAAAAAAATTGTTGTGCAAGATTGAGCCTTTAATATTGATATTGAGAAGTGTATCGTTACGACTACTCATTTTTTGACAGAAATTTCATTTCTTATCCAAAACACGTAAATTATCTATCTGAAGAATTTTAGCAATGTCTATTGTTACGTCCAACTAGTAGCTTGTACTGTGATGTTGGACAATTTATTATAATTTTTATTTTCGGCCCTAGTCTTTCGACCAATAGACCGGGATCACACTGAGTAATTATCTGAAAGGTTGGTTTTTAAATGAAAGATGTTGAATGTACGAATTTAACTACTATATATTATACAATTGAAAATTTTGATGATGTGAATACAATAAACTTGATATGAAAAGTATTAGGTGGCTAGTCCGCCAACTCTAATTTACAATAAAATGGTTACGATTAACTTGATTTCAAATACTAGAGAGGACTACAGAATCTTGAATACATTACGATCTTTTATCTATAAACTTAAAGATTACAGTACCTGAAGTTTTGGAGATCGGAGTATTTTTCTGGCGTACACTGAATTTACTATACTATACTATTCGCGGTTACAATTTTGTTGTGATGTGAACTTGTTAATTATAATTTAATTATACACTAGCTGAAACAATATTTACTAAATGCTAGCGATATAATTAATAAAATAAAGTGTGAGAACACTTGTACGATTAAATAAGACAATAAAGTGTGAGAACACTTGTAGAAAACTAGTACGGAACTAGTGCGAAGTGTGAGAACATTTGTAAAAAATAATAAACTAGTAAGGAACTAGTGTATAAGTGTGAGAACACTTGTACTTAAATTTTCTCATTCTTACTGACCCAGGACTGAGAACTGAGAATAAAAACTCTGACTGCGAAAACTGCTACTCAGGAAAAACTCAAGACTACTTTTTTTTTTATTTTGTGGCCCTTTTTATGTTTCTTGTTTGTTCTATTTTGTCTATTGTTTGGGGGAAAACTGTGTCCAATCGGAGCACAATTCCTTTGGGTCCTTTCCCTTTCCCTAGGATTTTCCGTTAGGGAAGTGGTAAAAGCCCATCCCCGATGCGTGCCTATGTGTGTGTGCATCCACACATACACCCACATACACAATATTCTATAATATTGTAACTTATTTATAATAATAGAATTTATATCTATTTTATAAATTTTTCTTATGACTATTTACTTTTATTTATTTATCTAAATTTTTATTTATATTGTTTTAATTATTTACTTGTATATAAATATTTTTTTTTCTTTCATAATTTTATTTCTTTAAATTTTATTAATTTATTTATTTATGTAAAGAATTTTTTATTTATTCTTTTATTTATTCGAGTTTTATTAATTTATCCAATTATTTATGTAAAATTTCATTTTTACTCTTTTAATTTTTATTTATTTGAATTTTACGTTTACGTGGACACAAAAAATTTTATCTACAAAAATGTACTTAAAAATTTAAGAGCTTATAAGATTTTATTATTCATCTATTTTATTTATTTAACAATGAGTCATTGTTAAACTTTCAATTTCTCTTTTTAAATATTTTAAGTACACTTTTGCTGATAAGATGTTTTGTTAACTTTTATGGAAAGCGTTTCCAAATGTTCTTTGGGCCTTCATTCTATGGTGACCCAAGAAGTCATTAAAAAAATGCATTCGATTGTTTGCTCTAGCATTTCTACGTGCGTCAGAGCAAACAAATTTACTAATTCTAAACATTTTTACTACTACATTATTTCTTATCACTCTAGGGTTATTAAAAAAAATAAAATCTGGTCGCCACGTAATTTTAATGAAAAAATAAAATTGAATATAAAAAGTTCAGCATCTGAGCTGGACGTAACACTATTCTTAGAGGAAATTGAATTCCCTGCAAAAAATCTCTCTTAGTAAATTGACGTGAAATGGGCCGTTTCCTTGTAACCGTACCTTAAACAGATTTGTTTTTTAAATTCTTTGTTTCTATTTTGGATTTTTGTAACTACTAGATATATTAAAATTTCTTCTAGTCAACGTACATATTTTTAAAAGAAATTTTATGCTCTACAAAAAAGGTCTCTTAACATTTTTTGCTAAATTCACTCCTTCGAAAGTAATTCAGGTTATTTAAGTAGTTTTGACTCAACTTTAACCTTGAATAATTTTTGAAGGAGTGAATTTAGCAAAAAATGTTAGGACATCTTTTTTGTAGAGCATTAAATTTCCTTTAAAAATACGTATCTTGACTAGAAAAAAATTTAATATTTCTAGTAGTTACAAAAATCCAAAATAGAAACAAAGAATTTAAAAAACAATTTAATATTTAACGCACGGTTACAAGGAAACAGCCCGTTTTACGTCAATTTACTAAGAGAGATTTTTTTTAGAGAATTTTATTTCCTTTGAGAATATATATGGCTCAAATTTTTCAGATAGATGATTTACGAGTTTCGGGTAAAAAATGAAATTTCAGTCAAAAAACGAATAGTCGTAACGATACACCTCTTAATATCAATATTAAGGACTCAAACTTGCACAATAATTTTTTTTGGTCATCAGAAATAATATTTTCACAGTATCGAAAAAAAAAAAGAGTCGATTTTTTTGGCCCAGTCTAATATATATATATATATATATATATATATATATATATATATATATATATATATATATATATATATATATATATATATATGTATGTATATTAAACCGATAGTTTGAGACACCGATTTTTTTGGTCGAAAATAGGTTACATATGCCTCGCAGAGTCCCATGCAAATAATTTTTTTTTTTTACATTTTTTTTTGCGAAATATAGGACAAAATGATAGTTCAAGGACTGTCCCCAAACTATCTAATACGTCAGAGAAACGTCCTCAAACTATGCGAATAGGGTAACGCATACTTTAAGGACTGTCCTCAAAGTAAAGTTATTTCGGAGTCTATTACTTTGAGGACTGTCCTCAAAGTAATGTTAATTTGAGGACTTTTATTTTGAGGTCTGTCTTTAATTTTATATTTTTATTAGTTTCTAATACTACAATCAAACACAAGATCAATGAAACGAAATTCATTTTGGATAAATTCTAAGATTGAAACGGTTTAAACCTTTGTGGATTCGTTTGAAACTGCGTAAATTAAAAAGGAAAAAAAGTGTTATCAGCAAAAATTCTGTGGTAATATCATTTATGAACAAATAGGTCCACTCCAAATTAAAAACTACTCATTAGATTAAATCGTCTAAGCGATCATGTTAAAGAATAAGAATCATAGAAACGATGTACTCATTCATTTACAATTGAAATATTTGATGCTTTTGGAGTTATAAATTTTCGAAGTCAAAAAAGCAAGCTGTAAGCAATTGACCCTTACTACAATAATTATTAATTTGTTGTACATGTATGTGTATTTTCTTGTAGGAAATAAAAAGATGTTTCGTTTGAGCTCTGGGTGAGCTTTATAGTACAATTTCTAAAATTGTTACTGCAAAAAAAGTTTTTTTTTTGAACATTTGACTACGAAAGAAAAAATCTTATCATAAAAAAAATTTTTTTATAATAATTAGAAAAACTAAAATTTGAATGTTATAGGCTTTGAAATATCATTTCTTATAGATAACTTTTTATTCTTAATTTCTTATCAGTGCAAGTTTTTCGTGTATCTCGCACCGATTGCCCATGATGTATATACATGAGTGCAGATACACCGTAGCAGCATTGGATAAAGACGTGCTGTGGAAACTTTTATTTTACGAAATTCTGACATTTTACAAAGTTTCAGAAAAAAATATATAAAATATCAAAAAACTATACAAATTTCAATAATGGCAATACTATTGGTTCTAGATCAGTTTTATGAAATTGTATAAAATTTCATAAAAATTCATCGCATTTCACTTTAACTGCTTGTGATCTTGATAACAATCATGGGAAATTTTATAAATAATAAATTTATAAGATATCTTTTTATAAAGTTGATAAGATGCAAGCCACATCAGTACTATAGATTACGATGTAAAAATGTTTATTACTTTTTTTAACTTCCTGCTAAGAAAATCGACGATTTTCAAAAATTTCGGGAAGTTATTGTTTTCACCCCGATTTTTGAAAATCGAGTTTTCATCAGATGTCGACGTTTTGAGGTCCTAGGAAGCTATTCTAACTATTTTCAGAATGATGTCCGTGTGTATGCATGTGTGTGTCCGGTGTGTGTGTGTGTGTATGTATGTAAACTCTTTGTAACTTTTTAACTAATGAATCGATTTGGATGGTTGAGGTGGCAATCTCAGAAACGACTCATACGATCGACTTCAAAATCTAATCAGCTCTAGTACTCAATAAAACGCGTCGATTGCCGCCTTAGACATCTCAATCGGTTAATTTGTTCGAGAGATATCGCGGGAGAAACAAATGGTGGATAATGGTTTTTTCCAAATATTTTCGAAATGACTGACCCGATTAATTCCAAATTTTTTTTTTTAGTATTTTGAAAGTATTTCAAAAACGACTTGATGAATCAATTCAAAAATCTGATCAGTTATACAACTCAATAAAACATGTAGATTGTCGCCTTGAACGTCTTAATCGGTTTATTCGTTCGAGAGATATCGTTTGAAAAAAAATCGTAAAAAACGTTTTCTTTCGAAAACAAAGGCATACAAAAGTATTTTCGAGCTCAAAGAGTAAATGTATCTACAACAATTTTCTGAGCTCAAGGAGCTCGAAATAGGCGGGAAGTTTTGGGGCTGGCCCGCAGGGTCAACCTACAGACCGATTTTTTTTATACTGTTTGGACTTTGTAAGCTAGTTAATAGTTATAAAATAAAATAACAAGGAATAATTTATTCGTTACGAATCGTTGTTGTGACAAACGAAAAACTTTTAAAAAGCTGATATTTTAGTGTCTTAGTAGAATTTTCAGTTGCACTTTATTCTAAACCTGATTTTTCGTAATCCAGGAAAATTACTAACTCTTCCAATTTTTAAAACGATGAAGAAATTCCTGTTATTATGGAAAAAAAATATAATTTAATAATATTTAGCTTCTTCAGATAAACATTTTAAGATTAAACTGGAAAAATTTTATGCCATTCAAATTTTGTCTCAAGATGATTATTTTCTAATATTTCATAAAATTCTATAAAAATTCTTATAATTTCATATAGTTTTACAAAATTTCATGAAATTTCATGAATATATAAAATTACTTAATATCTTCATATACGAAATATATGATATCCTATGAAATTTAGTCAAATTCCATAAAGTTTTAAAGAATTATTTTAAATTTTATAACTTTTTGTAGAATTCTATATAAGTTTGAATCCTGTATTAAAGAAAATGATTTCATGAAAAATTTTATAGTTTTGTAATATTTCATGGAGTTTCACGAAATTTAATGTGGTTTTGCGAAATTTGAAAGAGTTTTGTAAAATTTCATAAAATGTAATAAAATTAAAATTCAATTGTATGATAATAATTCGTTGATATATTATAAAGGTTCGTAAAATAATTCAGAGTTCAGTAAAATTCTATGAACTCTTATACTATTTAGTAAAACTTGGCTGCACAAAATTTATAGTTTGCAAAATTTAATGGAGTCTCATGAAGTACTATATAATTCTTAAAACTATATAACATGTTGTATTCATTTATTATAGATTGCATCCTTTATTTATAAAATTATAAGTTTTTTTATAAGAATATGAAATTTTATAAAATCTTATACAAGTTATGGAAGTTTGAAACTTTATAACGTGATAAAACGTTGGTGTGAGTACATTTGCGTACTCTATGAGCTCAAAAATACTCTTCCATGCGATTATTTTTTATGAGCTTTTTAAGCTCAAACAAGTTACGTTTATGCTTAAGTTCAAAAATTTTAAAGACAGAAATCATTAATGAACGAGCGTTGTTCAAATTTTTATTCCCAATTATGTTCAACAAAATAAATGTTTTAAGGCACAAATCGATGTAACTGATCAAAACAAAGATTTGAATCAATTTTGACTCCAATCGAGCATTAATATATAATGGATCCAAAAAAAAAAAACTTTAAAAACGCCGTTTTGTCTATAACTTCAAAAAACTTATTTTTCACTAACAAACTTGAACTTAATATATCAACTTTGTGGATTAAACCGATAGTTTGAGGACCATTCTCCAATTAAACCGATTGTTTGAGGACATTTCGATAGTTTGAGGGCTGGCTGAAAATTTCCTTATATACAACCATTACTAAGATTACAGGTCCAAACTGTCAAAATCGTTCATACTTTACGTGCGAAAAGAAATTCTAAAGAAAAAAAAATTGAACGTATTCAGGTTCAAAAATCTAAATGATGATCCATTGAAATAAATCTAAAAAAAAAATTGATTTCTTAATTTTATGTGTAGTCTTGAGAAAATAACTCAGAATCGAAAAACATTATTTTTCTAGATTATGCTTTTTTTAGATATCAAAAAGCATGATTCTAGAAAACAATTTTTTTACACTTCTTTTATGGCAATCATTACTATAAGAGTGTATAAAAAAAAATCAAAATGCGTAAGCTTAGTAGAAATACTAATATTCATAATTTTCAAGGGAAAACGTATTATTAAATATTAACGATTTTTTCGTATGCTTAACCGGGAAAACTTATCCGGTTCTCACACTATTAAAAATCTCTCAAACCATCGGTTTAATTTGAGAATTGTTTACAAACTATTGGTTCAATACATATTAGGGTGGGTGAAAAAAATCAAATGTTTTTTTTTCTTACAAGCGATACAGAAAAATGGGTTGCTAGACACCTTAAAAAAATTCTCACCAAATATGATCTCTTAATTTTAATAGGAACATCCTGCTAATCGCAGTTTTTATTTTTGTTTTATTCCAATAGAAAAAAATGCATACCCTATCATTAATTGATAGTTCAGGAAAAATTTTTTCGAGAATTTTGTAGAAAATTTAATGCTCCTCAAAAAAGGTATCTAATATTTTTTCCGTGAACCTCACCATTTGAATGACATTGAAGATTTAAGTTTGATTCTTCTAAGACAAATTTCACTTTTGTTTATTAATTTTGTAACTTGACAATAAATGACTATTATAAAATGCACAATACAAATTTTTGTAGGAAATTAAATGCTCTATAAAAATGGGGTCTTATGTTTTGGCGATTAAATTAAGCGTTCAAAAGATATTTATCAAAGTTTCATGTTTACTGATTTCAAAAGTTTTTGTTTTCAATAATTAAATAATAACTAAACTAAACTAAAATAACTAAATAATAACTAAACATTTCATTTTTAATCATTAGAAATCAAATCATGTTGTTTTTTTTCACTAACGTCTTCAAAACGTCGTTAAGAATTTTTCCAATATAGCTGGATTTTGTCCTAGGGAAAATTTCTTCTCTACGAAGAGTAATTTAGATTTTTATGGCAAGTCGTTAAAGAGCACCGAAAAAATTAGCCTACTTACAGCAAATAATTGGTAAATTTACACATAAAAAAAACTCAAAAAATATTCTGAAGTATATCTGTTGATGAAAACTAAAATTTGTGTAAATTTTTTCAAAAGTTGAAAATTAAATTGAAATTTTTCGAATATCTAATCAAAAACTTTCGAAATCAGTAAATATGAAAGTTTGATGATAAATATCTTTTGAACGCTTAATTTAATCGCCAAAACATAAGACCCCATTTTTATAGAGCATTTAATTCCCTACACAGGATTTGTATTGCACATTTTATAATAGTTTTTTATTGTTGAGTTATAAAATTCATAAACAAAAATGAAATTTGTCTTAAAATAATCAAACTTAAATCTTCAATAACATTCAAATGGTGAGGTTTACAGAAAAAATATGAGATATCTTTCTTGTAAAGCAGTAAATTTCTTATAAAATTATTGAAGAACATTTTTCTGTACAATCAATTAATCAATGATGAGGCATGAATTTTTTTCTAATGGACTGAGAAAAAAATAAAAAACTGAGATGAGCAGGATCTTCCTATTAAAATTAAAAGCTCATATTTGGTGAGAATTTTTTTATGGTGTTTCGCAACCCATTTTTCCGTGACGCTTGTAAAAAACAAAATATTTGATTTTCTTAACCCACCCTAATACACATTTAAATAATATATAAAATGTTAATGTTTTAGTCAAATTTAGCTTATTAACTTTCAGAGGTTGTTATGGATGTCAAAGTAAAAATTTAGAATAAAATATGAATTCTAATTATTTTTGTAATTTTAAAAATTTGCAAGCAAATTCTTCTACATGTTTTATCGAGTGGATTTTTGAGAAAGGTTTTTAAAACGTGTTAAATTACTAAACTTTCATACAGGTTTCGAAAAAATTTTGAATTAAATTTTTTTGGGCCACAGTACAGCATACACTCAATGTAAAACGTTGTTCCGATCTTCTTTAATCTTAACTTTATTGGGAAATTCATTCGATAATTCTTTCAATCATCTCAATTGAATCTTCTTGACACAAAATTTCCTATTATAATTTTTTTAATTCAATGGGGTTATAATATTCTTATCTAATGGCTAAGGAACATTTAACCATTGTGTTAAATTTCGCACCACCTAGCAATCTTTAGATTATATTTTTTTATGAATATACCAAAACATCCATAACTCATTTACATTTCTGGTCCTAATATATGATATTATGAGGACAGTCCTCGAACTATCGGTTTAATAGTAAAATGAGGATAACAATTTTTTTTCTACAGTATATAAAAAAAATTCAATGCTGCGACTTTATAACATCATATATCACGTAAAAAAAAAAAGGTGGCTCAAACTATCGTGTATAAAAAAGTATAAACGTCTTTGATAGTTTGGAGCCGTCCTCAAAATATCGGACCTCAAAGTATCGGTTAGATATAAGGAATCTTTGAGCCAGTCCTCAAACAATCAAAGTGCCCTCAAACAATCGGTTTAATCGGAGAATTGTCTTCAAACTATCGGTTTAATATACACATAGCAGTACTTAATAAATTTTACTCAAATACTTGAACCCAAAATACACAAATCGGGCTACGTTACACTTCGCCCACCGATCACTCCTCTCATTTACTGCAGATCCTGACGGGCGCCAGCCGACTTTTATTTCCCCAGTATCGGCAACCGGTCTAAGCATACACGTAAATTAAAACCTATTATCTAAATCATTTGGAGATGAGAGCAATGAACGGTGGTAGCGGAAGAAGCCGATGAATTACAATTTAAATTAAACACGTATAACATCAGGAACCTCTCGTGGACGACGAATCACAAAACTTAACACCATTCTAGATAAATAATAAAATGAAATAAATAATGCGGTAAATCAAAACGAAAAAAATATACACGACAATTGGCTCCCGAAACTCAACAAGCAGAGCCACAAGCTCCAAACGACATCAGCCAAGGGTGTGGTCGAGGCCTACCTTTGGGGCTCTCCGACGCACTACCACTCGCTCCAAAAGTCCAAACTCGACTACTGGGTCTGCTCGTACCCGAGCAACTCTAAATTCGAACTCTCTGACACCATTGTCGGTTCTCAACTGCTCTTCTCGCGTCTCCTACTCCATTCAATTCCACACTCTACTACTTCCAGTCACTCTCACATTATCGCTTCTCCGTCCATTCTTCCCCCACCACATACAAGCCGTGGATCCACGGGTCTTCCCGCGGTGTCACTCCCCGTGATATCCGGAGTTAGCGAACCTTTGGCTTCCTCGAGCATCGCAAACGAGTCGTGCCATTCCCAAATAAACGTAAAGGAGAAAATCATTAAAATAAACTAAAAAATTTTTCCATCAAGCAGTAAAAAAATTTTGTAGCTTGAAACACACAATATCTCGAAAAAGAATTCATAATTTAACTCCATTTTTTTTTTAAATAATCCGTTTGGCCCTAGAAGGATTTGCTTTCGAATATGGCTATCTAACTTTGTGTTATGCAATTATAATTACTAAAAAATTAAAATCACATTTTCTATAATTTAAGCCTAAATATGTATGGACATTCGTCTTAACAAGGGCGCATGCGTGTTTTTTTTTTATTTTTTTTTTTTTTTTCATACCATCACCCAGTGTGCCTGCGCCATACATCTAACCAATTCATTTGGCGCGGCTATTTCGAAAATAAAAATATAAAAAATTGAGATAAGACGAATAAATACATAAAAATAATAAATAAACAAGTAAAATAAAAATAAAAATAGAAAAAAAAAACGTAAAATTTTTCACATATCGTACTGCAAAAAATTTCGGAACTCTTTACGTTTGAAATTTTTTTTTATATTAATTAAAATTTTTCTATTTTTTTTTTGTTATTAATCGAGATATTTTCAGTAAGTTCTTTTATAATTATATAAAAAATACTAATATAATAAAAAAAAATACAAATTTTAATAAAAGAAAATTGTATATATTTTGAATTTATTTGTGCTTTTCGCCATTTTTAATTTTTATCTTATTATTTCATAATAAATGAGCATTAATGAGTCGTGCACTTTTAGATATTCCAATTTTTTTCTTTTAACGAACACAAGAAAATTATGTTTTTTATGTTGAGATAAAAATTCCCTGGAAATTTCAGCGCTTAATTTTAATTTTATGCTAAAAAAAATTGTAAGCTTACTATAGTAGTAATCTTTTTTACTGTAAAATGTTAAAATGCATGTATCTCATGAACAGTGCACTTCAACAATATAAATGTAGTTAGCAATTTTTTAGAGTATAAAATTTCCTGCAAGATCGGTTTATTTGAATATTTCTCGTAAGATGAGCCGTTTCTTCACTATTATCAAAAATAAATGAAAAAAGTGAAAAATTGACTTTGGGAGCTGATACAATCGACATGGATCAAGTTAGACCAAAACCGTTTTATGCACTTTTAAAAAGCAACAATTACTCTAGCAATAAAAACTGGCCTCAAAACGATAGCTCAAAACCGGGCTAAGTTATAGTAATTTAAAAGAAATTTTCTTCGATTTACATGCTTTTTAATGGGAAAACTTTTGTTCTCTAGAGGAAATACTTAAAATTGAACGATTAAACGATTTTACCTAAGTGAAGTTCTATCGTCATTATATGAAGCGCCTCCTCCTCAGATCACCTGGTAGTACCCCTACTTCATGTACTCATTACCACACGGTTTAAAGCTAAAATTTCTGACTTACCTACCGTCCCCCATTTCCATGGGTGGCGTTCCAGTCCCAAACCTCATTCGTTTGAAGTGAAGCCGTATGTAACGGCTATTCTTCAGGATAGGAAAGGGCAGGGTGGAACTGATCGTTCGGAGGAGGCGCTTTATACAATTACGATAGAACTTCACTTATGTAAGTTCGTTTAATCGTTTATAACGTTCCCTACTATTTTACGCGTCCCACGGCGGAGTGTGGTTGGCGCTCAATAGCCGTTATGGCTCTCCGTTGGTTGAAAGAACTGAAAATAAAATGATACCAAACCCAAAATGTCCCACCTGGAGATATCCTGAATCTCCCTGGACTCGCGACTCTGTTCAGGCTGGGTTAGATAACCTAGTTGGGCGCCAGTTCGTGTGCCCCACGAACAAAATTAACTCGAAAATCACAACGGAGAAAAATGAAAATGAAATTAAAATAAATAACAGGATAGCGATTTCAGATTTAGGAATAAGGATAGCAAGAAAAAATAGCACTAATTAAAATAATAAAGTTAAATAAATACCGGGTTGATGACCATTTGTTTTTAATTATTAATTAGTTAATTAATTAAGCCACTATATCGCATATTCACATAAATGATAGTCGGAAAAATAATAGTAGCTCACTGACAAACAATAATAATACTAGTATGTGTATATAAAATTCAAATAATAATAATACTACATAAACAATAAATGTATTGTAAAACACATCTGGTAATAATTAATATTTCACTCGCCCGTAAACATAAGTAATTTCAGTTAAATTATTTCCAGTAAACTTTCCCAGTAAATTCCACTGGTGAATTTACGGTATTTCAAAATAATATTATTCTGGACGCAAAAATAAAATAAATACCACCTCTTGGGTAAAATAATTATGAATGGTATTTATACCTTGATCACTCTCACGTGATAATTAAATAATAACTTAATAGTTCAGACTAAAATTAATAAGAATAATAACTCAAATTGATAACAACCAATCCTCACACTAATAATAATTAATAATTCAAATTAACAATAATCAATACTCAAATTAATAATAATTCATAACTCAAATTAATAATAATTCATAACTAATACTCAAATAAATAATAATTAATAACTTCAATTAATAATAATTCATAACTAATACCCAAATAAATAATAATTAATAACTCAAATTAATAATCAGCAGTTTGTGATGGATATTTATACATATATATAAGACTATCGAAACCCAGTCGCATATGTTTGTCATCACGTGACATAAAATAACAATAATATCAAAATATTTCCACAATAAATATTCGCTATTCAAATAATAATAAATATTTGCGATCAAAATTTAATCATTCACTGGGCTCGATTATTACTCAGTTCATTATATGCTTGTACAGATCTATCAATAAATACTCATCAGCTACGTGATATTCACACGATTACAAATGGCCACCAACGCGGGAAAGCAAAGTTACACGCCAATGAAGTTACCAAAGGTACTTACAGTCATCGTTGTAGAATAACTGGCGAACAGGCTCCATTGTTATTCTTATTATCAATACTCAAGGAAATGGATTATCACTCTTCGACAATAACAATGCCGATTTCGATGGCAATTGTTAGTTAAATATCTATACACTAACTCAAATAGCGTTTGCAAATAAATTATTAACAAATAGCGTTTGGAAAATAACTTTTTTATACAGCAGCACACCTTGCCCGTACAATTGCTTATCCACGTCTGACCATGGCAGCACGTGAGTTTCATGCCGGCCCCTCGACCGGCCATATTGTATATCTGCATCTCAGTTTAACCAATGGAGAACTATCTCTGTCGCATGTTGATTTCAAATACTACCAACGACAACGTACCCGATGTCAATTGTGTAACTTCACCAATTCCCGACGTCAAATGCCCAATTACTTCTCGCATTACTAATTACCAGTAGTATAAATTGCTAAATCCATTGATGATTTATGCATGATAACTCTAAAATTAATTTATAACATAATAAATTTGTTGATGACAACTGTTGCGTCGCCGCGCATGCGCCGACCAACCACAACAACTACAAGCATATAAATAAAATGAATAATTATCTCCCAGCCTCATAAAATCTACTTGTAAACTCAACATGATCAGTAATTTTTGCTGACTTCAGCGCAGTTTTCACCTAATAAATTAGTTAAGTAACAGTAGTGTAGTAATTGAAATAAAATTGTACATATAAACAAAATAACCACAATATTAATGAGTAGAAAGACGTGTGAGCAGCGTGTGCTGCCATCTGTTGCTCCCGACCTGATGTGAGACTGCCGCGATATTTAAAAATCGTGACACGTTTAATTGTATTCCGCGCCTCCTTCTCAGATCACCTGGTAGATGTTTAGAGCAGTGTCTATACGGCAGAATAATAAGCCTTTTTTAACTGTCTGCATATTTATTTTTTAATCTTTGCTAACACAGCCTGAGCAAATAGTTTAGGGTCCTCAATGACCTTTCTGTCATAAAATCTAGCGAAAGTCTGAGAAGTAGATGTCCATCCTGCAGTTTTTCTTATAAGATCAATGCTTATTCCACTCGCCTTAGCAGCTGAGATTGCCGCATGGCGGGTACTACAACCTGTAAACTGAGAAGTGTCAATACCGCTTTTTTCTAGTATGGCCTTAATCCATTGACTTAAAGTTTGAGATGAAATAGCATTGTGTGGTTTTTTCCATGATACAAAAAGATTGTATCCTGATGCACGAAGAGATTCGGTCTTCAACAGGTATTCATCCAGCGCAGTAACCACACAGATAGACGGATTCTCTTTAAAAATAGGCAACACTGGTGTCGGTTGCTTCTTATTATTTCTCGAAGTCTTTATCTTGGCCGGGATCTTTATTACGACGTGGTCCTCGAATCTTTCTATATTTCTTATATCGATAAAGGCTAAAGTCTCCATTATATGCCCTGTCGTGAGAGCTAGTAGAGTAACTGTCTTTTGAGACATTTGTTCCAGTGAAACCTTATCATAGGGAAATCATTTTCCCAAAAAATTTAGCACAATCTGAGGGTCCCATGTACCGTCGTACTTAGATTGAGAATGTCTCAATCTCGAAGCGCCCTTGCAGAATCTCTTTGCCTGGGCATCTTGTCTTCCTTAAATTCGTTAAATGACAAAATTTCCACCAACGTTTCAATGGTCCTTCATATTGACGGAGGGATGAGTCCTTCAATGAAGCTAAGGCAACTTTTATTGCCACCTCTGGCGTCCCTTTTTTCACATAAGCCTGCTGGATGATACTCCTGCCACCAGAGAAATCTAATGCCAAAGTGGATGTGGCTTTCTGTCAGAAGAACATAGCAAATTAATATTAGGTTTAAAAATAATAGGTTGCGATTTGAATATTTCCATACACCGAGGATATCAAGTCTGGGAGGGCCAATTCGGAACCACTAAAATACCTCTAGATCCCTCATTATTGATCTTTTTAAGAATTTTGGGATTAGAGTAAATGGAGGAAACGCATAAAAGAACCAGGGATACCAATTTACAGTAAAAGCGTCAACCTTCATTGCTCCTGGATCTCTTTTCCACGAGCAATATTTTTCGCACTTTGTTTTTACTCAACTTGCGAATAAATCAATATCAGGAGTTCCTAATGTCTTACAAATTTCTGCGAAAGCTGATTTGTTTAACTCGAATTCTGTTTCCGGTTCTAGTCTCCTCGATTCAAAATCTGCAGTCTCGTTTTCTTTCGATGGTAATGTATGAAGCGAAAATCCAAAGATTTCTATCTTCACACCATTTACAAATTGATTTTGCGATTGTGTTTAACTTTTCAAACTGTGTACCTCCCATACGGTTAATATAGGCGATAGCTGTTGTGTTATCTACTCGTAGTAAGATGTCACAGTCACGTCTATCCTCAGCAAAACACTTCAACCCAAAAAAAACTGCAAGTAGCTCAAGATGGTTGATATGTGATTCGCTCTCGTCTTTGTTCCAAAATCCATGTGTGCTTCTGTTACCGGCGCTGGACCCCAGCCCGTCAAAGACGCATCAGAAGATATTTCCATGCAAAAATTTAGGGACTTTATGGAATTATAAACTATTTCTATATTATTTTCCCACCAGGAAAAATCTTCATTTAAATTAGCTGATAATGTTATACAGGCTTTATAAATATCTCTATTAGCACGAAGAGCTTTGAATTTTTCTCGCTCAAGGTCTTTCAAATAGACTCAGCTATATTTGACTGCTGGACAACAGGATCCTATAGTACCGATCAATGAAGAAAATTCTCGAATTTTACAATTTTTAGAATTTTTGAATTTATCAATTAGTTTTATTACAGTGGAACGTTTTTCTTTCGGGAGTTTTATTCTCATTTCTGATGAACTAATAATGAAGCCTAGAAAACGACATTCTCTTGAGGGAGATAACTGTCTTTTGGTCTCGTTAATTATAAACCCTAAATTCTCTAATAAGTTACAAGTTTCAAGTAAATTATTCATGCAGTTGACCCTGGACTCACCAACAAGTTATACATCGTCCAAGTAGATAACTGATATGAATCCTCGTTGTCTAAGCCAAGTAAACCCGGGTTTCAGTATTTTTGTAAATACATAAGGCGCGGTGTTAAGATCAAAAGAATGCACGTAAATTGGTAGAGTTTACCGTTAAATTCAAATTTCAAATATTTTTTATATTCTTTCACGATTGCAATTAAATAGTACGCATCCTTGAGATTTAATGTTGATATAAAAAAGTCTCTGTATATTAGCTCTCGAACTATACGTATATCCTCTAATTTAAAATGCTCTGTCATAATAAATTCATTTAAGTTTTTTAAATTAAGAATTAAGCGATGCGAGCCTTCCGGTTTCAGTACGAGGAAAATTTTGGAAATGAACTGGCCCGATTCATTATGGCATTCCTCAATAGCCCCCTTAAGCAGCAGTTCGTTTATTTATTCTGAGATCTGACTGCTTTCTATTGAGGACCAAATATGAGCCCATGGTGGGTATGGTTAAGTGACACTTTTACTGAAAGATATGTTGTACCCCTTGACCCACCCAATTATGGAATTATTACCAAAAAGTTCCTCCTAAACTGGTAGGAAATGTTTTAACCGACCGGCTGGTACACTTACCGGGAGATTTACTTCCTGTGCGGTCGACAATCCTTGTTCGTCGATGGTTTGTGAGAGTACAGTTGTTTCTAATTCGAGTTCAGCCTGTAGCTTTGCACTGGTGCACGCTGATTCACTACCCCCTCAACTCCTCTCGAGTATGGTAGGATTGCTGAGGGAGGGTTTTCAAGTTTTTTGACTTTGGTACAGTCGAAGATTCACTTATAGGTTTTAATTCTTCTGAAGCACGCTCAATTACTTTCGCTGTCTTCAAGGAATCATCTAAATCCTTACCAAACAGCCATTCATCCATCACTGTAGCGTTAAGAGTTTCTTTCAGAGATGGATTAATGTTAGCTGTAATAATCAGACGTCTGGTTATAGATTCGTCCCGCTGCAGATCAACTAAGATCCTTGCGGTATCACTAAGAGTTGCTACTAGTTTAGTAGCTTCAGGGGTGTTCCTTTTTAAGAGGTCTGACAACACAGATTCTAAGGCAGATAAATATACGCATACTTTGCGTTGTTTTTCAATAAGACGCTTGTCTTTATTGATTAAAGGTTCCAACAATGAAGTTTTTATCTGGGCATTTAATTTTTGAGGCTCTAAAACTAAACAACTTTCGGGAGTTTGATATTTTTTGAATAACAACTCTCGCTTTTCCAATGGCTTCCAGCATCTTTCCCTCAATAACCGGGTCTTTGAGCACTTCTACAGTCTTTTCTGATGTAGTTCCAGTACCTAAAGTCACTTGTACCTGTTCGAGAACAGTTTTGTTCACTGCAGCATCATTTTTTTCTGATATACCTTTGTCAACTGACGTCTCATTGTTTAGTCCTGTCACACTTTTATTATCTACATTTATAGGAAGGTCAGTCGTTTCTGGATCGTGTACCCGAGGCATCTCAATTTCTGTCGATTGGACTTGTATATCTTGAGATTCAGCGAGAGTGGTATCCGAAATCGTCTGCTTAGACTGTTTGCTAGGATAAGCAGCCAAAACACCTTGTAAAATGTTGTCCAAGGGAAAAAGTGGACTGCGCTTACCCTCTGACTCCGACTCCTCTTCTGACGAAGTAGATGACCGGCGATTCTTCTCTAGAATACACGGACATACTTGAGGTGAAACACTAGACGATTTATTATGCCTGTATGTGCTGCTTTTATTTATTTAAAATTTTCACAAACTTATTACTTGAATATTTTTTTTTTTTTTTTTTTTTATTACTAGATTATTGGCGGAAACTTGTCCACAGTAATCTTATATAGTGGAATGAATTTATGGTGGAACTTGTCCAACCTTCAAATGGTGCTTGACCATTTCATTCATAATAACTGAGATTATTTACAACTTGTTGTAACTTTGGTATTCTAAAAATAAATAATTCTCAGCACTCAAAAATAATTTTCTGTGAACAGAACACAAACAAATGGTAAGGTTATACTTACGTCTTTTCAATCGATGAAATTCTTTCTCTTGTTCACGCATTTTTTTTTCATGCGTTTTAATTCTTTAGAAAAGTCATTTTCGTCATTTTTATGGGATCTCTTTCTCTTGCGGCCCATTATTATTTATTAATTATCTTTAATTTATTCGACAGTTAAAAATTTACCATGTGGTTTTTCTTACACAAAGAAAAAGAATGAGGCTTGGGGCTGGAACGCCATCCGTGGAAACGGGGGACGGTAGGTAAGTCAGAAATTTTAGCTTTAAACCGTGTGGTAATGAGTACATAAAGTAGGGGTACTACCAGGTGATCTGAGGAAGAAGAGTGGAATACAATTAAAATTAAGAGCTGAAATTTTAAGGGAATTTTCCTCTCAATATAAATAAGAAAATTTTTTGTGTCCGTTAAAAAAAATGTTCGTTTCAAATGGAGCACCCTAATATATATATTAGGGTGATTCGTTATGAACGACTATTTTTATTTCTACTCCCACTCGAAAATATTTTTGAAAAAATAGATATTAAAAAAACAATGCCCTGCAAGTTTCACCCCTTAATTTTAATTTTTAGTACTTTATATTTAATATTGAAGTTTTCCCATTTAATATACATAGGAAAGTTGGGATTTTTCTTAAATTTTTTATAACTCAGCCGCATTTTAAGTTAGTGGATCACCGTTTGTGGCATTTTGTAGGTAATTTAATACTCTTC
The DNA here is from genome assembly GCF_026212275.2 of Microplitis demolitor. Taxonomy (NCBI): domain Eukaryota; kingdom Metazoa; phylum Arthropoda; class Insecta; order Hymenoptera; family Braconidae; genus Microplitis; species Microplitis demolitor. Next base: position 10,200,702 of record NC_068545.1, read on the forward strand.
AAAATTCGTTTTAATAATTTTACTTGGACTCAAATTGTTTTTTCTATATCGGTTCAGAAAATAAATTTTTTTATAATAATTTGGGTTTTTATTTGATATTTACTAAATAAATCAATTTACAGAAAAAGTGCAGACAACGATTTTTTAGGAAATTTTATTCACTACAAAAAAAGGTTCTCTTACACAGAAAAAAAGGATATCTTGGCATGAGAAATTTTTTCTTGCCGCAAGAATATTTTTTGCGATTTTGAATGAAAACGAAAGTTTTCTTGGTTCAAGAACAAAATTTTCTTAAATTTAGTCATCGTGGCATAAGATTTTTTTTTCATTCAACCGATATAATATATGTTTCTTGAAATGAGAAATATTTTTTTAAAGTGAGAAAAATAAATATTTTGGCCCAATATATAATCAGTCGTCCGAAAAGTAAAATATTCTTCCTTGAAGAATAATTTATTTTGAATCGAGATGATTTGTGACTCGAGTCAAGAATTAAAAGTACTCTACTCAATGGTAAAAAATACCTAGGCTTAAGTACTTGTTGTGTTGCGGCAAGTAAGCGTAGACGTTTGAACCAACAGCAACTGCGCTCACGGCTCAACGCAAAAAATTATCATGGGAAAGCTAACTGTACTATACTAAAGTGGCGGTAGTGTAGACACTACATTGTACAGTGTGTTAACTGGATATGGGTACAGTGAACGAACGTTCAGGAAATGGTCGGGTAGCATAACTGGTAAAGCTCTCGCGTGATGCCGAATCGGTCTGAGTTCGATTCCTACCATGAGCAAAACAATTTATTTTTCTCAATTTGTTCATAAGCCATTTAATCGAGAGAGTTTATTTCTTATTCTCTCTACTGCTATATTGTTATGTTCTGAATATACGCATACACTTTCCTGCTTGACAACATTTAATATTTATATTAGGTTAGATTCACTAGAAAATATAGGTCGATAAATTATTTTAAGTAGAGTCATTTATTTTCTTGAATCGAGACTACATTTTTTTTTAAGTCAAGAAAAAAAATCATCAATGGGAGAATTTTATGTCTTTCGTTAAGTGAATATTTACATGATTCAAGAAATAGTATATTACATACCTAAGCCAGTAAAATAAGAAAAGTCTCAGAGCACATGTATTTGTTGGCCGCGGCGAAGCCGAGGCTGACAAACATGTGGTCTGAGCCTTTCCTTTTTACTGGCCAAGGTGCGTATACTATTTTTCTGCTCGACGAAGCCGGAAAGTTGCAACTTCGTTCAGGGCAGCGGCTCAAAAGTTGCCACTTTCCGGCCGGAGGACAGAAAAGTTATTTTATTAAGTTAAGATTATAATTTATTCAAATCAAAATTACAATTTTCTCATTCCAATAGACTATTGTCTTGAGTCGATAATGTAGTTTTCTCAAACTGAGAGTAAATATTCTTCTGCCATGCAAAAAAGTTCATGGTTTGAGGTTTTGATATATATTGTGACAATTTACTATACTCACCAACCAAGACAGAAAAGTATTTTGTTTTGATAGTTTTTTTACTTAATTAGAAACAAAATAAATTTGACTTGAAATAAATATTCCTAAACCAAGATTATTAAAGTTGAATTAAAATTTAATTATTCTTGATACGATATTTTTATATTATTAGTCGGTGAAAATGTTCTCGGATTAAAAAACCCCAATTATTCAGCCCAAGAATGAAAAAATGAAGGCAAAAATTATCTTGGGCCAAGTCAACCTTTTTTTCTGTGTGGTTAAGTAGCTCAAGTTGTTTATTCACGTAAATTAGGGATTTCAGTAATTTTGTAAATAAAACATTCATCAAAAAATTCCACCAAATGTTATTTAATTTCAATTTTAAATCAATAAATAATTTTCCTTCTATTAATTTAATCCAGTCATTAAAATTAGAAGGAGTCAAATCGATAAACTTCAGAAAAATTTTTGACAAATAATTTATTTACAAAATGACTAAAATACCTATATCATGTGAACAAATCACTTGAGCAACTTAACTAGAAGAACCTTTTTTGTAGCGAATAAAATTTCCTAAAAAATTGTTGCTTGCACGTTTTCTGTAACTTTCGTTATTTAGTTAATATCAACTAAAAACCCAAATTTTTATTAAAAAATTATTTTCAGAACCAATACAGAAAAAACAATTAGAGTCCGAGTAAAACTAATATGGAGAATTTTAAAGAGTATCAAATTACCTACAAAATGCTATAAACGGCGATCCGATAACTTGAAATGCGGCTGAGTTATAGAGAATTTAAAAAAAATTCCAACTTTCCTATGTATTTTAAACGAGAAAACTTCAAAATCAAATATAAAGTACTTAAAATTCAAATTAAGCGCTGAAACTTGCAGGGAATTTTTCATCAATGTCTGCACCAATATTTTCAAGTTGGAGAGAAAAAAAATATTCGTTCAAAATGATTCATCCTAATATATATATATATATATATATATATATATATATATATATATATATATATATATATATATATATTAGACTGGGCCAAAAAAATCGACTATTTTTTTTTCTCGATACTATGAAAATATTATTCCTGATGACCAAAAAAAATATGGGCCACACACTCTGGACATGTTAGGAAATAAAGAGACTCTGGCCGAAGAAGAGGGCTTAGAGAGACCCCCCTCGACACCAGTTCCCTGTACTGGTGAACAAGTTGCATCAGAATAGGACGACGCAACTTTGCCTCTATATCCTAAAGAGGGACCCGTCGACTTGTTATCATTCGGTTTCCAATAAGCCATTATCAACTCGTTTAATCCCCAAATAATTCTCTACTCTTTGAGTTGATAGACGCTTTTATTATTTAAGCTAAATCAAAGTTTAGAGCAACTCCCCGGACTCGGTAGCAGTAGCCATTAGAACGAGTTCTTAACGCTTATTATCGCGTGAGACCACTGCCGTAGGCTCAGCCGTATTCTATTGGGTCGGTGGTCGCCGGTCATTATGGCTCTGTGAGGGTGAGCATAGCGACGCGTGGAGTGTGGCAAAGGAGGGTTTCAGAAGTATATGCACGGCGTAAAGATACATATGTGTCGTGCTGAAGTATGTGGCCCGAGAAGTCACGCGGGACATACAAACGACCGTGTGGGTGAAGATCTAAATCATGGTTTATATTCCCACTGTCATTATCGAAGAGGGAGTTAAAAATATCTATTTTACAAAAAACCGGGTTATTGTTATCATTGTCACAACTATGGCTCTGGTTATTGAAAATGTGTCCACTATTGCGAACGCCACAACCGCGTTTTACTCACATCCTTTTATGTTGACTTTTGCGGAGATAGAAAACTTCTGCTTTCGTTCAATATTTCATTGAGTATAGATTGTTGTGGTTTTCTAGTTCTTTTTATTTCTGGTATGAACTATCGTTGGACTTGGGAAGTTTAAAAATATTGGTTTCTTCTATTACTCTGTAACTAATGTTTGATTAATCAGAAATAGTAAATTTAATGAACCCCTTATTCTCACTTTTAGTTTTTTTATAAAAAGTTTTTTTATTAAGTTCCTTTCGTTTTCAACATTTAATAACGTTCAATCCTAAAATGAGTGCATATCATTTTCTGATTATAACCGATTCCTGAGTATTAAATATACTTGATTCTCTTTAGAACTCAAGTAACACATGTTTGAGCAAGATTCTAGTGCATGCCTGGAGCAAAACCCCTAGTCACTAGTGTCTTTTTCTACGTATTGATCTTGCGCAAGATCATGTATCAAGAAATCGCCATGAAAACTTTTGCATGACTTGCTCAAAGCATTTTAGATAAAAGCATTGAATATATCTAAGATAAGGTGATCAAGATCAATTTTGAGCCATGAACAAATCTTGAGCAAGCCCTGATTAAACAACTGAATTCGGTCGAATCAAACAGAATAAAATTTTTAATTCGATTTATTTCAGATAAATTCTGTTAATTCGGTACCTAACTTAAAAATGAATTCTATCGAAATTCTATGAATTAATTCGAAAATAATTCTCCAATTTCTGGTTCTGAATCCGAATTAAACTCAATTAAAACGAATTTGAAATTTTTAATCAGTTTTATTTTGTTTAATACAAATTCAAATTTTCAATTCAGTTGAATTCTGTTTTGCAGAATTCGACAGAATATAACAGAATCAAATTTTGAATTCGGTTGAATCCAGTTGTTTAATCAGGGAAGCCATGCGCAACAAATTTCAACTATAGTCTTGTTGCGTAAAATTTCTTGTGTAAGGTTTGCACTAAACTTGCAATTTGAATCTTGCTATAAGTATCTGCAGCAAGACTCATAGGTAGGAAAAGACACTGTCTATCGAACTTGAGACTAGGCTTGCTCAAGCCTTGAACAAGATTGTTATATGGATAAATATTAATCTCAAGTCATAAAATAATATTATAATTGTTTATCAGGCATAACAATTCGAAATAGTTAAAATTTCGAATCGTTTCAAATACTCATTAATCAATAATTTCTGATTTATGAGTAGTCAAAAGGATAAAAACATTTTTAATCCTCATTAATCATATTTTGAATTCAGAAAATGTTAACCTACGCTATATTTCAAAGTCCATTATAAACATATGGTAAAAATTAAAAATCATTGTTTTTTTTTTTGCTTATAGCAATCTCGTGACTATGATACATATATGGGGCTTTATGCAACTATACAAGCTCCACAGCGAAGTGCATCCATAAACAACAGGCCAGAATATCGTGAATTTTACACAAGCGGCAATGAAGAAGAGGAACGCCCCATCAATCAATATCGACAACAGAAATTTTCATACGATGAGCCTAACTCTCCAACCGAATTTTCATCTAATCTACCTAAAATAAATATTCAAAATCAATTACCTGCCCACATTTCAGCAAGTATGTTGCCTATTTCAAGAAATCAAGCATACGCTCTAGTCTATAATGATCCAAATTTAGAGAAAACTTTAAAATCATATTTTTCGATATCTCTAAATGATAAACAAACTACAGGTAATATTTTATCATCCAAAAAATTAGAACGAACCGATTATTCCAACGCAAGATATTCCGGAATCCAAAATTCACCAACTGAATCATATCAAGACAATTCAGAGTACGGCCAATACCACGTTGAATTAACAGCACCAAAACATGTGCACCATTCTCCTCAGTACCAGTTACAGAATCTAGCAAATCATCAACCAGTGCCATTCGTGAAGACTCCTCCTACTCCATACATACCACAATCACAATATGTGAAATCTAATGCCGGCTCTAGCAAAATTCAATCAGAAGAAAATTTGGTATCTGCTGCTCAAGCTCAAGCAGAAGCTCAAGCATTAGCATTCCAAAAATTTTCTCATTCTGCTCACTTGGAGCATCAACGAGCTGCACTTGACCAGATTCGTCTCGGAATAGAGCGACATGAACAACAAACTGCCCTCGATCAAATCAATCATGGTGATGTTAGTGAGGCTGGTAGAGAACACATTGAAAAAAACTCAAAATTTTTAGATCCTCAGTCAGTTCAGAAAGCGCAACTAATAAATCACTTATCGGAAAAAATCGCAGAGACTCGAAAGAACCAAGAAGCTACGGAATATAAAGCACATTCTGATGCAATTATTGCTCTTCAAAAACAACAGGCAGCTCATCTTAAGGCTCAAGAAGATGCTCATATTTTTGCTCTTAACTTCGAAAGAAATCAAGTAAATGCACAAGCGAGAGCACAAGAACTTGCTAATGCTCAAGCAGCAATTTTATACAAGGCTCATCGTGCAGCTCACGTCAAAGCCCAGAATGAAGCAACGCATGTGGCTCGTGCGCAAGCTGAAGCAAGATACCGAGACCCAGAGCATACTCCTGTTATTCAATATCTCTTACCCGAAAGAAAGTCTTATCCTGAATTGCGCAGTAGTTTAACTCAACCGATATCCCATAAAAATTAAACTTCTACAATATAACCAGATGAAATTTAGACTTCATTGAATAAACATAGAATCGATTTTAATACCAAGTTGATTTCTATATGGGAATTAATTGCAATAATTTTCTCATTAATACTGTTTTATGTATTTGATGACAAAAATTTGTATCCACTAAGTTATAAACGGTTATAAATTTTGAAAGTTAATTATTTTTTAAAATTGCAAAAAAAATTTCGGATTCAGTACATTGATATGAATAAAAAATACATTGAATTTCCTTGATGACATGTTCATGAAAAAAAAGAAAGAAAACACGTTACTTATTTGCTAATTTTTCGATTAACATGATAATTCGATCATGATGAATGAGGACAAAATTACCAATAAAGATTGAGTTTTGAACTAACGTTATGATTATTCATTAGCTTAATTTCAAAGTATAGAATCATAACGGTTACAAATTATCTAAATCTTAGCAATTCGTTACGATAGTTGTGAGCATGTCAATTTAACTCAATAGAATCCTTAAAACTTCTAATTATTTGCATAAATTTCAGGATTCCAATAATATTTCAACAAAATTTAGAAAAACAATATAAAGTTAGAAAAGTTAACGAAAAAGAAGTTTATCAATTTCGGGAATGATTAACAGATTATTGAGGAGGCAAAAGAAATCTGAATAATTCGTATCATCGAAAAATATACTTTTCTTGAAACTAGAAAAATCTATGTTTATTATAAAAGTTTTGAATCAGAGTAATAATTGAAAATTTATAATAAATTACCATACAACGAGAAAAGTCAGCAGATTTATTCACGTTGACTTCTCAAATTTGACTAAATTTCAGATGCAATGTTACTTTACCTCGTGTTATAAACTGTTAGAAATAGAAAGCAAGAATCAGTGAAGTACTTGAACGCATAATATTCATCTTTGTTTTGGAGATTTATAATTCAGCAATAATGTAGATTTCAGACAACATAAAATATAAGGAAAACTTTAAATGAAACTGGATAAAGATTACGTTTCTACTTTTGGAGTATGTTAAGTCTTGTATTCATACGTACATAAATATGTATACTCACACACGCGCACACGCACACAGTTCTGTATATGTTGTATACATATGAAAAGCTGGTTCAACTTTAATTCTCAATTAAAAATTTTGTAGTATAAGTAGAACGGAGATTTAAATAAAACTATGAATTCATAGTTTTAATTTCAAGCATATGCTAACCCGAATCGAAATTATAAATGTAGCTGAGTCTCGAAAGCCTCAAATCTTTTGATGTACTTGCCGCTGAATATCATATATTATTTGTCTTCAATAGTCTGTTAATCGAGTATAGGGGAGTAAATCACAAATTTAAAATAATATTTAAGTCCTCAATGCTCCAATAATAGTTTATGGATAAGTAAATCATTATTTTGAAATAATATTTTAACACTCCAAAGCCTGCCATCCATTTAATTTGTAACGCTAAATTAGCTCAATTCTTTATCATACGATTATCATTTCAATTATAACCGTATGCAAAGTAGGATATTTCAAACTGAACGTGAGCATTCTATGAGTAGTGCGGCAGCGGTCATGTTTCATGTTCATAAGGCCTTGGATTCGAATCCTAGTGTGAGCAGAATATTTTCAGCAGTATTTTTCAAATTCTTTAGCAGTTTCTGCTTTCCAGTACATCACTCGTATTTATTGTTTACATAAAACAATAAGTTAATGATAAGATAGCGATAAGTCAAAGATGCTTATTATTTGTTTCTAAAAAAAAAAAAAACATATTTTACTAAAAAAACTATTTGTCAAATTAAAAAATTTCAAATTCTTTTCGATCATGGCAACCATTTTCATTTAGTAGTCTCCTTTTCTTTCACCTATCGTACGCAATCTAATAATAATCTTTTTTACTTTGAAAATGTAGGCTCTGGAAGCTAAGTTAATAATTTCAAAATCATCACTATAATCTAAAATTATAATTTCACCCTTTACTCTCATGTCAGATTTAAAGGCATAAATTTAATTTTTAGTTTTGATTAGGGAAGACACTTGTTGAGCGCTTCGTTTCTATTATAAAAAAAATGTTTCTAGCATTCTTTATATATAACAATTTGAATAAATGATTGAATTTTCAAAAATTATATTGTTATTATTTATTATAATTTAAATAAATTGCTAACTTTGAGAAAAAAAACTGTGAATTTCCTCATATAGCAGTTTTTATCAAAGCTAGCACAACCTGCTCTCAAGTTCGATAGTTGCTAGCGTCATCATTCACCTATTGGTCTTGCTCCTGATATTTGGTGCAGATTTGAATTGCAAGTCTTATGCTAGCCTTACACAAGAATTTTAGTGAAGTGATTATTCAATTCTAGAGGGAAATTGGCACCAGAAGATCTGCTCAAATTAAAACTGGCGGGGGAAGGAATAGTATGGAGAGTATCACGCGTCTTGAACAGGTCTTGAGTAAGCTATGCGCAAGTATCTACTGCAAGCTTCTTGGGCAAGAAATACGTCAGATACTTTTGTCTGCACCATGTTAGAAATATCTTCAATACTCTTGCCTACAAGATTATGAGAAAATCATGCACAATTTCTAAGTCAGCTCTATGCTATATAATCTTGCGCAAGACACATACATAGAAGGAGACACTAGTAACTATAGGCCTTGCGAAAGGCTCTTATACAAAACCACTTGCTTAAGTCCGTGTTACTTAGGCTACAACATATATATATATAAATACGATAAAATGAACAAAATTCTAATAAATTAATTTCTATGAAGTAATATAGTATAACTGTGAATTAATAAATATCCACTAATGTTGAGAGAAGTTTTATCGCATATTTATCAATAGCTGCCTTCAAAGGAATCGATTGTATTACTGATCATGCACGTAATTTCTTTCTTATTTCTGAATCGAAATTAAAAATTTATTACCACTATTATTTGTAGCAGCGATGTTTTTCTACAGTCTAGTAAAAATTAAGAAGCATGAAAAATCACGTGGATAAAGTTGAAATAATCTATCGAAGGAATTTGTGTATTATCATTATAAAAAAAATCTGGAAAACAGTCAACCCAGGCCTGCGGATTAATTCCGAAACTTTCTGCTATTTTCAAGCTCCTTCAGCTTAATAACATTATTGTGAATGTATTTGTTCCTTGAGCTCTTTGAGCTTACAAAACACAAACATTAAAAAAAAGTGGTACTTTAAATTTGTACTATTATTTCCAAAAAAACGATCAGACATGGACAAAACTTAAAGTAAGTAATCCCAATAAAGAATAAAAGGAGTTTGAAGAAATAATTCTGGTTTAGGCAGTCAAAAGAGGCTATTTCCATTAATTTGTTTAGAATAATATTATTGTAAATATTTATAAAAAGTTTAGTATGGTTGACTAATACACTCTTAAAGTACATGGAAAAAAATTTTTTTTATTCTTATTTTTTTATTCTTCTAACACCTTGAAATAGCAGGTGAAGGTAACTCCGTGAAACAAAAAAAAGGTAGTTCGCTGGCAGCGGTGATTTTTCGATAATGGCTCATCTAAAATTATCTACAAACAGTAGACGTGTAGTTTCCATCTAAACTACGGATATTGATATTTATCGATGAATAAAAAAAATGGCGGGCATTTAAAAAAAATTTAAAAAACGCTTTTTTTGGCCCAAAAAAATAGTTTAAATCAAAATTTAAGTTTGACCGTAGTTCAGACAAAAGCTACACTTCTACTAAATGTACATAAGTTTTATTTTTTCATTTTAGATGAGCCATTAACGAAATATCACCGCCACCAATGAACTAATTGTTTTTACGGAATTACCTTTCTCCACGATTTGAAGGTATTAAAAGAGTGAAAAAATTAAAAAAAAATTTTTTTTATGTACTTTAAGAGTGTATTGTACTGAGAAAAAAGTGCATGGTTGTGGTAACTAGAACGAAATGAGTACCCGGAAAAAAATGCTTAGATATGATCATATCTGTTCATGTCTGATCATATATAACCTCAGATATGATCATGTCTGTTCATGTATGATCCTATATATCGCATATATGATCATGTATGATCATGCATGATCATACCTATTTATGTATGTTAATATATGAGCTCATATATGAAGCCATGTATGATCATGTATGGTCATATCTGCACTCGAATAGGGGAAAAATGTTCAGACATGATCATATCTGTTCATGCATGATTATATATGAGCTCATATATCACTTCATGTACGATCATGCATGCTCATGAGCATGCATGATCATATCTGCAGCCTTTTACGAAGAAAAATAATCAGGTATGATCGTATCTATTCATGCATGATTATATATGAGGCCATATATTACTTCATGTATGGTCATATATGACTTAAGTATATATAATTATACTTCTCTAAGCGCGTTATGGAAAAATGGCCGTATTCGCTGGCCCTTTTTTTGGCGCAGGCGCCCTTAATTTTAATCTGCGCATACTCAAAAAAAAGATGGCTATTATTTATTTATTTATTTACTCACAATGTGTCATGTCTGACTTCAAAATTAGCCTATAGTATTATTAGCTTGCAAATATTAATAAAAATATGTTTGTTGCATCGCATTTTGTGAAGAGTATCGGTACAGAAAAAATTCGGTATGCAATTTACCCGATTGTATGTTTTCTTGTGTTCCTATTGAAACCCAAATAGGATATTATCCACTACACTCGGGATCAAAATAAATTCTCTTTATTATGATGATGATTATCATGATGATCTATAAATTCTCGTCACGACATGCAATTCAGCAGACATATTTTTATTAATATTTTGAAAATGATATTATTCTAGGTTAATTTTGGAGTCAGATATGACACATTATGAGTAAACAGACAAATGAGTGGATGTCTATTACACAGATCCCAATGAGGCAGATGTTTTGATGATCTAGATCTCGAATATCCAGATTCCGGTCGATACAGATTTACTTTCTTACTTACTTACTGACCTTAAATCTTCAAAAAGAAAATGTTGGGTTCGAGAATTTCCAAGAATTTCTTAAAGAATTCCTATAGAAAGTCTATAGGAAATCAGGGCTTGTTACTGTCTAAGAAAATCCATAGAGAATCAAGTCTTGTCACCCTTATAAAAGAAACGATTTAAAACAATTAGAAAAAAAAATATAGCGTGTGACTTAAAAGTGTGTGACACATTTTGAATCACCCTCCTTTCGGGCATTTAACATTGCGAATCGTTTCGAATCGTTTCTTTTAATCAGTGCAATGTGTGAGAAAATCCATAGAAAATTTATATATCATCATGATAATCATCATCATAATAAAGAGAATATATATGAATCCCGAGTCTAGTGAATAATATCCTATTTATCTTATTTGGGTTTCAATATGAACACAAGAAAAAATATAATCGGGTAAATTGCATACCAAATTTTTTCTGTACATATACTTTTCACGAAATGCGATTCAGCAGATATATTTTTTTATTAATATTAATAAACTAATAATGCTATAAGTTGATTTTGGAGTCAGATATGAGACATTGTGAGCAAATAAATAATACCCATTTTTTTAGCATGCGGAGATTAAAATTAAGTGCCTGCGAGGAAAACTAGATAAATGTTGAAGTTGCTACATACACAACACGTGTTTTACTTTAATAGAAGTGCGAATTGTATATACCCTGATTAAAAGAAACGATTCGAAACGGTTTGTAATGTTAAATGCCCGTAAGAAGGGAGATTCAAAAGTTTTCAAAGTATTCAAAAACATTAAAAAGTATTTCAAATTTTTTTTCTTCAATCGTTTTAAATCGTGTCTTTTAATAAGGGTGCATATACAACTCACAAACATGTGATTAATAATTATATTCAATATACTGAATCACTGTAGTGATTTAAATTGAACATTTTGATGAATATTATTTACTATTCGTAAATAGCAGTGAAAAAAATTGTGCTTATATTCTTTTCCACTATATAAAAAACCAATTTAATATAATAGAAACCTAAACATGCAAATCTTTTCAATGAAACAATCTATAGATAAATTGAGAAAAATATAGATAGCCCGAACTGGAAATCGAACCCAGACCATGTCGGTATCGCGCCGAGTGCTCTACCACTTGAGCTATCTAGCACTATACTAAACTCATATTTATTCGTCTTTCAAACCTTTTTTGGACTTCCACAAATAATTCAAGGCCGAAATTAGCCAAAACGATTCAGCCGTTCTCGAGTTTTAGCGAGACTAACGAACAGCAAATGATTTTTATTTATATAGATAATTTATACTAAATATTCCCGGAAAAACGAATTATACATGGTCATATGTAGATCATATATGTCCAGATATAGGAAATATATAACAATGCATGGGAATATATAATTTTCGATTGTTTCTATGTATGGATATAAATAACTATATATAGGTATATATAATAATATATGGTCAAACATAAAAGTGAACATGAAAATTTTATGCATCTCAAATTCTACATATGACCATGTATAACTATACATAGGTATATTTGGCGACGATACTTTAGGTTTAGATTGCAATAATCACTGTCTAAGTCGCCAACTACCAAAGAGTGAAATGTTGTGAGTGATAATGAGAAGAGGAGAGATGGAAAAAAGTATTTGTGGGGTGAGAGGTGTTTCGTCTAAGTATACGATAGCTGACTCCTCAGTTCCCAATGAACACATGACCTTATTTAGACCCCATACGTAGGCCATAGAAATGTCACGGCATCTTACGTAAATTTTATGTCAATCTGACGTTCTACATGACTGTAATTTGATGTAAAAACTTGCGATCATATTGATGTAAGCATGACTCTTGTATGACGTCACAATTACGAATTATGTGTTACGTACGCTTGACACCAGATTAATGTAAGCATTACTCTTTTATGACGTCACATTTATGACTTATGTATTACGTACGCTTGACATCAAATTTACATTACATTGTTACATAGTAATAAAGTCATTATTGTATATCATAATGACGTAATTTAAAAATCATACATTTATGTCCGTAGCAAAGTCACGGTTGTACGTAATATGGATGTCACTCTTAAATCATATCTTTTCATCAGTGACATCAGTATTTTATGCAATGCTGATGTAATTTCTGAGTCATAATGTTTTTATCATCTATTTATTAAAATAAAATAATCATAGTATGAATTTTCATAAATGTGTAAATGTGTAGAAATAACAACTAAATGTCGAACATTTTTGTGGCCAAAGTAATCGATAAACTCGATAATAGATTTCAGACGTTTTAGATTAAAACATTAGCGTGAACATAAAAAAAGTAACTTTATTTTTTTAGATGATGTACCGAAAATATCATTGAGGATGAAAAAGAAAATATGACGATAGTTTGAACTTATTTGATATTAAAATTGTAAAGTATAGTCTTGCAATTTTTCAATCGATTGAATTTCATAAAATTTTGTGAAATTATTTAATGTTTCGCAAAATTTTATATAAGATTTTTTAAATTTCATATCACGACAGAAAATTAAAAAATTTGAAGAAATTTAATAAATTTATATACAATTTTTTATAATTATCATCGAGGCCGACAAATATTGTTTTCATAAAATTTTATATCAGTTCATGAAGTTTTTTTAAATTTCGTAAAAATCCATCACGAAAACTTATACCCGGGAAAAAATGATCAGACCTGACCATGCCTGTTCATGTATGATTAGGCCAGAAATTAGACATGATCAGGTCTGATCATACCTGCCCATGCCTGTTCATGTCTGTTCGAGCCTGTTTATGTTTGAAGCGTTGAATACGCTCAGGGCTGATCATAGCTGTCCATGCTTGTCCATGTCTGATCAAGCCTAGTGTATGGGACTAAATTTAAAATCCTAGTTATAATTAAATATAACTACCTTAGTTATCGTTACATATAGCTAACATAGTTATTATTGCATATAACTGATATAGAATTTCATATAACTATTAATCAATAATTAATAAATCAGATATAAAATTTTGTTGACTAAAAATTTATCATGTATAAAATATAACATTTTGTTGACCAAGAATCTATCACGTATAAGATTTTTATTACTTGAAGTTCATACGAAACTAACTTTTCAAGTCAATCTCTTAGGTCAACGGGCAGCGGGTTATACTTCCGAGCGTAAGGTCCACGGTTCAAATCCTGCACATGCCCGAATTTTTACTTTATTATTTCTATAGAAATAATTATATATAATTGTATAATATATTTATCCATAATTATATATAATTATCTACGGCCATTTTTTTATTTGTAATTATTTTATCCGGATGGGCCTGAGCAGACATGAACATACATGATCAGACCTGAACATGTCTGGCCAGGCCTGGTCATTTTTCATGTCTGATCAGGTCTGAAGACTCATGCCTATTCATGTCTAATCAAGTCTGATCATTTTTTCCCGGGTTATGAACTCTGTCTTTACCGGCTTTTCACTCTAAATACATCAATTAAGGACAAGACTTGAACTCTCGTGATATGGACCAGTATGATCAACGTTCAGGACTACCAGCCAAAAGAAGCCGTGTTCGAACCAAGCAGACGCCCAGGATTTTTCATCTTTTACTGCTACCAATTCGTGTTTCTGAATTTGTAATGCCTTCGCGCGGTAATAATCAAATAAAAAATTCGGTATTTAATTTTTTTTTTTTTTTCAAAAATATTTTTTCCGGATTGATGATTTTACATCACCCACATGTCATACTGACGTCATGGAATGTCACACAGGCATCACATTTACGTCATGTATACCTCATTAATTTTAAATCATGATCTTACGTAAAAAATGTGAAATAATGAGTCACACCTGATTCATTCGTGACTTATATCTTACGTAAATTATGACATAGCGTAAAATCACTCTGACGTCAAATTTACGTCAATGTGTTTACTGGGTTAGGTGTGTCTATCGTATACCCCACCTAAGACGCCGTAATGGAAGTTACATGTTAGAAATCTTATATATTGTAACAGACACAGGGACGAGGTATTGAGAGTGGCGTGAGTTGTGAATGCCATCTCGCGAAGTTAAGCTGAACCACCACATATATATAATAATATATGGTCATACATAAAAGTGAACATAAAAATTTCATGCATCTCAAATTCTATATTTGACCAATTATAACTATATATAGGTATATATAATAATATATGGTCATGCTTAAAAGAGGACATAAAAATGTTATGCATCTCGAATTCTATATATGGCCATATATAACTATATATAGGTATGTATAATAATATATAGTCATGCATAAAAGTGAACATAAAAATTTTATGCGTCTCGATATCATACACATCGAATATCAATCAACCAATTTTTACTGTATAACGTAAACCGTAATTAATTTCCGCGACGGAGACGCGGATCAACCGGTAAACCGTATGCGGTCACCCACGTGTTAAAATAATAGTAATAAATAATAATAAATATTGCTAATAAATGATTTTAAATGTTTCCTTCAAATGGAAATAAATGATAAGTTATAAATAATAATAAAATTATAAATAATAAACTCTTGGAGTGCCTGAACCAGCTCCTCAGGCTGGGTTAGTGCATGCAGGCGCCAGACCGTTTATTCTAAAACGGACAAAATTCAATTCAGGGGGAAATCTGCGAGGAAAAATCCGAGCAAGTGATTCACGACAACGCGGACAAACAATTGAAAAAAATAAAGTAAAATGAATAATAATAAGAAAAGAAAAATAGTAAATATAAAATAAATAATGATATTACAAATAATAAATAAATCAGAAAAATGAAATTAAGTAGTAGGAAAAGATCCAGGAAAAATAAATATTAAATTTTCCCCGACAGCTGTTGGTTTCCGTATTTTAATCTTAAACAATAATCAATATAATTAATAATATTGTACAATAAATAGGTTTTGTTAATTTACCCACAATAATGACACTCGGTGGTTATAAAAAATAATACAAATATATAAACTCAATAACTTAAAATAAATAGAATTTAATTCAAAGTAATCAATAATTTTAATTATTAATATTAAGTATATCAAAATTCCATGTGAATCTCCCCAAGAACAAATAATATTAATATAATATCTCCTTTTTATATATATATCTCCCACCACTCGTGAGAGAGAGAAAGATACGGAGCTTTAATTCTCACTCACACCCAAAAAAAGAAATAAATTCCTCAATATGAAACAAATTTATTAATTTTAAAATAAAAATATCAAGAATAATTTTATGACCGCTGGGGTAACAGATAATCAAAATAAAATAATGTAATGCTATGCAATTAGGTTAAATAATAATAAACGTAAATAATAATTGATAATATTATACAGATATTCTAAATAAAATAGAAAAATAATAATTAAATTAACTCGGGAATTTTTTATCCGAGTGCTGACATCAGTGCTTGAGGAATTTTTAAATACTGCGTGAGTTGTATAGCTATGTATACTACTAATATATATATATATATATATAAGTGTGTACCGGCAACGTTTTACGACGTTGCGTACGCTTTATCAATATATATATATTTACTTAATTACCAAATATTTTTGCGAACATACGAAATAATACTTAATGATAATTAATAATAATTCTCTCATGTATCATTCAATAAATAAATAATAAATACAAATAAATAATTGTCTCCGCGGCGACCAACAACTACCGGGGGAGGTTACCAAATAAAAAATATTATCCAGCGAACAGAAATACAAAGTACTTACTCAAAAGCAGCAAGAATCAGCCAAAATAATAATAAATATTGTAAATGAAATAATATTATTGATTATTTGAGTTAATTCACCCGGTGAACTTTATTTATTTTAACCAAAAGAAATCACGTCCGTACACAATGCTTATCCGTATCTTTCTGAATTAATTATCTAAGCCTCCACCTGTTGGTCGTCGCACACATGTCACCACCGTTGCCCTTAATTTTTATTTGAATTACTTTTGTCAGCCCTGGGCCTCACTTAAATTAAAAATATAAAATATAAAACATAAATCCTCAGACATCTGAATGATACAAAATTAATTAATTAAATATATGAACTATTCATCTATATCTTTCATATCGGATAATAAATTAAATAATGATAGACCCAACATCACTTGACGTCCTCAGTTGGATGACAAGTTTGAACAAAGTAATATGTTGACAATTTTAGGGGCATAATATAACGCTGGATTATGCATCCCAACTAATTCAAAATTACAAATAAATGCTTAAAATAAACAAAAGTCACGCGTTTGTTTCAAATCATAAATTATAAAAATAAAATTAAATCACACATGTGCTCTTTCATACCCTTCGCGCATGCGCGAGCACCGTGCACGGACTGCCGTCTCATCGGCGAAATGGCGGAATGCCCGCGTAACGATTTAAATTCAAATATATAATTACGATAATTAACTTAGAACTAAATAAAATCAAATAATTTGAATCGCTACGTGACAACTGTAATAACAATAATCAATCAACTAATATCATTATATTTTGCTTTTTCGAAAGTGATTGTACTCTTTCAATCTTACGTAGCACAACTTAACTTCGTTATAACTGTCTCTCGTACGAAAGGTCCCGGGTTCGAACCCTACTGAAGCGGGTGCGGTCATTAATAAGTCTAGCGTTTTTTCTCTGAATTACAAATTTTCAATGTGATTAGGAATCCAGTTATTCACAGATCTGATAATCTCTGCGTTGCTAAAATAATTAAAAAAAAAAATTTTTTTTTAAATTTTAGTTAAAATTTCTATACATAGTCATATCAAGTCATATATGGACATGTCAAGCTATATATGGCCGTATAAAATTATATATCGTCATATATGTCGCATTTATATATGGCCATATATAATTCGTTTTTCCGGGGTATTATTATATTATTAATTTTAAATATTTATTTTTGATTATTTAATATTTAATAAATAATTCAATAAATTTAATACAAAATTTGTGATAAAAATTATAATTGAATATTAAATTAAAATATTAAATATTTAAAATTAACAATAATCTAATAATATTTTGTATGAAGTATATAATATATATTTAATAATAATGTATATAAATGTTCTTGCAAATATGTGCAAACATTATATGCCCGGGTGCAAGAAGTTGATGTTTTCAAAAAACACAGTACGAATACTCAGATCTGACAAGATTCAAAAAAGATCCTGTCGATCATATATGATTATATACGATCATACTCGATCATATACGATCATACATGGTGACATATGATCATATATGGTGATATATGATCATGTATGATCATACAGGATCAGATCCGAAAAATGGCCCTGCATAATCATACCTGCTCATGTATGATCATGCAGGACCATGTATGATCATGCAGGAACCTGTATGACCATGCAGGTCCGTTTTTCGAATCTGATCAAATCTAATTATTTATACATGATAATATCTGAACATTTTTTCCCGGGTATGAAGAAATAGTAATCTTAACTAATATTTATAGTTTCTTATACTATATCATTTTGTCCGAACCTATTCAGAAGTAGTAATATTAACTAAGCATTACTAACATTTTCTGCTTTGTTATGGTAACTATTTAATTTCATTTCTCAGAACTTATACATCAGCAATAATAATAACAATACTTCTTTAGTTCACTCCCAAAAATAATGTACCAGTGACCATTTTAGTTTGTTTATTATCCGATAGTTCCTGTAACTACTTTTAATAGTCAACGCAACGACTTTAACAATATAGTCAACCCGTTTAGAAAATCTCATAGAAGCCAATAGATTCTTATAAATTTCGGGAGAGATTTTATAAGAATGAATAAGTTCTATGAGAAGTGCTGTAGTTAGTATAGAGCCTAATACGTAAAGCAGATTGTACATACAGCTATAAGAATCTATCGGATTTTTTTAACAAGGCGCCGTATTCCACTACGCAGAAATAGTTTCTTCATCTAATAATAGGTAATTCGATTGAACTGTGATACGTTACATAAATTAATATTAAAATGGTGATTAATAAAACCTTTCTTAACTAATTCGCCTGATGTATTTCCAATTGTGGGAAGTTAAAGATAAACGTGTAGTTAAGAACAATAAGATAAAATTATTATGTAGCAATATACATGATTAAGCGATCATAATTTTTACTTGTTTAAGACAATTTCTGTGTTTCATGAGTGTTTCAAGGTTGCCTCGGTGAAAAAGTAATTTTATTTGAAAAATAAAAAATATTATTATATTTCATTAGTTATTATTCTGGGGGACTTTATTCACCCGGTAGCACCGCATTCTTCTCTACCGACCGTCGGTAAGTGGTCACATACAAGCGCTTTTGCCGGCGGTTGTTACCTTCTGCGCTGACAGGTGGTTGATGTTAACATGAAATATAGGCGGTGGATATTAGAATGTAATATCAACGGTGGATATCAGACATACCATCAGCGGTAGATATCAGAATGCAAAATTAGCCGTGGATATCAGAATGTAATATCGGCGGCGGACATTAATGATTGACATCAGCAACGGATATGCGCACGTTATTGCAATGATAGACTGTTTTACCATCAGTAGATTTGCTGCCCGCATAGATGGCACGCAGTATGCTTGCAGATAATACAGTAAAATACAGCAGGGGTAATGAAAAGTACGTTTGAGTCTGACGTTTCATTCACTCTTTACTTCTTCAACGGTTTATATCAATCCTTACACCTTTTTCTAAAAAGCTCAACATAGCAACTGTGTGTAAAAAGATCATTAGTGTCGTTACATTTAATTATTTTTTGTTCATCATTTCTAATCAAAACAGCTATTATTTCAAGTAAATTTTAAAAGCTTATAATTTGTTAATTTTTCCTCTAAGTTATTTTATAAAGTTAAAAATATTTCTGTTTAAAGTCAAAATGGATCTAAAGAAATCGAACGAAATTGGTAGCCTCGAGGGACTGTTACCAGTTAAGAGGATGTGTGAATTGGAGTTAGAGAAGAAATATCAAATAATGGAGTTGAAGAATGTCAACACCAAATTTAGACCGAAGATCATCGTTATCGTCGGTGACGAATTCAATATTTATCTGCCAAATTGCACGGTGATCCACTTAAACGAAAATAAAAATGAGCTTGATAAGTTGAATGAATTGGCGAAAAATCAGAAGGTCCAGCTTCAAGATTATGGAACTCGATACAATAAGTTTGAGTTCGTTATTCAATCATAAATATTATCTATTTAAAAAAAGAAAAAAACTATGTTAAACAAATGAAATGAATTTAACATTTATGGATTCTGTATAAATAAATTTTTTTATACATCGTAATTAATTGTAGGTAAAAATATTTTCTACAAAAGTTGATTGTTTTTGAGATAATAAACTGATTAAAAGGTAAGTATGAAATTTCAACTTTTTGAAGTATTTTCCAGAATTTTTGGAAAATTAAGAAGAATAAAAAATTAAAGAAGAATATAATACATAATTGAAAAATAAGTTTTAACAAAAAGGTATGTAATAAAAAAAAGAATTATATGAAAATATAGTATAGAAACTCTTAGAGATTAAAATGTTAAAATAAAATAGTGGATATTCATAAGTCCACGCTATGTTGCATCTGGAACAAATCATTCAACAGCTTCAATCGAAATATATACATAATTTGTCATCATCTCGAGTTGAATGTATGCCGACACGTTTGGTATATATATATATATATATATATATATATATATATATATATATATATATATATATAGTATATTACGATGCAAGTCTGAGTATTTTTAATAGTTGATATATCAATATCCGAGTAGACTTAATGTATATATATACATATATATATATATATATATATATATATATATATATATATATATACATATATATACATATATATA
Source organism: Microplitis demolitor (assembly GCF_026212275.2). Taxonomy (NCBI): domain Eukaryota; kingdom Metazoa; phylum Arthropoda; class Insecta; order Hymenoptera; family Braconidae; genus Microplitis; species Microplitis demolitor. The sequence goes on from NC_068545.1 coordinate 10,221,541, forward strand.
TATATATACCGATAATCGGCAGAGACAGGTAAAAATTTTTCAGGGTGAATAAAAAATTTGTGTGTGTATTTGTGTCAGATTATTCTATATGCGTATATCGCCATCACTTGTTTCCATCAATATATAAGATGTTTTCAGGTAAGTTAAATTATGTTGCTATGTCATAATCTTGATTTTTGAAAACAAATTCAATGTATGTAAGTAAATATATATATATATATATATATATATATATATATATATATATATATATATATATATATATATATATATATTTACATAATATATTGTTTCTAATACTAATAATGTACATAAAAGTAATTTTCAAATTTTAAATGTATACAAAATATATTTTTATATTAGCAAATCGCCTCGTTTCAGCTGGCGTACTTGTCGAAGTAGTCAACTAAGACCATGAAATCAAAACAATAAATATACAGAAAAAGAATCATATACATCAAGACTTGTAAATTTATTATTAAAAATTAGTATAATGTAAATTACCTTTAATAAAAAAATCATACGATTTTCAACCACAGCTTTTAAAATCGGATGAAATAAGATAATAAATATAATATGTTTTAAAACGTTGAAAAGATATAAAAATTAATTATCGGTTTTTAATATGTTTATTGAACAAAAATATTATATATATACATAGGTACAAATATATATATATATATACCAAAATATCATTCCTTATATGAATATCTTATTTTATATAACTATTATAATTAAGACGCGTTTTCATTTGTTTCTCTATTCGCACTCAACTGGATAAACGGTACTATCTCTGTTGCACTTGTACATTAAATAGGAACTTTGTCCAAGCTTTTCGCGTAAACAAATGGAAGTTATCAAAAAATTCAAGTGCACTTCGCTAGTTCATAGAGTAAAACATCGGGTCTGTGTCTTTATTTTGCGTTTAGAGCTCTTATTTCAGAGAAAAGCTGGGACAAAATTATCTGAAAACCGTTCTTAAAATTATATTACTTTTCTCGCTTATTAAATAAAGTTGTCAATTACATTATTTCTTATTTTAAATAAAAGATAATTGATGCGAGCCCAAAATTCATCATACTGAGGCAAGCATTGAATAACATAAGGAAGATGCATTACGTCGTCCGGTAGTGCTTCTCTAGCGTTCAACTCTAATCTGTAAGCCCAGTTCTCTTCTTATTTAAATACGATGTCTACGAAGATATCTGGCTAACAATTGACCACGTCATGAATTTTTCTAAATCATTCTAAATTCGTCAACGGATCAGCCCAGTCATATATTAAAAAATCGATCATGTTAGTAATCATCGTCAGAGACTATGAAAAAATAAAAAATTTAATAAATGACAATCAAAATAGAGCCTACTTCGAAGAACATAAATTAAAAAGAACTTACATCAATATCCACACCTTTCGATAATGAATTTAAGTATTCTTTTACACTCACAAAATTCATTTTTCTTTAATAGTTTGTTAAATATTTTTAATAGTCCAATGAATAGTGTTATGATTTTTTCAAGTAGCCACTATTTTTTTGTTTGAAATCTTTCTAGAACAGCACACACTTATTATGCACTCTAAATAACTAACGAATTAGATAATTTTAACTTAGAAAAAAACTTTTTTCTTCACTTGGAATAACTTTTAGTTTTTTTTACCGATCTTTCCAATTGCATATAGAACAGAAGAGTGATGTTAAATGAATCCACTCGAATATCTTCTATAGCATCACAACTAAGACCATAAAATCTAAACAATAAATATACAGAGTGATGATTAAAATTAGAAGCATGTTCCTTTATATCGTTAGTTTATTAAGACGTATTTCTTAAATCATCTGTTTATTACATTCTTTACAATTTTTAATCAACTGAACTTCATTAAAAATTCATCATAGTCTACTGCTGTAGAATTATAATGATTATAACAGAGTTTGTATCCGATTATGTCTTTATCATTTTTCATAGCAATCGGTAATTTTTCCCGAATCTTATCGATTTTATCAGAAGCAAATTGTATAATAAAAGTTTTCGGCAGCATATTAATATCCACTGCTTTCATTTCTCAATATTTCTTTTCAACTGATAAAAAATTTTTATAGACCTTTCTAGTGGTGGTTCTCTAATATAATTTTTTACTATACCACTTTTTCAGAATTTTGACGTTTTCCAAAGCACAACAACAGTTGCTAGTTAATTTCAAATTTTTATGATCATCACATATTGATAATTTTTTATTTTTTATTCTAGGACAACCCAAATTTTCTAAATTAATAATGGTCTCATTAGGTCCAATAATTTGACGTAGCCAGTTTTCTTTCTCATCGCCTTTTACGTAAATATATTCGTGATTCTTAGTTATATACTTTATTACAACATCCAAATTATTGTAGGGTAAATCACCAGCATTCCAAGTAATTCCATGATGGTAATGTGTTAGCCAGTCATTTAATCGTTGATGATGTTGAGACAATAATTCCCAAGCGTAAGGTGGTTTAAACAATACGTGTGATGTTTCTTCAATATTCATTGTATTTTTCAATCTTATAGAAGCGAGTTCTTTTATAATGAAATTATTTTCAGCTCCTCTAAAACCCTGCACGTCTAATAAAATTTCCATTTTTAAAACACCGTATCAATAAGATTTACAAGAAGAAACTAATCAATTAACGCTAATATTCTGACTAAAATAGTATTTTTTATTATATTATAAAAAATTGGCATCCAATCAGATTCTTCGAATTGAAAATATTGTTATTCTCTGCTTAGTATCTGTCATGACCTTCGCCAATGATTATTCTTATTTAATTCTCAGAAGAAATAAATATTGCTGCATGGTATATGGCATTTGTATTGATAATGTTAACAACAATATAAATAAGAAACTACGTTTTTTAATAACTATAACCAATGAGTTAATAGTTGAATAGATGGCGCGCTCATAATATCACATGACGCAGATGATTTGAATAATAGAAAAAAAATTTATGGTGATGGTCATTTGCTTTTTTTTTAACGAACGATTAGTAAGCCTCTGCCTCAGTAGATGGCGTCAAGAACAGCGCGCAAAATCATAAGAATCACATATAGTATTAGAAGATTTTCAAATCGATATCAGTTTCATCATGGATTCCATCAAGATTTATCACTTACTCAGGCCATAAGAAACTTGATAACGACAGTAGCTAAAGCATAGGATGAACTTTATCAAAGCGGTTCGGTGAATAATGAAGTATCTTTAAGATGGGCAAACATTTGTATCGATAATATTGATTATTTTAATCCAATATTGTCAGATCCGCGCTCTAATGTTCACGAGAAACAGTGTGTACAAGCAAATATTTCACTTTTGTATTGGTACAACGAAAAGTTTCTGCAGTTAAGTGGACAAGTTATTGGTGGTGATTTGAATAACAGAAATTTAATACAATGACAGGACTTAGAAAATGCCTTTCAAAATCGTATTAAAACTGGCTGCATAGTAAATTTCGGTCACACTGACTTACGTGAATATTTGAAAGATGCCAAAAATATTGTACTGAATAAAATTCAAAATATTTTAAATGAAGAAGGGAACCTCAAAGTGAGTACTACACTACTGAGTAATTTCTAAAATATTAAAAGTGATGCGACTATAGAAGAATCAAAATCATTTAAAACCAAAAGTGATAAAATTCTATCCGCAACATCAGTTAATGATTAGTTCGATAATAATGTTTACGACAATCTGCTGAAAAAAATAGAAGAATTCAATGAAAAAGATTCAGGTTGGAGTTTAAATGAATTAATTAATCTAACTGTTAAAATTTTAAGGTAGGTTTTAAACCTATTTCTTTTTTCTAAGATCTTTTTGTCTCTGACTTATAATTAAAATATTTTAAAGTACGCGCCTCTGCAAGCTGGTTATTCTACATTCATCAAGCTCCCGAAACATATTCGAGACAAAAGAGCAGTGCTGAATATTAATAATTATGATGAGTATTGTTTTCTGTGGTGTATCAACGCAGCTACATATCCACATACGCCTGCGAATCCAGAAAGAACATCATCTTATCCTCATTTCAGCACAGTGTTAAATTATCGAGGTACTCAATTTCCAATCCAACTAAAAGACATAAGTACTTTCGAAAAACTTAACAATTCATCAATAAATGTTTATGGTTTAGAGTCGGATTTTGTGAAAAGGAAAAAAAATAAGTCTAATGATACTGTCCCTCGCAGATTTGAATCACGGTGGAAACACCGTGGAAGTGTGAACACCGTGGATCCACCATGGTTACACAGTGGGTTTGTTCCATTTTACCACCGTGTATACAAAGTGTATCCACTGTGACTACGCAGTTTATCCACCGTGATTCCACGGTGGCTTTACCACCGTGTATACATCGTGTTTCCACTGTGATTACGCAAAGTATCTACCGTGATTCCACGGTGACTTTGTGCGATTTCACCACCGTGGTTCCACGGTGTATCCACTGCCTAATCACAGTGGAAACACCGTGTACACACGGTGGTAAATCCACCGTGGAATCACGGTGGATACACCGCGTAATCACAGTGGTAAAATAGAACAAACCCACGGTGTTTCCACCGTGATTCAAATCTGCGAGGGGTAGTCAATCTTATGCTAAGTTATTTTGTTCTGATCGTTGCATTTATCATTTTAAGCATGAAACTGTTTACATGAAGCATCAACTAGATTTTGTTAAGTATAATAAGGTTAGAATGAGATTACCAGAAAATGAAGATAAAATTATGCGATTCAAAAATTATAAATTTAAAGATTCAGTGCCCTTTGTCGTTTATGCTGATATTGAGTGTATGCTCAGATCTGAGTCTGATGAAATTCAAAAGCATGTCCCGCACAGTGTAGCTTTTTATATCCACTGTAGTTATGATGATTCATTATCTAAATTTGAAATAAATCGTTCTAGTGATTGCATTAAATGGTTTGTCCAACATTTGGAAATTTTAGGTAGAAAACTTTATAATATTATAAAAAATGATGTTAAAAAAATGAATCCACTTAGTGCTGCGGAAGAAAATTATCATAAAACTTAAAAAAACTGTCACATTTGCGGTAAATCGGTTATATCTGTCAATGAAATAAGATGTTACGATCATTGTCATTTTTCTGGTAAATATCGAGGTCCTGCACACAATTCATGTAACTTGAACTATAAGCAATCTCACACTATGCCGGTAATATTTCATAATCTATCTGGTTATGATTCACATTTCATAATAAAATCTTTAGTATCAGTTTTCAATGGTGCAATTACAGTTTTACCGGTAAATAAAGAAAAATACATATCTTTTACTAAAACTATCGGAAATACAAATGTTGAGTTAAGATTTATTGATTCATTTCGTTTCATGGCTTCTAGTATAGAAAAATTAGCATCATATCTTAGTGATGATGATAAAAATGTAACACAGCATTTTTATCCCGATTCTGAGAAATTTAAATTAGTTACACGTAAAGGTGTATTTCCATTTGAGTATATCGACTCAATAGAAAGACTTGATGATAAGCAATTATCTGAAAAAATTATTTTATTCTAAACTTAATGATAAGAGTGTGTCTGATGATGCCACTTGGCAAGTATTCAGACTTATATTTAAAAACAGACGTCATATTATTAGCTGACATATTTGAAAATTTCCGTAAGAGTTGCTATAAAACATATGAGTTAGACTCTTTACATTATTATACTGCTCCGGGACTTGCTTTTGACGCTATGTTGAAGCACACAGGCGTCGAGTTAGAATTATTAGACGATCCAGAAATGATTCCGTTTATAGAAAAAGGTATCAGAGGTGGTGTATCGTAGTGTGTAAATCGTTATGCTCGAGCTAACAATCGTTTTATGGGAAATGATTTTAATCCAAATGTAGATGAATCGTACTTGATGTATTTCGATGTGAACAATCTGTACGGGGCTGCAATGTGTATGTCTTTACCGCAAAAATCATTTGAATGGGTAGAAAATTTCGAATGCACATAAGATGATATTGAAAATCATTTTAATTGTAGTGAAACTCAAGGATTTATTTTAGAAATGGATTTGAATTATTCAATAGAATTACATGATCTTCATAAAGACTTACCATTGTGTCCCGAACATTTTGTACCTCCTGACAGTAAGCGATCAAAATTAGCGACAACTTTATATTCAAAAGAAAAATATATAATTCATTTTAGAAACTTACAGCAATATCTCGAGCTAGGTATGGAGCTTGTAAAAGTCCATCGAGTTTTAAAATTTAAACAATCAGCATGGTTGAAACCTTACATTGATAAAAATACTAACTGTAGAAAAAATGCGAGAAATGAATTTAAGAAAAATTTTTATAAATTGATGAATAACGCGGTTTTCGAAAAGACAATGGAAAATGTTAGAAAGCACACAGACGTTAGATTAGTAAATTCATGGACTGGTAAACATGGTGCTAAGAGTTTAATTTCAAAACCTAATTTCTATAGTTTAAATATTTTCGATGCAAATATAGTAGTTGTTGGAATGAAAAATTTAAATTTATACTTTAATGAGCCAATTTATGTTGGTTTCAGTGTTCTCGATTTATCAAAGATTTTTATTTATGACTTTCACTATAATTATGTTTAAATTAACTTCGAAAATGACAAATCAAAATTATTATACACTGACACCGATAGTTTAATTTATGAATTTAAGGTTCCAAATATCTATGATATCATCAAACGTGATATCCATAAATTGGATACTTCAGATTACCCGGAGGATAATGTTTACGGTATTTTTTTGAAGAATATAAAAGTTATAGGTCTGATGAAAGATGAAATCAGTGGAAAAATAATGACAGAGTTTACTGGCTTAAGAGCAAAACTATATGCGTTTAAAAACTTTTCGAACATACTAATGTAACAAAACATCAATACCTTATAAGAAGCCGCAAACATGAAGTTAAAACTACTAAACAGATTAAGTTAGCACTAAGCTGGAATGATAATAAGAGAAAATTAATTGATGATTCAACGGATACTTTACCATGGGGATACAAAGAATCAAAAACTACTAGTGATGATGATGATAAAATGATTATTGATTAGAAAAAAAAATACAAATTATAAATTTATTGTAAATAATTAAGTATTTGAGGTTTATAAGTAAACGTGTTGTAAATATTTAAGTTGTTTCATTCATTTTTATTTTAACACGTATATGAAAATTTTTACAGGTTCGATTTATTAATCCAGCTGTTGTGTTTGAGTTTATTTATTATATATAAAATATTATTATATATAAAATAAAAATTAGTATCAAAACCAAGCCACTTAACGTACAATTTGTTTTCACGTTTTTTAATAATTTTTTCAACTAAATACACATCAGGATTCTTTACTTTGCTCAGCTCCTTCTCATAGAATCCACCTTCAATTGGTTGATCTTGATAATCTACTAGTTTGTATGTCGTAGAATTAGTTTTCTGCACTGTCTTGATCGTAAAAATTTCAGTCGTCCAATTCGGTGTATATCTTTTTTCAAAAACATGTTTATATTTACTTACTCTAACTTTATCACCAACTCTAAATTTAATCTTCCGTTTTTTCGCTGCAACTCGAAGAGGTTTATAAATATTCTCCAATATCTGCTTTTCATTTTCAGCAGTTACATCAACAGGTTTCATTTTAATAGTACGATGTTTGGTTTTGTTATAAGAGTTTACCAATTCTTTCAACACATCAATCCACTTGTAATTACCACATGCGGGAAATTCTCGCCACATTTTATTTTTAAGCGTTCGATTAAAAAGTTCACATATTGACGCCTTTAGGTTGCTAAATGTGCAGTATAAATTTATTCCATATTGCTTCATGAGATCCTTGAATTCTTTATTATAAAATTCTTTTCCCTGATCAACATGTAAATTTTTAGGGATTCGTCCTAGTTGTAGGATAGATTGCATAGCTCTTGTGACATCACTGGCACTTTTACTTTTGATAGGAACTGCCCAAGAAAATTTTGAGAAGATATCTATGACTGTAAGTAAATATTTATAACCTTTATTGGAAGTTGAATATGGTATCATTTCTACTAGATCTGCTTGCCAAGTCTCATTCTATCCCCGGATCTCAACATGACGACGATGATAATTTCTGCGAGCCTGTTTGTGAAGCTCATAAGCTATTACTGACTTCTAATTCTCTATTTTTTTTTCCTAGTCTATATATTTCCCTCTAACTCTGTGACTTGTTGAATATAATCATATACAGCTTTTTTTAATTTTCGATAATTTTTTTCTAAATTACTAACAGAGGATTCTAATGTTACCACTTGAGCGTGCAAATGTAAAATGACTTCAGCCTGGTCTTTTTTTATCGTATCATACATCAATAACAGCTCTTTCCGAACAAATCCATGTGTAAATTTTACAGATGCAGCATCTCTATCTTCTAGTGGATGACCGATGTGACACAATCCCTTGTCTTTTATATCATAATTACCATCAGCAGTTAGTTTAAATCCTTGGCCAAGTCGTCCTGGTGGGCCAACTATTCCTACACCTGATGATGGTAGGGCACGTCCGAAAATATCAATACTCATGGTATAAGTCTATCCACAGCAATGGTCAGAATTCAAATAACAAGAAATATTTGTATGAGAGCTTAATAAATAATTTCAGCCTCTCGTAACTCTTCGATAATTGAAATTATTTCATTGGTATGACTAGGATTACCAGCTGCTTGAAAAGCCATGAGAAGACGAAGACGATCAATCAGTTCATTAGGATCATCCCAATATACATAGTCTATGGGTATTTTCTTCTTTCTTGCTATCATTAAATTTGGTATTCCCCTTCCTGATAATAATGCGTAATCATAATTAGCGAGAAAATCAGCAATATAATTATCAAATTTTGGTGTTGAATCTATAAAATTATCACCATCCGCCTTGTAATGTTTTCTGTGGGTATTAGTTTTTCCAAGAATTTCAAAGTATTTCTTTTGATCATTCTGTGTGACAAGCGTGTCAATAGGTAACTTTTTAAATAATAGTTCTTATAGCCCAGGAGTCATTGGATATGATTTATCTTGAACAATAATTTTATTATCCTTAAATGTAATATTAGTATCACCGATGAATAATTTATTAAACTTTCTTCGTACACCATACCGTGAATCTATTTCATTACTGAAACTATTGAATTTATTTAAGTAACTTTTCGATAAATCACCCGTTTTAGCTGGCGTACTTGTTGAAGTAGGTGTTTTCGATATAATTGTCTCATCAAGATTTTTGCTTCTTGCACCTACATTATTCTGGGAAATTATACTATCATATAAACTTTCATCATCACTATCGTTGTCATGCTCCGATAGATCCTTTAACGATGAGTTCTCTTGTTTGAACTCTTCTTTAATTTTTTGTTTTGATGTTGATGGTGATGAGTCTACTAGACTTTGCAAAAGTGTAACTATTGGCATAAACATCTCACTCATGGCCTTTTTAGCGGTATCTTTACCCAACTTTAACATTTTATGTTTCTGTCGGAGAGCATCGCTGGCCTGAGATATTTTGCGCAATATATCCTTTTGCTTTATTATCTCCTCACGCTTCATGTTAACAGACTCAAGTTTACATTGCGTATGATAATAATTACTATTCCCTTATTAATTTATACTGATATAAGAATCGAATCCTTTTCTATACCTGTCACTATTTAATTCACTATCTTTATCAACAACTACAAAACATTATCATTGTTCCAACAAGTCGAGCATAGATCTTTGAACAAGCTGTATGACATATCTGTATCAAAATGATCATCATATATATACTTTAAATTTATCTCGGTGACAAAGTTCTAAAAAGTTGGGATTATCACGTATTAAATGTTTAGGAATCCTGGTGTACGTTTGACAGAGATAAAAGCTATCAATATTCCGGTGACGAGCCATACAAAAATATGCTCTAATACGATCTTGTTTTTCACAGGCTACATCATCAAAGATCATTAGTGAATTCGATTTTGCATCTTCGGATTCTATTACTTCTACATGCTCATTATACGGGTAAAATCCAATGCCGTTAATTGGTTTAAGTATAGATTCCAAAAACTTTCATTTTGGTTAATTCAACGATTTTGAGAAGAGATAAATGTTTTCAAATCTCAATCCATTGGGTTGTATAATAAGTGAAAGTAGAGCATTTGTTTTTCCACAATTTGAAGGTCCACAAAATATTGCGCGTAAGCTGTTGGGTAATAATGCACCATGCCTTTTATTTTTATTTTCCAACCCGGAACCTTGAAAAGTTTTATAAAAATTTATTACCGGTAGTTTAGCCTCTTGTTTTTTTTTTTTTTAATTCATGTTGATGGTTCACCATAATGTCACAGACTCAGTTATATAAATATAAGTAGCAGCTTTTATATAAATTTAGTTAGTGATCATGTTGCTATGATGGAGTACAGACGTTGTGATAGTGGACCCGTTTGTGCGGACCAAGTTTTGTTTTGTTTCTACTCTTATTACTAGTGACTTATACTACTATGATTTTCTTATTACTATTTGACTAATTACTATTGTGATTTTCTTTTTGACTATTATTAATTACTGATTTTTACTTATGACTATGATTTATAACTAGTATTACTATTATTATTATTACTTATGACTAACCTAAACTATGGTATTCTACTTACTACTTGTACTTAAAAAAAACTTAGTCTCCCGAGACATTCTCTAGAGGAAGACCATTCCCTGGACAACATCTGGAACTTCGACTACCCCGAGTCCGACCGGACCAAGGTAAGCGAATTTTTTATTCTCGGGGAGATTTAAGGGTCCCCACTCTGAGGCCTTCTGCCAAGGGGTGGTAAAGCTAGCCGTGTAGGTGGGGGTAAGACGGAGACCATCCGCTTACCCTCAGGGAAGGGGAACTCGGGCAGGGCCGACGGGGAAGTCGACCAGACACCCCTGAAGCATCCGGGAGGGGGTAGACCCGCGTTACTAGTCCGCGTAAGTTTGTGTGTGTGTGTGTGTGGGAATTGACCGCGTAACCGTGTATACATATTTAAAATTTATAATAAACCGTGATTTAAACCGTGCGTAAATAATTGGTAGTAGAATAAGGGCTCGAAGCCTATGTAAAGGTGGTGATTTGAATAAAATTTAAAGTGTTATATTTAATAATGTCTGTCTTTTGAAACCCCTTTTGTTTTAACCCTGGACTCCGGCGAGCTAAACTGAGCAAAAAGGGGTAGTTTTGTAAATTTTTCTAATTTTGTTTTCTGGAATTATATTGGCTATTTATTGAATCCCTTGCATTCAGATATTGTTTATCTATTTACTGATTTATCTTTTCTGGTTCTTGATGGTTCATTTTTTTCAAATTATTAAGTAATTAATAACTCTTAATTGACAAGCGAAATTTACCCAAGTTTTACCCGTTACAAATTTTGGCGCTCGAACAGGGACCGTGTGTGTAATTTCCGAGGTATCGGGTAAAATTAAAACCGTGTTAAATTTTTTGATTCATAATGCTTAAAAAACCGGCAACGGGAACCCAGACGTGGGTATGGTCTCTCCGTAAAGAGGACGTGATAAAAGAACTCCAAAAATACCGCGTAAACCCCGAACCGCGGGCAACTCTAGCCGAACTAAGATGTTTACTGCGAAACGAGTTAAACAAAACGCGAGCAGCTAATGCGGGTCGTGCTGGCCGATACGATCAACTTTTACTTGAATCTCGATCGATCCGAGGCCGAGTTGGACAATCTGGAAAACCCAGAAGCCGCGATCGAGGACGAGCACCTATCAGACGACGACCAAGACAACAGAGACCAGTCACCTGAGGCAAGAAGGGCCGATCAACGTAAAGCCCGCGAAGAAAGAATGCGTGCTGAGATCGAAAGAGAAGAACGAGCACGAATGGAAGAAGAAGAACGAGAGGAAATAGAACAGCAGGAACGGGAACGGGCTGATCGAGAGGAACAAGAACAGATTGAACGGGAAGAGCGAGAGAGAATTGAGAATGAGGAACGCGAGGAACAAGAACGCCGAGCCCGTGAAGAAAGGGAACAAGCCGAAAGAGAAGCTCGCGCAGCCGCGGAACGAACGAATCAAGAACGACGAGAGCAATTGCGACGGGAAATTCGGGCGCGACTTTTGCGTGAGAGAGAAGAACAACGGGTGCATGAAGAAGGTCGGGAACAAGAGAGAGAGGAACGAATGAGACGTGAGAATGAACGAGTAAGAGAAGAGAATGAGCATGAATTGAGAGAACGGTTACGACAGGAAATCCGAGCCCAGATCCTACGCGAAGAAAGTGAGAGACGAACGCGGGATGGTAGAAATCGACGATCAGGACATGACTCTGAGGAAAACCCCCAACCAAGAACAACATCCTCAAGGCATGGTACCCCGTTACCAAATCGCGTCCGACAGTCACTGCTGACAGATGACTCAGTCGAGCTTCGAAAGAGGGATTTGGTCCGGAAATGGGGCGTCGTATTCAACGGGGAACGCGATGTTCAGGAATTCGTGGAACGGCTGGAGGAATCAGCGGAAAGCTATGGGTACGAGATGGACCACCTAGTGCCATGCATCCCGATTTTGCTCCGGGAAAAAGCGCTCCTCTGGTACAGGAACAACAAGAGAGATTGGGTTTCGTGGGAAGACTTTGTGTCGGATTTAAAAGCCTTCTATTTGCCTCCAGGCCTCGAACTAGAGCTAGAAGAGCAAATCCGGAACCGCGTACAGAGATCAACCGAAACCGCGGCAGAATATGCAACCAGATTGCAAACGCTAATGAGAAGACACGGTCAAATGACAAGCACAGCCCGGCTTACTCGTTTGTACCATAATTTGAGACCCGAGTATCGCCGATACATTAAACGTACGGAATTTACCACTGTTCCGGAACTTTTACGACTCGCAGGGGAATATGAACAACTCATCGCACAGGAAAGAGCCCCTCCGGCCAAAGAAACCAAACAGCCACCCCGGAAACCGGTAAAGACCGCGACACCAGCACCACTCGAAATTCTCGAGTATAATTGGCGAGAGTGTTGTTGGAGATGTCGACAACGGGGACACACTAAGCCTGAATGTACGAATCAATGGGTGAAATTTTGCATGCGTTGCGGAAAAATGGGAACGTTTTCCCGAGACTGCCCGTGTCCACGTCAGGGAAACGCCGAGAGGACCGGAACACGCTCCCAAAACCGGTCCATGAACCCCCAGGGAGCAGTCAATCCAGGAACAACGCCAGCAACTCGCCAATCAGCCAACCAAACAACAGTGTTTCAGCGAAAACCAGGCAGTTCCAGCCAACAGCCGTAAAACCCTACAATAAGCGTCCTTTTGCCGAGATCCATCTTGGAAACGTTAAAATCCATGCATTGATGGACACTGGGGCAACCGCGTCGATAATTGCCGAACACACGTGGCAATTTATCCAAAAACACAAACTATACACGCGCTATGACTCCACGCCAGTACAAGGATCAACAATGGGCAACCATATTGTGCGATCAACTGGTACCGCGTGGGTTGCCATAAAACATGGGAACCAGGACTATACCTTGCCATTTCATGTCATCACTACGTACACGAATGACATGCTTCTGGGTATTGACAATTTGTCAGCAATGGGCTATCAATTGACACGCCAACCCGGGACATTTGACTGTCGTACCCTCGACATGAAGCATGGTCTAGAAGCAGCTCGTCAGGAAATCAAGACCTGGCTCAAATTGGACGAAACGATATCAGGTCCAACCCGGTGTGCGACTCACAAAATCAAAATTAAACCGGGAACTGAACCGGTAAAAATGCGTTACTTCCCAAAGAACCCTAAAATGCAGCAAATCATGAATGAGGAAGTCGACAAGATGTTGAAAGAAGGAATCATCGAACCATCAAACAGCCCATGGAACTCTCCTGTCGTGCTAGTGCGGAAAAAAGACCGGAAATACCGGTTTTGCGTGGACTTCCGGAGAGTTAATGACGTCTCCGAGAAAGACGCTTTTCCTATACTGCATGTAAACGCATCACTCGATAAATTGAGAAAAGCAAAATTCATCAGCACTATCGACTTAAAAAGTGGGTATTGGCAAATACCCTTAGAAGAGTCCAGTAAACCGATTACCGCGTTCACAATACCCGGTCGTGGTCTGTTTCAATTCCGCGTAATGCCTTTCGGACTACATTTCGCGCCTGCGACATTCCAGCGAGTGATGTATGAAGTCCTGGGTGCAGATATTGAAGACCATGTGGTAGTATACTTGGACGACATATTAATCGTCAGCCAAACTCTTGCCGAGCACATGGAAATCCTGAGGAAAGTCATGTCACGACTCCGCGCCGCAAACCTGAAACTGAACCCCGAGAAATCCCACTTCTTAAAACAAAGTACCGTGTATTTGGGACATGTGATTGACGAACAAGGGATCCGGACAGATCCGTAGAAAGTCAAAGCAATCACGGAGATGGCCCCACCGCGTACAACTAAAGAACTACGCCAGTTTTTGGGAATGATATCCTGGTACAGACGATTCATCCCCAACTGTGCAGACTTGACTAAACCACTAACTTCCCTGCTTCAAAAGAAGAAACGTTGGAGATGGGAATCCTCGGAACAAACCGCGTTCGAAGCTTTGAAAAACCATTTAAAATCGGACCCCTTATTAGTCCCCCCGGACTTCTCGAAACGGTTTTTCGTTCAAACCGACGCTAGTGACGTAGGAATAGGTGCCGTCCTGACACAGAAACAGGATGGTAACGAGAAAGTAATAGCCTACGCGAGCCGGTCGTTGAACGAAGCCGAGAAGAACTACACGGTGACCGAGAAGGAGTGTCTCGCAGTGATCTGGGCGATCCAAAAGATGAGACCATACCTCGAAGGGTATGCGTTCACAGTCATCACGGATCACCAGTCATTGAAATGGCTGCGAACAATGGAAAGCCCGAGCGGGCGGGTGGCCAGATGGAATCTGTTCCTACAGCAATATGACTTCGACGTCGTTTACCGGAAAGGTAAGTGGAACAAGGTAGCCGACGCGTTGTCGCGAAGCCATCCTAAAAATACAACAACCGAGAACGCCGACACAGACCTCGTAATAGACGCGCTAACGTTGGGAGACGCGTGGTACGAACGGGTGATAAAGGGCGTCGAAAATGATCCTCAGCGATACCCGGAATATTGTGTAGAAAAGGGCCTATTGTACAAACATGGGTACCACAGCTTGGATTACGCGGACCGAGGCGACGTGTGGAAGCTGTGCGTACCAGCCGCAGGTATTAGGCGGGTTTTGCACGAAAACCATGATGCACCGACCGCAGGTCACGGTGGCATCGCAAAAACGATCGCTAGGATCTCCCGACATTACTATTGGCCAGGAATGAGGGCCGAAATCACCGGATATGTGCGCCAATGCATCAAATGCCAGGCGTACAAGCCGTCGCAACAACCACCATCGGCTCCGATGGGCACGATTCCAGCGACCAGACCGTGGGCCGTAGTATCTGCCGATATTATCGGGCCCAAACCGCGTTCGACCAAAGGAATGTCCTACCTGGTCGTATTCCAGGACAAATTTTCGAAATGGATCGAAATCCAACCGCTACGCCACCAGAAGGCGGCTGCCATCGCGCAGGCCTTCAAAGACAGGGTTCTCTTGCGTTTCGGAAGAGTTGAAACGGTCATTACCGATAATGGAACCCCCTTTGTAAGTAAGGAGTTTACCTCGCTGTTGAAAGGGTTCCATATCCAACACGTAAAAACACCACCGAACTCGCCGCAGTGTAACCCCGTCGAAAGGACCAATCGCGTAATTGGGACGATGATCGCACAATTTGTCGGCGCCAACCAGAAAACCTGGGACCAGTTAATACCGGAGCTAATGTTCGCTTACAATACAGCCAAACACGACGCTACCCAGTTTTCACCAGCATACCTAAACCATGGGCGCGAAATACCGCCGCCAGTATCCGTTAGAGCCCGAAACGACGACGACAAGAAAACACCCCATGACCCTCACCAAGCAGCCAAAAACTTAAAAGATACCATGGAACTAGTAAATGTAAACTTGGCTCAAGCCTACGAGCGGCAGGCCAAGTATTACAACCGTAAGCGAGGTACGTGGCAACCAGCTCTCGGAGAGCTGGTCTGCAAACGGAAACACCATTTATCGTCCGCGATCGACAATTTCGCGTCAAAACTGGCCGAGAAATTTACCACGGGTTACACTATGACGAAAATCGTAGGACCCTCGGTTTACGAAGTCACAAAGGACGGAAAGACCGTCACCGCGCATATAAAAGACCTGAAACGGTATCATGACAATCTTGACCTCGGAAATCCTGAACCTGAACCTGAAAAGCATGAACCTGAACCTGAAAACTTCAAATCGCGACGTATAACCCGGGCCATGGCCAAAAAAGCCCTTTTGGCTCCTATCATTGAAAATCCGAGTTGAAAGGAATGGTCATCCCCATAACGGGGGTTGTACTAGACTTCAATGACCAATGGTTGGAATATAACCAATTTCTTTGTAAACTTATAAATTCACCGACCTGTAACTTAGCACCTTATTCTACTACCCCAGACCGTGAAAATTTTCGGAACCCGAGAGCGAAAAGAATGATGAATGGGGAAGATAAGAATGAGAATGTTTTTAGAAACCGTGCGAAATAGGTATTTTTTGTTTTTGCGATAGATACAAGCAATTAAGAAGAATGGACCAGTTAACGATGGAGGAAGAAATCGAGTTGATGGAGCAAATGCTTCTGCGACCACCCCAGCTGGTACTCACGCCAACCACTGCATCAACTACCATCGTGACCAACACACTCCCGACTGCCTCAGCAACGGCCTCAACGACAGCAGCAACGACAACAACGTCCACCAACACCCGGAAGAGGCCCGATATCCGGCTAAGGACGGTCGAGAAGGTCAAATACCACCTAGTTAAGAAACCCGAGCCATATGACCCAACGAAACCGGGGTTTAAGCGACCGACAAAACGGCCCATAATACGACCAGCCAGCGCCGCGATGGTGAGACTAGCAACGAGACCCAAATTAGTCCAATCCAGGACTGGACTTGTCACCAACCCGGGCCCAATCGCGAAGACCGGTCCCCAGCGGGATACAACTCCACCTGGAAATGGAAAGGACATACTTGCTACCAACCCGGGCCCACTCAGAACGAGCAGTCCCCAGTTGGCGGAAGCACAGAGCACGGATAGTACCTTCTCGGCACACGCAACGACGAGCTTCCCAAAAAAGAAGCGCAGGATTGGGGTGAGGAATGGGCAACGAGTTGTCACCAACCCGGGCCCAATCACGAAGATCGGTCCCCAGCGGGATACAACTCCACCTGAAAATAAAAAGGACGGACTTACTACCAACCCGGGCCCACTCGTAACGAGCAGTCCCCAGTTGGGTGAAATCGTACCAGGACCAACCACCAGCAATGAGCAGCCGATAGAGGTGGTTATCACCAACCCGGGCCCATTCACATGGAACAGTCCCCAGTGGGAAACACCTATCAGCGCTGGGTGGCTGGAATACGATGATGCCCCTCTATTGGCGGAATACCCGTCTCATTTCACGGACAAGCCGGAAGACTTGTTCTCATCCAAGACTCCAACACCCCTGGAGCGATTATTGGCATCACTGACACCCATAGCCGAGGTAAAACCTAAAAAGGTGAACAAGAAGGTCGGTTTCACGGCATATGATGAGACGCTGCGGCTGTACAAAATCACGTGGTACAGGAACACCCTGGAACCAAGGATCGAGCCCATGGGAAAGACCGCTTGGGACCTCCTGGAAAAACTCGAGGAGCGAAGGGACTCAGTACCAAGGGAGGAGTAAAAGCTGGAAGAAAAAGAGGCCAGCAAGCTCACCTCTTTTTCTTGCTGAGGTGGGGAGGGGGGGGGATGGTGGACCCGTTTGTGCGGACCAAGTTTTGTTTTGTTTCTACTCTTATTACTAGTGACTTATACTACTATGATTTTCTTATTACTATTTGACTAATTACTATTGTGATTTCCTTTTTGACTATTATCAATTACTGATTTTTACTTATGACTATGATTTATAACTAGTATTACTATTATTATTATTACTTATGACTAAACCTAAACTATGGTATTCTACTTACTACTTGTACTTAAAAAAAACTTAGTCTCCCGAGACGTTCTCTGGAGGAAGACCATTCCCTGGACAACATCTGGAACTTCGACTACCCCGAGTCCGACCGGACCAAGGTAAGCGAATTTTTATTCTCGGGGAGATTTAAGGGTCCCCACTCTGAGGCCTTCTGCTAAGGGGTGGTAAAGCTAGCCGTGTAGGTGGGGGTTAGACGGAGACCATCCGCTTACCCTCAGGGAAGGGGAACTCGGGCAGCGCCGACGGGGAAGTCGACCAGACACCCCTGAAGCATCCGGGAGGGGGTAGACCCGCGTTACTAGTCCGCGTAAGTTTGTGTGTGTGTGTGTGGGAATTGACCGCGTAACCGTGTGTACATATTTAAAATTTATAATAAACCGTGATTTAAACCGTGCGTAAATAATTGGTAGTAGAATAAGGGCTCGAAGCCTATGTAAAGGTGGTGATTTGAATAAAATTTAAAGTGTTATATTTAATAATGTCTGTCTTTTGAAACCCCTTTTGTTTTAACCCTGGACTCCGGCGAGCTAAACTGAGCAAAAAGGGGTAGTTTTGTAAATTTTTCTAATTTTGTTTTCTGGAATTATATTGGCTATTTATTGAATCCCTTGCATTCAGATATTGTTTATCTATTTACTGATTTATCTTTTCTGGTTCTTGATGGTTCATTTTTTTCAAATTATTAAGTAATTAATAACTCTTAATTGACAAGCGAAATTTACCCAAGTTTTACCCGTTACAACGTAAAAAAAAAACTTGTGGTAAAGGTTTTCTCAACAGGATCATCAATAAGCTACCCGTTGAATTGCATATACCGGAGTATCAGTACTGTGGACCAGCTACAAAGTTGACTGAAAGGTTAGCTCGTGGTGATCCTGGTATCAATCCTTTAGATGCTGCATGTAAAGAACACGATATTGCGTACTCACAGAATCGTGAGAATTCAGAAGCGCGACACGCAGCTGATAAAATTCTTGCTGAAAAAGTCTGGCAACGTGTAAAAGCGGCAGACTTAAGTTTTGGTGAAAAAGCTGCCGTTTGGAGTGTAAATAAAATTATGGAAATGAAGCGAAGATTCAGAATGGGCTTAAAGAAAAAGGAGGTGAGGGGGAAGAGGGCAAAGAAGAGGGTGAAGGGGATGAAGAGGAGGAGGAAGCAGGTGAAAATGATGGAGGAGGGAATGAAAAAAAAACCTCAAGTGGCATTGAGAAAAATTGTAACGGCAGCAGAAAATTTTATACATCCTGGGGATAATCCAATCAAATCAGCTCTTCAAGGTGCTCGTCGGGAGGTTAAAAAATCAGGTGGAAAAAAAAATATTAGATTCCCTCGTATATTGCCTGTACCATCAAAAATTGGTGAAGTACTTCCATTCCTCATACCCCTAATTGCTGGTCTTAGTGCTACAGGAGCATTAGCTGGTGGTGCCGCAGGAATAGCGAAAGCTGTTAATGATGCGAGTGCTGCTAAACAACAGTTAGAAGAGAGCAAACGTCACAATTCCAAAATGGAAGAAATAGCTATGGGTAAAGGATTATACTTGAAACCTTACCGGCGTGGAATGGGTTTATATTTGAGACCATATCGTGTTGGTAAGGGAGTTAAAAATGTAAATAAAAAAAACAAGTAAAGCTACCGCACCGGGCACTCACAAATATTGATTTATTGAGATATGCTAAAGAAATGAAAATTCCGTACTTTCGAGGTGTTTTCATGCGAAATCATTTACCAAAATCAGGTCCTAATAAATACGAAGCAGCTATTGTAAACCTTGATGACAAAAATAGACCTGGAACGCATTGGGTGGCATACAAGAAAAGAGGTAATAGAGTAATTTATTTCGATAGTTTTGGTAATTTGCAACCGCCTAAGGATCTTATGGAATATCTCGGTGTTGGTTGCGTAAAATATAACCACAAAAGATATCAAGAATTTGATACAATTTTCTGCGGTCATCTTTGTCTTAAGTTTTTAAATGATCAACTATAAATTAATGATATTCAGAGTACAATACATCAGTCATGGCTGAGTCATTCACATTAACGTTGACGGGTACATCAGACATCCTTGGTGTTGGAGGTCAATTATTTTCCTCCAATTGAGTTGTCACCGAAAAAAATTATGTTCTAGGATTGATAGAATTATTAACATTTAATTCAATACTTAACATTGATGAGGGAGCTAACAAATTTTATGTAATCTTACCACCTGTTAAACAGCAAAGAAAGGGAGATGTGCAGGGTAATAATGTATCAGATGTGGCACCCCGGATAAGGACTGAAAAGGGTTTTGAAATTATTGGTTCAGTCAATGAGAGTGTTGCGGTGATAACTACAGGGAGTTATGAAATTGGTGATATCGAAAAGTATATACAGAAGACATTACCAAAATAAAGTATCAGCATAAAAGCAAACAACAATGAATTACGAAGTGAAATCAAATGCGATCAGATTGTAAACTGTATACCTAACGATTCTATTAGTCGGCTTTTGGGGTTTACAAATCGTATGCTTGAACCAAACAAAACTCACTTATCAAATTTACCGGTGACAATTTTGAAGCTCAACGTTCTCAGAGTCGAGTGTAATATCACGCCTGGAGCCTATATTAATGAACGTAAAGTTCATACTATCCATGAATTTTTCCTGGGTGTGCCACCAGGATTTAAGATCGTTAAGTTACCATCACACATCATTTACCTTCCAGTCTCCATAGATGCTGTACATAATTTAAGACTACGGATAGTAGATCAGGATGGAAATTTAGTAAACTTTAGAGGTGAAACTATAACTATAAGATTACATGTGAAATCTCTTTAATAATAATAATAATGGGTATTGTATTTGAGACAAAAAGCGATAGTGGCTCTAAAAAGTCATCAACATGGCCAATGAACATCAGTCACCGGAAACCCTACAAACCGCTAACACATCAGAACATTCAATTTCTCCGGAGCCTAGGATTAAAATTACGTAGAAAATTCAAAAAATAAAAATTTACTTTCGTTGTTTCGAGTGTACACGACCATGGCGGCGACGGCGACAATCTTAAACATTTAGAGGCCAATTATATTCGATGAATCAGTTGCGCACTATGAATTACATGCACATCAACCGCATGCATCATCAACGTTGAATAACAACGATGAAGTTCGAATTACCATACAAAATCGAAATTTATGCATACTTCCAAGTAAAAGTGCATTACATATAATTGGTAAATTTAGAAAGAATGATGGTACTGCAGTTGCTGAAACTACGAGACTAGTTAACATGGGAATTTGTCATATGATTAAAGAATTACGTTTATTTATAAATGGTGTTGAAATTGATTGAAATTCGAATGTTGGCATTACAAGTCTCATGAAATGATATTTAACATTTAGCCCCAGTGAATTAAGTACTTTAGAGAATGTAGGTTGGCTGTCTGACGACGATACGCAATCAACCAACGCAGATGGTTATTTTGATATTTTGATACCACTTAATTTACTGAGTGGATTCGCTGAAGATTATCAAAAAATTCTTATAAATGTTCAGGTAGATTTAGTTTCAACCATTACAAATACCGATATCAATGCATACATACAGAATCCGGCAGAAGGAGCCGCAGCTGAAAATGATAAAATTACACTACAAAAAATTGAATGGATAGTTCCATACGTCACATTATCAGATAAAGAAAGAATTCAAGTGTTAAACTATATTACTAGTGATCCATCTATTTCTATTAGTTTTCGAACTTGGGAGTTGTATGAATATCCACTTTTACCTGCAACACTAAGACACATCTGGGCTGTCAAAACATCAACTCAGCTTGAAAAACCACGCTATGTAGTGCTTGGTTTCCAATCAGAAAGAAAAAATGATGCGAGAAAAAATGCTAGTCAATTTGACCACTGTAGCATTAGAAATATAATATTATTTTTAAATTCACAGAGCTATCCATTTGGAGATCTTAATCTAATGATTGATCAAAATCAGTATGCGTTATTGTACAGCATGTATACAAATTTTCAGTCTTCATACTACGATAAACAATCCGAACCACTGCTGGCGAAGAAAAAAATTTTGGATAACGCGCCACTGTGTGTTATTGACTGTTCTAAACAAAACAAAGCGATCAAATCTGAACCGGTAGACATACATTTAGAATTTGAATCAGTAGTTCCATTTCCACCTAACACAACTGCTTACTGTCTATTTATTCACGATCAGATTATTGAGTATAACCCTATTAGCAGTACTGTAAGAAAATTAATCTAAAAAAAAAATGGTGGTGGAATTTAATTTAACGCCAACGATACATTATATGTTCACATGGAGTTATGCGTACAAGACATCTAGACAAGGTCCATGGGGACAGGCAGCTCGAGATAGAGAAAGATTCAAACGCAGAATAAATAACTTGATATAATGAAAGATAAATAAAAATGTTTAATAGATTAAAAATGTTTTTTTTATTTAATAACCTTAATTAATACATTTAGTTTATAAGAATAGTATATAATTTTTTATTAATAATCTTGTACAATACATTTTGTTTATAAGAATATTATATAATTTTTTCATATTATCATTTATTCATTTGACATTTAGGGCAATCTTTTCGGTAAGGATAAAGCCATATTCCGCAGATATCTCAATCACCACCAGTCGCTGGATAAGGATCCATACAAAATGAATAGTCGCTTATTTTATCATTGTTCTCTAATTCGAATGATAATTTATCCCACACATGACGTATTTGAGTCCTTGCAAAACGTAAAAGAAAGTGATAATCCAGACAGGCGAAATCACATTTTTGCATTTTTTCAGATCAGACAATTGATAATAAATTTGTACGGATCTTTCGTACGATGGTTCATTATCCCTGGAATCCGAAAACCAACGCTTCAGTTGTTGTACATTTTGGTAAGCACATGAATGTGTTCTTCAGCGATGAATGCTTTTATATGGACATTTTTCCTTCTGATAGTTATTCACGTTTTTAAATGAATAATGTCTCATTAGTTGAATATCGATTATTGGTGTTGAGTAATCTGTCATAATCTCCAACCATTTATCCTTTTACTTTCCATCGACAAAAAAACAACTTGCTGTGCTCACCAATTTTTTGATTTTTTTTGGAAATTGATCGTATGGTATTTTACCAGAGTCCCAGCGAATTCCATGGCCACAACCACTCTCATCAACACTTTCTTTTGTGATTACTCCATCGTACTCTAATGGTGGTTGGAAGAGAAAATGTTTACATTCATATATACCTTGTGTAAAGTTAGTATTCGCTATATCTACTACGCACAATTCTTTTACAACGAATGTTTTATCAGGCATCTCAAACCCAACGAAATCAATGACGAAATCCATTGTAGCTTATTTTTTTTATCGATACGTTCTGCTAATTTTTCCAAATTTTAAATTTTTTTATAGTTTTTTTACAGAGTATTTTAACGCGCAACAGTATGGGCACGCTTGCTTCTCACGTTGAGTTTTAATAATATCCCAATTATCTTGAAGAAGATGAAGGTTACGTACAAAATTTTTATCATAGTACTGAATCGGTTTTTCGAGATAACGTTGTAAAAATTCAGCTTCAACCACAGCGTATGGTAGATGATTTTTTATATATTCCAATTCGTCTTCACTTAATTGATCCATTTAGAGAGAGAGAGAGAGAGAGAGAGAGCACACAATTACACAAGTGATTCAAAGAATGAGAATAAACGACTGAAGATGAAGAACTAATAGTCAGCAAAAAGGTACTTTACCCCCACTTGATTGATCGGAAAAACAAGTCAAGACTGGTTAAGATGACGTAAAATAGGATTTTTATTGCAAAAATTTACATAAAAATGATGCATTGAATTGCCCTTTTTACGTTTTTTCATAAGCAACGGATACAATGAAGGCTACACTACCGATAAGCCGCGAAACAGACACTTTTCAGAAAGTCAACACCCGGTTGTATATACATATTTTATAGTTTACCGACCGATCATAAAAAGTTGAGACTCTACCTTCCCCGGTCGCCGATAAAACAGCCAATTACAATACCAGCGGTCAAAAATTGTAGTTATCAACTGTCGGAAACAAAAAGGATATGCAAATAGTAGAAAAAAAAAGTTGGAAGAAACAAGATGGCACTTTTTTGAGCAAAGTCACTTCTTCACGCAGATACTCATACTAATAGTAGTTTGAATATAAATATATTTTTGCGAGATATAATTTGCATATGAATTCCAGGATACTCTCCTTACATTCTAGCTCCCGTCTATGAATTCCGTGTATATAAGCTAGAATGGAGAGTATTCTGGAATTCATATTATTATGTCTGCTTTACCGGCCGATGGTAAAGACGAAGTCGAACTCATCGGCCGATGGTAAAGTAGTCTGTCATTGCACTAACGTGCGCATATCCGTTGCCGATGTCAATCATTAATGTCCGTCGCCGATATTACATTCTGATGTCTACGGCTAATGGTACATTCTGATATCGACCACTGATGGTACATTCTGATATCCACCGCTGATATTACATTCTGATATCCACCACCGATATCTCATGTTAACATCAACCACCGACATCACATATTGACATTCACCGCCGATAACACCAGCTGTCAGCGCACAAGGTAACAACCGTCGGTAAAGCACTCGTATGCGGCCACTTACTGACGGTCGGTAAAGCAGAATGCGGTGTTATCGGGTGGGTGAACTCCCCCGAAATAACTACTTTTATTCCTCATAATGCATACCTGTGAAAAATGAATCATACATGGCCATGTATGAAAATTAGCCAGACATGGCCATATATGACAATACATAGCTTGATACGGTCATATATGACTTAATATGACTATGTATAGAAATTTTAACTAAATTAAAAAAAATTTTTTTTTTTTTTCAATTATTTTGACGACGAAGAGATGATCAGATATGCGAATAATTGAATTCCTGATCCAACTGGAAATTTATATTTTAAAGAAAAAAAGCTAGACTTACTAATGACCGCACTCGCTTCAGGAAGATCCGAACCCGGGACTTTCCGTACAAGAGACTGACGCTTTAACGACTAGGCTATGCAACTTTTTTTTTTTTTAAATAAAGTTTATTTCATTTTGGCTTTTACATGTTAATTATAAGTAGAAATATAACTCAAAAAATACTTATGATTATTGAAACTACGAGTTTTTAGTAGCTGTTGGGCACTGGCGTACACTCACATGCATAGATGGTCAGCCAAAAGATGTTTGAGTTTTGGTTCACTAATATGACTGAACGTAGTATGATAATTATTATTTTGACATAGATTAGAGAAAACGGGAAAAAATATACTATAGAAAAACTCGTTTGAAGCTGTTAAATAATAAATAACTTAAAACTAGGACATATTAACAACTATTCACAATATTTACAAACAATGCTATCACTATAATGTGAATATTTGATTAGCCTTTAGCCTTTCTTTCAGCTCCTTCATATGCGTGGAGTTGTCTGTCAACCACCAGTATTTGTTTGAGAGCCTGTTTCGATCCATGGCGTCTGTTGTGGGGATTGTCATGGAGTACACCATGTCGTTACGCCACTTAATGTCGTTGGTAGTTATGTTGATTTTTTTATTAGCTTGGTGTCTACTCCAGTGGTAGAGTACTGGTATGTTGTTGTGATCTTGAATAAGTCCTTTGTGGTCGATATGCGTAAATGATTGTGGGGTGAGGTAACCATTTTCGAGACGTTATTCAATTTTATGAAGATCCACTGCCGTTAGATCATTGATTAGAGTGTTGTTAATGAGTGGGAGCTTGTTAAAGTAATCACGGGCTAATTTAACGAGGAAGCAGTCGATGCGTGTGTTACGTTTTGGGAAATTACCCAAAATTAATTAAAAATCAAAATAATTTTTAGTTATTTAATTTTATCCAGGTTTGGCCTCGTTAGAGTGTCTATAGACCCCTGGTGGGCCGTGGTCGTCGATTATTTTATTAATTATTAATTTAATTTGATTTTCGCGATTTTAAAATATGTTCGCGATCTGGTCTCCATATTATTTATGAGGATGCAGGATTTGAGGAATTCTGGACAGCCAGTGGCAGTGTCCAGGACTGGATAAATTATTGGGCAGCCGGTATCAGCGCCCAATATTTAATTGATGATTTTTGGATTATTGGGCTGCCGGTAGCAGCGCCCAAAATAACCATGGAGTCGTAGGGTATTGGGCTGCCTAATGGCAGCCCAAAATAAGGTTGGATTAATTTAGGATTAATTGTAATTTATTAAGGCTAGAGAGCAGAGGTTCGAGCTCCATGAGCTCTCTCGAAGGACTGACTATTTCGTCATTATAAAAATATAATAAAGCCAACAGAGTTGACAAAATGTTGACGCTGCATCTCAGGTTCCCTGTGAGAGAATCGTCGTAGCCCGGGTCTCATGCATCGTCATCTGTTTTGCCTACCCGCGAGCCACGGCGACTCTCTTATCATAACCGATTTCCGTTTCATTGTACAAAATTATTTAATTAAAAATAACTAATTTAATTTAATCAATAAAATATTACGGGAACGTAACACCTCCCGACTTAAGCAAGTCGCAGCGTTTTAAATGAATAACGCTACGACTGAAAATGAAATCCATGACTCGATATAATCCAAATAGAAGGTGTTATTGACTCTATATAAGCTAAAATTGAATGTATGAATGAATCTATATAAACTAAAAATAAATGTTTCAATGACTCTATATAAACCCAAAAATTAAAATTTATTTTGAATATAGTAAAGAAGTTCTTAGCAGTAAAATTTTAACCTAAACCTGAGACACAACGATTATAATGTTACTTAAACTTAGTAATATGAAATTAAACGTTAGTATCTAGTAATTTAATTACCTCCCGACTCGGTCGTTTGGTATTATTGGAATGATTAATTCTAAATATAATTTGTACAGATATACTTCCGCTTTGCGGTAATTTATAAATTACCTAAGAAGTAACTGCTCAAGTCGAAATTTATAATGAAAAATGAGGTAGCTACCTCCCGACTTAAGTCAGTTACTATTTCTAATTTAAAATATAGTATAAATTTTAATTAATTTAAAGAAAAAATTTTCATTTAACTGATTTAATTCGGCGGTCAATATAAAAACTGTGATTGATTGGATCGGCTGACTATTATCCTAATCTTCATTTCTTGAGATCGATGCCCTGATTTCTCGTTGACTCGGCGACGACCTTTAAGGTGTTGATTAACGTAGTTGAACTCGACATTCTAACTGTTTCTGCTAAACAGTGGAAGTCTTCAAAATTAATAAGAATAAATAACTCGACGTGTATAAATTTGATATTTATACACGTGAGTAAACCGATTGTAGGTGACTTGACATCATACGTAGAGCTGGAA
Organism: Microplitis demolitor; assembly: GCF_026212275.2. NCBI lineage: Eukaryota > Metazoa > Arthropoda > Insecta > Hymenoptera > Braconidae > Microplitis > Microplitis demolitor. The sequence continues at coordinate 10,249,103 of NC_068545.1, forward strand.
GCACCATTGCTGATTATTTTGGAGAATTCATTTTTCACACCACGATGTTCTTCCGTCAGGCTCTGATGGTGATATTCAAAATTTGCCCAATCAACCCAATTATACCACGAGTTTAAATCATTTTTATGAAGGCGTACACAAAGTTTGATTAATAATTTAATAAAAATAAAATTCATATAATACCTTAACGTTAAATAATCTTTCGATTTCTTTATATTTAATAAGATCAAAAATAAATCGTTAATGTCCAATCTCTTTCGATCCAAATTAGTGCTTATTTTTCAGTATATAATATTCTTATTGTCAGATTTAATCTCCAATAATTTATATTTATCCGGAGGTTCTTTCAATTTTATCTTAAATACATCTTTCTTAAATGCAGTCATGTTGAAACAAAATCGTAAACAATTTCTAATCATTATTGATAGGTCAAATATACCTTTGATATAAAACATAATGTAAAATATATTTCTTATAAAGTCTGAGCCTAAAAACGTAGAACCACTAAATTTATTCATTCCTTTATTACAATAATGCTTATAAAGATTTTGTTGCCTTTTATTTTGTGGATTATTTCCTTTTGAAGCAACCCACGCTGGCAAATAAATTTTTGAGCCCAATGATTGACCGTAATTATTTTTTAATTTACTCTCCATTGAGCAGTAAAATAGTTCTGTATTTTTAATTGTTCTTAAATTCACAAAATCAACGCGGTCATTTTTACACGAATGCTCAGCCTCAAAAACTCTATTGGCTCGGGCTGGCATAATTTCATTTTCCGTGGTTGCGGCAACAACAAGCTCGTCAACCCGGTTGTTTAAATTTTCGGCTCTCAATAAACCTTGAGCAGACCGAACCAAATGAGCTCCTGACATTTCAAGTACAGGCAGCTCTTTATTGACATACGCGTGACTCGAATTATTATTTAAACAATTTAAATCAATCATTGGCTTCAAATTATATGAATTTTCGTTAAAAATATTTGTAAGTGGTGCGTTTTCAGGCACAGCTTTATTTGAATCTAATACTGCCTTCTCATGGACAGTTTTAACTCCGTTAGATCCTTTTGATCTATTGAAAATTCCGGAATGAGTTTTTGAATTTGAATTCTTCCGAAATTCCCTTATCGCAGCCTCGTTTAAAAGACGGGCTTTTAGTTTTGTAGATTCCGATTCTACTACCGGTAAAGTTCTACATCGGCTCGATTCCTGTTCCCGAAACGCAAGTAATCGAGCGCGTAAACGATTTTGTTTCTCCATTACTGTTTGGAGTTCCGTCTCCGATATCGGAACATTTAATTGATAGTTCATTGCGAATATTTACTACATATTCCAATGTAAATTATTATAAGCATACTTATTTATGCACATTTCTGAAATATTTTATAACAAGGTGTTGTCGTGAGTCATTACCGGAAACATTTCGCTATTTAATAATTTCCTATTAATAACCGGTGGTCGGCAAATATTTCAATTATGCTAAAAAAATTACTTGAGATCAGCTTTGAGACCTGATCGTGATATAACGACTACGTCTTGGTTTCACAATATACCTGGACATACTCTTCGTTAAATCAGCGACGAGAATCTCGACTGATCCCAAAAGAAACTAAAGTGATTGCTAAAGGAACAATAATTAAAATATTTACCCAAAATATCCACGCAGTATTTTCCGCATAATAATAAAATAATTTTTATCACCTAATATATTCAAATATACTCGCGAAAACACCTTTACAGTTCCGTAGCAACAATTTTAACTATATTTTCAAATATAAAAATAATTAATTCATAGAGATTAATTTAAATAAAATAAAACAATTCTCAAAGCATAATCGTTAGTTTAAATTATAATGTTCTTTGTAATTCGTCCAGCGGTCATTTAGTAATTAATAAGTTCAATATAATGAACAACTGTTTCTGCACACTACTCGCGAGAAATTCTTGAAAGTCCGTAGCAACATTTTTAGTTTACAAATCCGTAGTTTTGAATTATTTTCAATTATAATATTTATAATACTGATTTGTCTAGCGGTCAAATAGTTCTAAAAAAATGAAAAATATTTTTCACATATAAAATTTATAGTTTAATAATATCACGTAGATATTACTATAAACTCGCGATAAATTAGTTTAAATTCCGTAGCAACACTTTTAAAATATTTTCACTTATATATATATATATATATATATATATATATATATATATATATATATATAATTTGTAGTTACTGCACGTACATCTTCCAACGGCAATCAGTTACCAACGTGTAAATTAAAACGTATTTTTAATAAGAATAATCTTACTTTTGGTGAGTTTGTAGATTGGTCCATTGGTCTAGCTTATCAAAATGGAAATTTAACAGCATCACGGCAGGTTAGACCTTTAAACAGTTAGTCGATGACTGTGATGTTACACTAAGGTAACAAACTCTTAATGTTGATGATAGTCCAGCAGTTAAATATTTAAACTGCTTAAATTTTAGTTTTTACAATTCAGACACATTCTAAAATTGACATCCACTTAAAAATTTATTTTATAAAACTTTTCTTTTTACACGTTTAGTTTCATCAATCACCTATGAATAGTCACCTGATTACTAAAATCATTATAAACGTCAGCTTTTCATTTTTTTTCGCTAACAAATGTCACTTCACAAATATTTTAGTTATAAATGAATTTAAATATTAGTTTCAACTTACTTCACCAAAATTTAAATACTATGAAGATCACAAATAAACATAACTGTACGTTCGTGAATTGTAATTGAAAAATTAACTTTCACATATCATCACAAATCATCGCAGGTCACAAAGTTTCAATTTAATAATTACAAATAATCTAAGACCATCCTGGTCACAGCACCACTGTTACGTTTTGGGAAATTACCCAAAATTAATTAAAAATCAAAATAATTTTTAATTATTTAATTTTATCCAGGTTTGGCCTCGTTAGAGTGTCTATAGACCCCTGGTGGGCCGTGGTCGTCGATTATTTTATTAATTATTAATTTAATTTGATTTTCGCGATTTTAAAATATGTTCGCGATCTGGTCTCCATATTATTTATGAGGATGCAGGATTTGAGGAATTCTGGACAGCCGGTGGCAGTGTCCAGGACTGGATAAATTATTGGGCAGCCGGTATCAGCGCCCAATATTTAATTGATGATTTTTGGATTATTGGGCTGCCGGTAGCAGCGCCCAAAATAACCATGGAGTCGTAGGGTATTGGGCTGCCTAATGGCAGCCCAAAATAAGGTTGGATTAATTTAGGATTAATTGTAATTTATTAAGGCTAGAGAGCAGAGGTTCGAGCTCCATGAGCTCTCTCGAAGGACTGACTATTTCGTCATTATAAAAATATAATAAAGCCAACAGAGTTGACAAAATGTTGACGCTGCATCTCAGGTTCCCTGTGAGAGAATCGTCGTAGCCCGGGTCTCATGCATCGTCATCTGTTTTGCCTACCCGCGAGCCACGGCGACTCTCTTATCATAACCGATTTCCGTTTCATTGTACAAAATTATTTAATTAAAAATAATTAATTTAATTTAATCAATAAAATATTACGGGAACGTAACACGTGGGATGACTGCCATGTTGTATAGTTTTATGTTGCTAATGAATTGCCTGAAGTCTGTTGACGCTGATCTGTATTGACCTAGGCAAGCTCTCAGACACTCCCTTTCGAAGCACCTGAGCTTTTCCATCATAACTGCCCCTGTGTTCCAGCAGACTGGAGCAGCGTAGGATAGGATTGGTCTAATTAAAAGTAAATATCAAATTATTTTTGATCTACTGGATAAGTGTTTGTTATAGAATAGTCTACTATTTGCCTTGAATGCTTTCTTGGCTTTGATAAGCTGGGTATTCAGATGTGCGTGGCCTCTGAGGAGATCGTCTAGGTGAAAACTTAGGTATTTCACTGTCTTTACATGTCGGATATCGGCATCCATTTGAGTTCCTGGGATCTTGGTGGTAATTTTAAATGTTCTATTTTTTTTTTTGTTATATTAGATAGGAAGTGGACTGGCTTTCTGAAAATAATAGTTTCGCACTTGGTCGGGTTTAATCGGAGGTTCTATTTGGCATAGTGATTATTGATATTGTTGATGATGTTTTTATTTTGTCCGGGTCTTTGCCAGCTACGTAAAAGATTGTGTCGTCTGCAAAGGCATTTGAAATAGTCTTATTATTTTGGTTAAGTTTATGGAGGTTAATTATTTCACATGTTAATATTTTAAAGAGGACCGGTGGGTTCACCGTACCCTGTTGGAAGCCTTCTATGATATAAAATATTATTGTTGATATTTAATTTCCGTCCCAAGTGACGAATGATTTGCCCGTAAGCATGTCCAGAATGAGGAAAATAAGCCAGCATTTGAATTTATTATTATGCAGGACAAATATTAATCCTTTTATCCATCTAGAGTTGAATGCCTTCTCTAAGTCCAGTAATGCTGCTGCTACCAAAAATTTTTTACCGATCAGATCGTTATAACCGGGTACCCCTCGTCTTCCGTGGTCTTGACGACGAGACTTACGAGGTCACGATTTGGACACCTTTTGAATTTAAAAATTCTAAGGGCGCCACTGAGAGTAAGTTGCACGATCTCTCAGTATCGTGTGCAAGACAAACAAAGCAGAGAGGAACGAAAATCTCAAGGACGAGTTCGAAAATTTCCTTATCGTGACTGGACCACACAGCTGTAGAGTTAGGTTCTTATCAACCCCTTAATGAGCGGTCGGTGAGACTCAGCGTCATTAATCGATTGAGAATAATTATTTTAATAGATATGATTTTAATAAAATATTCAAAATTTATTTACAATATTTCTTTGGCAACGGATATATCTTTTGGTTAATATAAAATTTTTTACTTCCCGACAATATTTACGTATCTTAAAATGTTTTTAAATTTAATATAAAAATTTCCTTAATTCATAATAATAATTATTTTTCTCCTTAATATACAATAATTTTGCTGGCGAGGCAATAAATAAATTAACTCACATTCACACACAGTCTATCCGCAACTTTAAGTTCTCAAATGACGCCTTAAGTTCTGGGTTGTCTTTTAGCATAAATTTTATTTTAGTTAAATTTTATTTAATAAAGTTCCCAGTGATGCGGTCGGTGAGACTCAGCACCACGGTCACTTTCAAACTAAATTTCTGGCACCTTCTAGAGAACGGTCTTTGGGACTCAGTACCTCCAGAAAAATGCCAACTAGAGTTTGCTAAATTTATATGTTAATTATCAAATATTTAATCCGTGGTCGCTAGACTCAACTGAAAAAAATTTGATTACGACGCTACCTAATAACGACAAACCCAGACACTTGATAAAAAATGGCGACCGAACGCTTTCGAACCCACGCCACGATACCGATAAACTTTAGCTCATCAATTTACCAATAATCTTTCCAAATTTAATATTAATAATTATAAGTTTTTAAGAAAATTATTCTTTTAAAATATTCTTCATAAATTTACCGAGGTTGTTGCCTGAGGATGTAGAGACGCCATGTGGTGGAAAGTCCGCCGCTCTGGTTCTTGACGCTGGTATTTTTTTGGCTGCCGATTATAAAATAAAATAATTTTAGTAATTACGCGGTTGCCAAAAATTAGCGTAATTAAACAAAAGCCTTAAAATGGCGTCCGGGGTCAAACTTAGACGCACCGGTTTTTCTTTTTTTTAGGTGTACCCGAGTACGGGGTTTATTCAACTCACCGTATATAATTTTTTTTACTAAATTTCTCAGTAGCTCCCTTGAAGTTTGGATTTTTTTTTAATTTTATGGGGTCGTGAGACTCACCAGACTTTGTTAATGATTAAAAATTACTTCTATCTAGGGTAGCTAATTTCAGCAGCGACTGGGCTTCAGTAGCTCTGGGCAGTGAATGACGCTCGAGTGCTTCTCGGTGCGCCGCGAAGCCAGCAGCTCCCCACTCTCAGTCCCATGTCAGGCTCGTACCATCCAAATTCCTCCAAATTTAAATTTCTAGAAATGGCGGGACTCGGGGCCCTCGTAAAGCACCCATTCGTCGCACGGCCAAATGCATCGATAAATTAGTAGAGTCCCAGGTTATCGATCATCGACGGCGTGGGGACAACGGAGATGCGTGGGCCGAGAGCGCAGTCGAATCAAACTCAAATTCAAATATTAATTTACAAATAAAATCAATTTATTTTAGATTATCCCTGTTATATCGTTTATGTCAGCCAAGAGTTTGTGAATCGCATGCGTTGTTGAGTGGCGGAATCTGAAACCGAACTGATTGTTGAGAATGATGTTGTTGGTGTCGCAATGCCTGACGATTTTTTTGTTGATAATTATTTCATATGCCTTACTTATACTCGGGATCAGACTTATGGGCCTGTAGCTTGCTGGGTTGGTAGGATCTTTGTTTTTTTTTAATAAAGGGAGGACTTTCGCACGTTTCAGGCCTCTGGTAAATAGTGGTTGTTAATAGCGTTGTTGAATAAAATCGCGTAAGCGGTATGGTTTGGTGGATGTGGTATGGTTGATGTTGTTGTAACAGGATTGTAACTGTTTTGATTATCCGTGGCAGAAGCGTAGGAGATATGTCGGTTTATGGTTTTGCTTATTTTTTGTATTTTTTCATTTTCCCCTGCTATTTTTTGGGCGTTTGCATTTTTCTTTGCACTAGCAACAAATTTGAAGAACGGACATCCTTTATAGTTCACTGGATGTTCCGTTGATTCACAATTTGCGCACTTGAGTTTTCCTTTATTGTCTGGATCGGTGAATGTGCACTTACCATAATCGTGAGTGTTGCTGCACTTGACGCATCTGTAGGGAAGCCAGCAGTTGTAGCTTGAATGATCAAACCTCTGACAGTTTTTGCATTGTGTTATTGGTGAACTTTTTTTCACTGCCCAGTAGACTGGCTGGTGTTGGAGGCCTTTTATTCTGAAAAGTTCATTAGTTTTGCTTCCTGGTTTGAGTTGTATGATAAAGTTATACCACGTGGGGTTGGTCTTGCTAAAGTGGTTCTTCTGGACTTTTTCAATTACTAGATTTTATAACTTTTTGGAGGTTAGTTCCTTTCTTACTGACTCTCCGGTTGCTATGTTGCCTCTTAGCTCTTTGAGGAATACTGTGAATGGCTTTTTGTGTTTGGGTGTGTAAGTATAATGTGGTATTTTGTTGTCTTCTAGAATTTTTTTGATTTTATCATATGCGTCGATTGAAGTTGGAGAGATATTGTGGTCTTCGTTGTCCACTTGTTTGATGTAGAATTCACCGCTTTGTAGCCCGCCCTCTGTAAGAAGTTTCATGAGGTCTGCCATATGTTGGTGTTGGTAGTAAAAATTGGTTGTGGTTTACCTTCAGTAGTTAGAGGATCTTCTGTATTATCCGCTGTTGGGGTATGATTGACTTGTTGAGTCTGGCTAGGGCCGGTAGGTGTCACTACCGCGCCTGTATCTGTAGAACTAATCTACCTTAAAATTATAAATAATGATCACGTGGTTTTTATATTTAAATAAACTGTATTTATTAAATCAACGGTATGAATAATTAACAATAATTTGCGCACTACAATTAGTCAGTCTTGTCGCTGGCAATATAATAATAATAATCAAATTAGCTTGGCCGCCATAGCAGTGAAGTCCAAGTGTATGTATTTGTGTAACTGTTTCTGTTTGTGTTTGTGTGTATAAGTGTGTGCGTAAAAGTGTTTTATGTTCCGACCTGTGGTCGGTGCTTCGAGCGCTTGGTTGAGAGACGAGTCCAGAAGAGGCGTGACCGAGGTGCCAATGCCGCCACAACTACTCCCCTCTAAGTGACTTTTAGCGGGTTGTTTGAAAGTCACGGTACGGGCGTAAGTGCGTTTAAGTGGATCCAAGGAAGAACCCCAATGATGTGGTTGCATCTGTTGTGTGGCTGACGAGGTGTCATCCTGGGCGAGTTCGTCGTTTTTGCTGATGTAGCAGGGCTTGAGTCGGTCGACAGAAACCATTTTTTCTTCGCCGTCGATGTTTATGTTGAAGAGACGATCAGAAACTCGGTTGACGACAGGATAAGGGCCTTGGTAAGGTGGTTCGAGCGGAGCCTTGACATGATCACTACGTAACCAGACGTGTGAACATGTACTTAAATCCTTGAGAATAAAAACTCTGGCCTTAGTGTGATGTGCCGTCTGAGTTGGACGAATGCCGCGCATATATTCGCGATGTTTTTCGAGGAAAATCTTAGGGTCCGATGAAAGATCTGCTGAAAAAAAAAATTCTCCGGGAATTCGTAAGCACGTACCATATAATATTTCAGCAGGACTGGCTTTGAGATCTTTTTTGAGCGATGTTCTTAGGCCAAGTAGTACCGTAGGTAATATGTCGAGCTAGGGTTTTGGTGAACACATTAGCGCTGCCTTCAACGTCCTGTGCATGCGTTCACCGATCCCGTTGGACTGCGGATGGTATGCTGTGGTTCGAATTTTTTGCGTGCCCACAAGATGAGTAAGAGCCTGGAACAGAGAGGACTCGAATTGTGTACCTTGATCTGAGGTGATGGTGATCCGTGAGCCAAAGCGAGAGATCCAGTGATTAAAAAATTCGTTTGCAACAGTATCTGCAGCCATGTTTTGCAGAGGAGCTGCTTCAGGCCACCTGGAGAAACGGTCGATCATGGTTAAACAGTACTGATAACCACGAACATTAGGTAGATGAATGATATCCAAATGTACGTGATTGAACCTGGAGTCAAGAACTGTTATATGATTAGGTTGGAGTTTGGTATGACGGTGAACCTTGGACTGCTGGCAGGCAAGACATTTACGGGACCATTGGGCTGCGTCCTTGCGAATTCCGGGCCGGACAAACTTTTCTCCGAGGAGTTTCGACGTGTTTCTGCCACTCGGATGAGCGGGGTTATGAATAATGTTGAAAGCGGTTTTTCTCAGGTTGACTGGTATGTACGGCTTGACCGTACCCCTGGTGATGTCGCAGAAAATGTAAATGCCTGGTTCAACCTCCAATTCTTGGAGTTGAAGAGAAGTGATCCCCTGTATGAGGTGTGGTAAAACAGCGTCGTTGACCTGTTCATCCCGAATGTTTTCAGTGGGCATCTTGATGGTGTAGATGCGAGAGAGAGCATCCGCCACGATGTTGTGTTACGTCCTCGTCACCCTTCAACACTTTACCATAATGCACCTATCCAAAAATATCATTATTACTCTGGGAAATGCCCAGCATGAACAACTCATATGGACTATTCCCGTATGATACTTTCATAGAATTTATACTTTCAAGAAAAATGTAAATTTAACCTGATAACTATGTATATTTATATGATTCGAAGAGTGTACACATATATATATATATATATATATATATTTGTACATAAGAGATATATATATATATATAGATATATATATATATATATATTTGTACATAAGAGATACATATATATATATATATATATATATATACATATATATATATATATATATATATATATATATATATATATATATATATATATATATATATATATATATATATATATATATATATTCATATATAACTTTTATTATTAAGAAAATGCAGTACACATAGGAATAAAGGAATCTTCTACCAAGAAATAAATAAGAATAAGGCAAATATTTGTAGCTGCATGTATACAAATGATTCATGTGTGTATACATACATATCACAATATTGTGTACATGCACATATGGAAGTATATGTGTAGGTATAAATGTGATTTAAATATTAGATCCCAAAAATAATTATTTACAATAAATTAATTTAAACACAGATACTAAATTTAAGAAATAATATGTGCATGTATAACATACACTAAACTTAGCATGACTGAAAACATACAAACATTCTTTTTTATATACAATTAAATTTATAAATATATTTTTTTTATATATATATTTAATACATAAATAGTGCATGTATGACATACATACATAAAACATTTAGATGCAGGATGCATAAACATAATTTAATTAATTTTTAATACACCATCTTTGTACGAAAGAGAGCATATGAGTAGGTGAGACAAAACATGAGTGGGCGTCAGGAATACCACGCGGTAACCTGAGTACCGGGCGGAGTAAAACAATAAAAGCAGGGCCCAAGAATAAAGAAAAGAAACGCCCGCAGCCAGAGTAAGCGACCAACTTACTCTTGCTGCTATCCTGATACTAAAAATCGAGAAAAGACAGTCCAGAGGGCTGTAAAACCCTTAAATTCAAAAACAAAATTACCAAAATAGTAAATTTGATTATTACCTAGTATCTATTATATTTTGGCTTTGTAATATTTAAAAAGTATCTATAATTTTAAATAATTTATTCGTTAATAAATTTATCAGATGACGACAGCATCTCAGATTTGTTTAAATAAATATGATTGCTTATAAAGCATATCGTATTTATTTAAATAAATAAAGATTCCCGGTATTTCATCTCCGATAACGCCGGAAGAGCTGGATCATCGATAAAATTTTGATGATTAAAACAATAACTATGGGAGAGTGTTTCTGCGTTTTTTCTCATAGCCCCTACCATGTGGGTCCATCTAATGTTACAATGTAAATAAAAGTCACTGAAGCCGCTGATTAATCAGTTCGTTTTTACGCTTCGTTACTGCCGGGTGTGACCCCGTTTTGAGTTTTTTTTTTTCTTACAAGTACAGTTTCGTGTGATTCCACTTTTATACGAGAATTTTCCATTCTCATTCACGGATTTCAATTTTTATACGAGGATTTTCATTCTCAGTCACGGATTTCAATTTTTACTTCGAGGATTTTCATTCTCATCCAGGATTTTAATTTTACTTTGAGGATTTTCATTCTCATCTACGGATTTCAAGGATTTCATTTTTTTTCACGGATTTTAATACATTAAATTTTATTCACGGATTTCTAAATGTAACAAAGTTAAACAGATCATCTCAAGGATACATCTAATAGCAATCGATAAAATTCAACAAAATCGGTTAACTAAAATTCATTTTTATTCCCTTCGTTAAAACACAAAAAGAGTGCAATGATTTTTCTTTACTTGTGTTATATGGGCAATTAAAACAAATAAATTAAAGTATTACTCGCGGAAGATCTATAAAATTTGGTGAATTTAAAACAAGTGTGTGAAATTTAAAATTTAGAATTTCTTTTTCAGTTTTTTCCCACAATAACAGGTAACGATTTTATTTGGTTTACGAAAGTATGCTCTCTTTCCCTTTATCTAATACAGAATTTGTGAATAATTTGTGAACAATTGTTTTTCCTAAAAACATGAAATAATTTTACAAATAAATTTAGTAAACAGACATTGCATGTCAATTTCTTTTAACAAACCTTCCACACAAACAATAACTATTTACACAAACAAATAGAACTAGCATTAATTTTAAATAATAGAATCTAATAACATTTGAGGTTTCGTTAATTAACTCAACCTAGTTGAGTTATCTGACGGACAGAATCAAAGGTTATTAGATGGAGAGAAAAATCATGATACACATTTAACTTAGAATCATCAAAGCAGAAATTAACGATTACTCTTTACATCAAAGGAATTTATTTTTCATACATAATCAACCTTCCATATAGAACTTTGTTTTATATGAAAGAGTTTTATAATTATTATTTTTGGATTATCTAAATATTTCAATAAACTAATATTTGGTCTTTCTTTATAATTCAATTCATTTTACAAGAAAAATTTATGATATAAAATTTTGTTTTACTGCAATTTTTATTCTAAAAATTGTTTTCCTAATTCTATTCAATTTTATTTTTTACAACCTATTAATAAATAAATTTTTCATTTATTCGAATCAATCGAAGATACATTAAACAAAATTTGTTTTTACTTTTGAATTTTCTTCAAAGGTTCGATTTAAATAAGACAGGAATATATTCATAATTTAATTCTTATCCATTATATAAATTTTAAAATCATTTTGATGTTTCAATCGTAGTTCGTTTGCAAGGTTTAACAATAACTTTTTCAATTACCATTGACATGCTTTGTGAGATTTCATAAAAGGTTGATTTTACCCTTTTTTGGAAGACTTATCATTCAGTCTATGGTTGGAAAATTATTGTTCTCAAATCCTACTGGAAATCAGCGATTCACTGCCTGACTCAGTAAATTAGAATCTTAATAGAACAAAGATTTTCCACTTAGGTTTTTGTATAATTTAAATTCAATTTACCTCCACGAAAATTTGTTTTATTATTTTTAGTAAAATCTACTCAACTCAATGAACCCGTTCCTAACACCCAAACCTTTTTTTTTGCCATCCATACTTCCCTATTATCAAGGAAAATAGCTATCTCAAACTTTCCAAAAAAAATACACAATGATGAGTGATAGCAACTGAGAGATCGACCCAGGTTGGTCAATGATCCATTCGTTGATTCACTGAGTGTATTAAAATTTCCTATCAATTCATTATTTCCTTTCTATCAATTTAATGCTAGTCAAATAATACAATAAATAAGAAGAATCCCAATCACTCAAATCAAGTAAAACATCTAATTGCGAGTCAGCAAGTGAATTCTGCATTCCTAAGTCAGGAGCAAACTGATTACTTTATCTTTCTCTTCTAATTACTATTATTATTTCTGAGAGCGTCTTTCGAGACAAATATCGTTATAAAAATGTTTTCGAACAGAGTCAATGGCGCCGAAAGTACGCCGGCCTAGGGGCTCTGATCCAAAACCTAAATATTGTGATTGTGACTCCTGTACGGATTATGACAAATTGTGTTCTGGTGAACGTTACCACCAACCAGTAATCAGACCTAATTTGCCCTTCGTAAGGAAAGTCACTATCCTTCCAAAAAAACTTTAGGGTTAAGAAACTCAAATATAAACTGATCCCGATCACTGAGGTCGAGAGGCCCATACCTCTCATTTACATCAGCGACGCGGATCCAAGGTTCCATTTTTATGCTGATAAATTCCTGTCCGGACCTTCCCATTTGGAGCCGTACACGGGGGATTCCTGACGACCACATAGAACTCATAGTCTTGGAATAATTTGTAAAGGAACAGGTACCCTTTTTAAAAATCGGTCCCCTTTTCCCACCAACGTAAGTAGAAATAAAATTTTTAAATTATTTTTCGAGATCAGGGATCATTCCTAGGAATCTGTAGATTCCTAAAATATAAAATCTCTTTTCCCCATTGTCCCAATTACCATCGGGACGTAACAGTTGTCATTTCCTTTAACGTACCTAATGTCTGTGAAGAAGGTGGAGATGAAGTCCAGCTGCCGAAGTTGACGATCAGAAGCCTTGTTTAGCTTTTGATTGAACGCGTAAACTAGTGGCTTGTGGTCAGTGTGAATGACGAAGTTTCTGCAGTCCAGGAGGTGCTGAAAGAATTTAATAGATGAGAAAATGGCTAATAACTCACGGTCGTAAGTACTGTAGTGCTACTCCGTGGGACTGAGTTTCCTGCTAAAGAAACCTAGTGGTTGACAGACGTCGTTGACACGCTGTTGAAGCTGGCCTCCAATTGCAGTGGATGAAGCAGCAGTGGTGAGTGTCATTGGTGCATCTGGAGATGGATAGGCAAGGAGAGTGATGTCGGCTAGCTTGCTTTTGCATTCTTCAAATGCTTTCTCAGTCTCAGCAGTCCAGGAGATTAGAGTTTTGTCTTTTTTGATGGAGTGTTTGATGAAACTGTAAAGTGGAAGTTGAGAATGTGCTGCTTGCGGTATACAAGTTCTGTAATAATTAATTACTCCCAGAAAACGTCTAATTTCTTCGACGGTGTTAGGTTTAGTGTAGTTGATAATGGCCTCAACTCGTTCTGTGATGGGAAAATAACCCTCCGCGGTTATGTGATAACCTAAAAAGTTGATTTCCGTTTGGCCGAAGACACATTTGCTGATGTTGAGACTAATTGAGTAGCATTGGAGACGTTCGAAGACAATTTTGAGGTGTTTTAGGTGTTTTTCTTCATCTTTGGACATTATGAGGATGTCATCAATGTACGCAAAGACGAAGTCAAGATCTCTGAATATCATGTCCATGAATCTTTGGAAAGTTTGTGTCGCATTTCTTAGCCCGAATGGCATGAATAAGTACTCATACAATCCCCAGGGTGTGATGATTGCAGTTTTGTGGATGTCATCTTCATGAACAGGTCGTTGTTGATACGCTCTGTTTAAGTCGAGCTTGGAAAAAATGCGAGCACCATGTAAGCGCCAGAAAAGCTCTTGTATCCACGGTGGCGAGTACATGTCAGGTTCGGTTCTCGCGTTGAGATGACGATAATCGCCGCAGAGTCTCCAGTCGTTATTCTTCTTCCGGACCATGTGTATGGGGCTGGCATAGGAGCTACTTGGAGGTCGGATAATTCCGTTGTTAAGCATTTCGGAGATTTGTCTCTTCGCAGACACAGCTTTTTCACCGGCGAGTTTGTATGGACGTGATGAGACTGGTGAGCCTTTGGTGATGATCCGATGAGCATGTTCCATGTTGGAGAAGCTTGGCTTGGTAATAGGTTTAGTTATTTCGATGAAAACATTGAGCAAGTCTGCGTATGGTGGTGGCAGAGTTGAATCAATAGTCGAAATATTGTAGGTTCGAGTTCGTAAAGTTTCTCCCTTGGTAGATAGCGAAATGAGCGGATCAATGAGACGTTGATTCTTGAGATCGATGAGGAGATTGAAGTGAGTGAGGAAATCAGCACCGATTATGAGGACTTGCACATCTGCGATGATAAAGGACCAAGCAAAATCTCTTCGTAGGTTCAGATCTACATGGACAATTTTGCTGCCATAAGTACTGATGGCTGAGGCATTAGCGGCGTAGAGTTTGAGAGGATCAGGTTCGAGTTTCTTGTTGAAAATTTGAGCTGGTATGATTGACACTACGGATCCTGAGTCAATTAGGAAGTTTTGATGAGTTGAAAAGTCATAAATATGCAGTCGGAGTTCTTGAGCAAGAATTTTGCTCGTGCTGTCATGGACTTCCCCTAGCAGTGACAGCGGAGTTAGTTTCCCTGACTATCAGTGGGAAGTGGAGAAAATTAGCAAGGTTTCGTGCAGCGACGACCATCATTGCCCCACTTGTTGTAGTAATAACAATAACCGTTGCGGTTAGGAGTTGCTGATCTGTTTCTGGTGTGCTGGCTTTGAGAATTTTGCTGTTGTCGAGGGACATGCTGAGTATGAATTGCCTGCTGGGACATCTGGGAAAATTGCTGTTGAGACAGGTATGAGCTCTGCTGTAGTTGTTGCAGTTGTTGAAGCTAGGTTTGTATATTGCCGACTTCTTGCTGTAGAGTCTTGAGTGTGAGTTGCACTTCAAATAATGCACGTTCAATTTTGCTTCCAGAGTGCGTTTGAGGAACAAGGCAGTTGTTGACTGCGAAAATCGAGTTGTTGGGGGCGTTTTGCACGAATTGATCTGCAAGCTCGGCTAAAGCAGTTAAGTTGTTCAAGTCAGGTGACATTAGTAAGTAAGGACGTACCTGGGCTGGAAGTTGAGCAATCCAGAGCTCATGTAGAACTTCATCGGCAATTGTGTCCTGAGCCAGCTCACGCATCTCTCTCAGGAGTTGTGAAGGTTTTTTATCATCCAGTCACAGATCTTTGAGAAGTTTGCGGAGTTTCACTTGTCGAGTGTCAGAGAAACACTTCAGAATCGCAGCCTTCAAAGAATCATATTTGTTTTGTGCTGGTGGATGACCGATGATGTACCAGAGTTGCTTGGTAACCTTGGTTGGTAATGATTTCAGGATCTGACTGTATTTTCGTTTATCACTAGTAATACGGTTTGCCAAAAAATCCGCTTCCGCAACTACAAACCACATCTCAGGCTCTGCAGTGGTGAACTGCGGCAAATTTAGATTAACAGCGTATACATGTCCAGGAGGAATATTAAGATTAGCATGGATATTGTCACCTAAGTATCCTTGGAGTGCTGGCAGACCGTTGTTGCCCTGGAGTCTTCCGTGATTATTGTTGTTGTTGTCGTTGTTCGAAGTCCTGCCGTGAACGTTCGTTTCATTCTCTGAAGCATCATCCTTACGTGGAAAATCATCCATGTCAATCAAACTTTTATTTGAATCTTCGTTGTTCATGCCAGCCCCTGGATGTGTTTTGGTAGGAGATCTGGTGAACACCATGGAGATGTTACTGGAGAAAGAAGCGCGCCAAAAATCTTTTGAAAAAAAAAAATGGCTGCCGGTATGGCGTCGTTTTTCACCGTCAATATTTAGTATTTTTATAAAAAATATTCGCCACTTGTGATCACGTCGGGGTCACCAATTGTAGAACTAATCTACCTTAAAATTATAAATAATGATCACGTGGTTTTTATATTTAAATAAACTGTATTTATTAAATCAACGGTATGAATAATTAACAATAATTTGCGCACTACAATTAGTCAGTCTTGTCGCTGGCAATATAATAATAATAATCAAATTAGCTTGGCCGCCATAGCAGTGGGGTCCAAGTGTATGTATTTGTGTAACTGTTTCTGTTTGTGTTTGTGTGTATGAGTGTGTGCGTAAAAGTGTTTTATGTTCCGACCTGTGGTCGGCGCTTCGAGCGCTTGGTTGAGAGACGAGTCCAGAAGAGGCGTGACCGAGGTGCCAATGCCGCCACATATCCATATTTTGGGAGCTGATGCTGTCGCTTAGTGAGTTGTAAGAAATAGATAATGTCAAATTTACCTTATTGCCATTACTGTTGCGGATTTTGACCGTTTTTCTTGGTTCATGCCAGTTATCGTCATCCTTTGGAGGAAGTCCTGGGTTTGAACCAATGCGTTTGCTGTTGGTGATGTTAGGTTTAGCTGATGATTAATTGATTTGGATTCCGAGCTGTTTCAATTCACTCTTAGCAAATAATTCTTCAAATATTTTATTCCACTGCTGGGAGTTTTTGATGTTGGTGTTATCTTTGGGAATGTTACTTTCGTAGCGCTTATTGATGGTATCATTAGTGGGGCTCAGTCGTCTTTTAAGTTGATGTGACGCCATTTTTTTGCGGTGAGAGGCGAAAACTCACCTATATTTGGTGGATTCACTTTGATTTACGTTTGCTATATACTTATTGTGAGAAAATAAGATACACAAACTAGTTGTGAGCACTTGGAGTTCACTTTTATAATACTTTTAATAATTTATGTCTGCATTTACTATGATTAAAGATTGAATATTTCTTAGTGTTTTGAAAAAAGCATCCGTCGCCGGGGATGCTTACGCTGAAACTACACTAGGCTATGCAACCGACAGTTACAACGAAGTTTAGTTATGTTACGTAAGATTGAAAGAATGTAATCACTTTCGAAAAAGCAAAATATAATCATCAATATGTTTTTATTGATATCGAAAAAAATTTTCTATTCTTTTACCTTCCCGCCAAGAAAATTGCAAATTTCAAAAATTCAGGAAGTTATTGGTTTCAGTCCGATTTTCGAAAATCGAATTTCTAAGAGATCTTGACGTTTTGAGATTCTAGGAAGCTATCCTGACTAATTTCACAATGATGTCCGAGTGTATGTATGTATGTATGTATGTATGTATGTACGTACGTATGTATGTATGTAAATATCTATAACTTTTGAACAAATGAACCGATTTTGATTTTAAGGTGTCATTCGACGCGGCTTGTCAATATCTGAAAGCTGAAAAAAATTGAGTTTGATCGGTAGGGCTCGTTCAGAGATATTCCAAAAATAAACTTTTTTCAAAAATGTTTTTTTCGAATGACTTTTTATGTGCTCAATAGATTGATTTCAAACTCAACTGGGCTCTGACGCTTCATAAGCCGCGTCGAATGCCACCTCAAACATCAAAATCGGTTAATTTGTTCAGGAGAAGCCGTTGTCGAAAGAATTAGAAAAAAAAATTTTTAGTATTCTCGAAATTTTTCAAAAACGACTCAATAAATCAATTTCAAAATCTATTCAGTTGTAGAACTCAATAAAACGCGTCGATTGCCACCTTAACCGTCTTTATCGGTTTATTTGTTCGGGAGATATCGTTTGAGAAAAAATCGTAAAAACCGTTTTTTTCTCGAAAACAAAAGGATACAAAAGTATTTTCGAGCTCGAAGAGCTTGAAAATGTACCTACAACAATTTTTCGAGCTCAAGGAGCTCGAAATATGCGGGAAGTTTTGGGGCTGGCCCGCAGGGTCAACCGATAGACCGATTTTTTACACTACAACATCCTGTTAATAAGTAATTGTAATAGTCAGCTCAAATTTTTTATATAAAAAATCTGTATGTCTATATATGGCCAGATATGCCCATGTATGAACTATATATGGCCATGCATGGCCATATATGTTTCATTTTTACGGGTAAATATATGGTTGAAATTATTTTCAATATAGTTTAACAGATTTCCATTTTAAGAAATGTATATCATACACGGAAAAAACAATATAGTATAATGCCAACACTGTGGGATAGTGCTGAGTTCTTTCTGTAAAAGGAAAATTTCAGACAATACTGTGTGCTATCTAGATTATATCCACTACTGTCCAGAAAAAAAATTTTTTCTTTGATTTTTCCTCGAAAAACTAAAAAAAAATTTATTACACGTATTTTAAATGGGAAAATGAACTTGTAAACCGCCAGCTCAATTTGTGAGATATCAAGCTGATTATTTAGGAGGATTTTTTTAAGTTTCAAAGAAACTTTTGAGACTATGAGACTCGAAAAAAAAAATGACTTTTTTTTGACACACCCTAATAGTCATACGTTTCTATATATGGCCATGTATGATCCATTTTTCACGGGTATGTCGTATCCAACTTAAGGCCTGGCCGTACTAAACGAATTTTTGAATTTTATTTTTCTTTGAATTTATTGATCAATTGTTATTATATAAATTTTTATAGCTTCCGAAAAAATCTGTGAGACAAACTTTTTTGGAAGGTTTTCACCATTCGAGTGACGTAATTATTCAAAACGTAATTAGAAAAGCAAAATTTGAAAATTCGGTTAGTACTGCCCACCATTAATCATTTACATCGGACTATTGCCATTTCTAAAAGTTATTAAAAAAAAATTATCGTGTACAAAATAAATTGTATACTTTATTAACACCAAACTATTTTGAAAATATTTCCAGGATATATTGTCAATATTGTTTTAAATAATATGGACAGGTATACGTATACGACTCAACCATAAGCTTCTACCCTACCAAAAATAAAACTCTACCCAATTAAAAACAGCCGCACTATACCTACCTAGAAAATTCTCGCTCCAATAAAAAAATCTATCATCTCAAAATCTCTACCAATGAAAATATCTACCATAATATAATTATACTACCAGAAAAAAAACACTGCCAAGCTGCATTTATGAATAAACTTTAGCCATTTGAAATCTCTACCATCAACTTTAGAATGCATATTTTACAGACAATAAATTTATTTTTAATTAATTGAGAATCATTTGGGAAGATTTAGGAATATAATTTTATTATTCATCACTAATTAATTGATGGGTAATTATTGATTGATGTTTGAGCGTTTAATCCGTATTTCAGGAAATCTAATTAACACGACTTTTTCGTTAGCTAATAGTAAACTATTTGGGATGAAAGTTATGGATTGTTTTAGTTTTAAAATCCCAAATTCTAATTACTCATTAATTAATTGGTCCTATTTAATACAGTCATATTCCTAAATTTTCCCGAATAATTCCCAATTAATCACGAATAAATTTATTGTCTGTAAAATATACATTCTAATTTTGATGGTAGGGATTCCCAACGGTAGAGTTTACTCATAAATGCAACTTTGGTGGTGTTTTTCTCCGGTAGTGATTATATCATGGTAGATTTTTCCATTGGTAAAGATTTTGAGATGGTAGGATATTTTATTGGAGCGGGAAATTTCTAGGTCGGTATGATGCGGCTGACTTCGATTGGGTAAAGTTTTATTTTTGATAGGGTCGCTTATGACTGAGTCGTATACCTGCCAATAATATGATATGTCCATGTCAAATAGGATATTGACGCATTGAGTAGAAGGGGCAGGTATGCGATTCAGCCATAAGCGACCCTACCAAAAATAAAACTCTACCCAATTGAAGTCAGCCGGATCATATCTACCTAGAAAATTCCCACTCCAATAAAATATCCTACCACCTTAAAATCTATATCAATGAAAATATCTACCATCATATAATCACTATCAGACAAAAAACACTACCAAATAGGATGTTATATCCTCAGGTGGCTCAGGTGCCTCCACTTGTTAATTGATTAGTGAACTTGAGATACATAAATACACGCGCATTTAAACTCCATTTGAAATTTATATATTGATACGTATTGCATTTTATCAAAATTTGGTCAATAATTTAGATAATAAATCGTCGTGGCACATACTTATTAAATTATATATTTAGATTATAAAAATTGAACAAATAGATAAGCAAATCTTTATTTTATATTTAGAGAAACATAAATACGGTTTGAGTGGTCTCGGAACGTTTCCTGTCACCCGATATTTAAAACCTAAACAAAATACACGCATAAAAATCATGAATAGGCCCTTGTTCTATAGTTAACATTAAATATGGTTATAAACAAATGCATACTCTATAAATATCTAGCATTAGAATAATTATAATGATGTTTCACGATAAATGATAATGTCAATTGTAACGAATAACTCAATATAGAATCATTATAGAAGAACACACCTCTGATAGTCTAGAATATCTAACTGGAAGATTGTATCCAAGTACAGGAAAATAGAATATAAATATTATAAGTAATAAGAAGACGTAGAATGGATAAAGTAAAGAACGTAAGTGTATAAGCTTATATCTCAAATTTGTATTAGTAGAAAGTATAAATGTATAAGTCTATTTGGTAAAGAACTCATATATATATATATATATATATATATGTATATATATATATATATATATATATTGTATGAGCATGAGTGTGAACATGAGAGTAGTGGGGAGAAGTTAAAGAGTGGAGGTCAGAGATCTCTCTGCCGCCTGATGTGACTTCACTTCTCTCCGAGAACTTTTGACGAATACAACTGTTATTACTGATCGAGTTTTACCCATACTTTATAATAAAACTCAGTCTTCAGATAAAAGTTATTTTATCAATTACATCTATCCTTATCTATAACTTAATTATTACATTAAATAATAATCATAATCATCATCATCGTAGTCAACAATAAATTTATTCACTTTTTTAAATTCAATATTGGTCCCGCGTGACAACGAACTGCCCACTGTCCAGGAGGTAGCGTCAGCTCCGACACTAGTGACCTCCCAGGACATAACAAGCATTTATGAATAAGCTCTACCGTTTAAAATCCCTAACCATAAACAAGTTGACGCCAAAAATTAATTTTTTTTGAAAAACTAAATGCCAAAAAATTACTCATGAATTGCTCTTTCGATATAAACAATTGCTCTACTGCTATAATTGATAATTAATTAATAAATCGTAATTAAAAAATCAAAATAAAGTTTCCAATTATCTCTAATTGTAAAGACTTATTTGGACCGTAATTGCTGCCAAAAAATTGCTCATCCTTTTATCTATAAGAATTGATAATTATTTTGTTCATAAAACCGTTTTTAATTAATTAATCATATAAATAATTATTTTGCACCTTTAAGCCTGTGAATGATTATTGTGACGTCATCGTCGCGACAATTTGATTGTCGTTTTTATGAGGACAAGCCATAGTGGGATATTAGGTTACATGCGTATGTGACTTTGTAAACAAACATTTTAATGTTATATTCTATTTAGGCTTGGTGTATAATTATAAAAAAATAATAATTTTTATGATCCTGAAATCAAACAGTGTTTTATCTCGTAAAGTTATCTATTAGTAATAGAGAAAAGCTGTTTTTTTTGTCGTATTCAACATTCACTGAAAAAAGGTATGCACTTTAATTAAATATTAGTGACTAATTTTATAAATTATTAATGACATTATTCATTTTTTAGGATTACTTGTATATAAAAGGGATGCTAACTGAGCCAATAATTGTATGATCACTTTTTTCTTTATATCAGAGTATTAATAAATAGATGTAATTAAATTACCAAAGCAATTGTATTCTAACTTAACTCTACACATAGTTATTGTGAATTTAAAAAATCAATAATAATTGTAGATTTGCTCCAAGTACTTATAAAAATAATAGAATTGTTATCAATCGGTTAATTAAATCATATGGAAGACGTGACAGTAACTCCAGCATCTGAAAATACTGTTAATCGAGATGAACTTAACGTTAACGATCAACAGCACCGGAACATTGACGGCAAGGTATCGGAATCAATACTTCGTATTGGCAAAAAAGAATCACTTATCTGTCTTGGACGCGAGTATGCAGAAGACCAAATATATTTGTCGAAAGCTAAAGTCTTGGGAGAAATATACTCGTTTATAAGAGTTGCTATCAGAACCAGACCTGATTATAACGGCGATTCTGAAATCTGGCGATGCAATTCAGTGAGAGTACATCTGTGTTTAGTAAATTCGGTTCTAAAATCGAATTAGTTATTAGATGATATTAATTCATACCATTTTCCTGTAATTCTGGAAGAATTAAAACGTTTTTTAAAAAATTTCTTGCTTGGACCAATGTAATGCTAACAAATTTTGACTCGGATATTAGTGTTCCAACAACTGCAAGATCAGAAAATTATTTTAAGACAGTTAAAGAAGAGTTTTTAAATAATCATCGGCCTAGTAGTATAATTAAATATTTATGAAACACATGAGATTATTTTCGTCAATGTCCAGTTTGCTTTTCCAATTTTCACGAGCATTCAATACATCATTATTTATTTTATTTGCTTGAGTACTGTTCTCCATATTAAATTCTGGTTGTAATAAAGATTTTTTTTATCAAATTTAGATTTAGCTTCTATCATCCGGGCTGTCAATGATCTCATGTGTTTTATAAGTATTTTGATAAACCAATCAGATTTTTGCAAAACGCTGTTGAATCTACAGATTTGCGTTGGACCCAATTGGTGTGACAATCCCACCGCTGTCACCAGTTGTTATGTCCTGGGAGGTTACTAGGATCGGAGCTAACGCTTTCTCCTGGACAGTGGGCAGTTCGTTGTCACGCGGGACCAATATTGAATTTGAAACCAGTGGATAAATTTATTGTTGACTACGATGATGATGATTATGATTATTATTTAATGTAATAATTAAGTTATAGATAAAAATAAATGTAATTAATAAAATAACTTTTATCTGAAGACTGAGTTTTATTATAAAGTTCTCAGAGAGAAGTGAAGTCACATCAGGCGGCAGAGAGATCTCTGACCTCCACTCTTCAACTTCTCCCCACTACTCTCATGTTCACACTCATGCTCATACAATATATATATATATATATATATATATATATATATATATATATATATATATATATATATATATATATATTAGTTCTTCACCAAATAGACTTATACATTTATACTTTCTACTAATACAAATTTGAGATATAAGCTTATACATTTACGTTCTTTACTTTATCCATTCTACGTCTTCTTATTACTTATAATATTTATATTCTATTTTCCTGTACTTGGATACAATCTTCCAGTTAGATATTCTAGACTATCAGAGGTGTGTTCTTCTATAATGATTCTATATTGAGTTATTCGTTACAATTGACATTATCATTTATCGTGAAACATCATTATAATTATTCTAATGCTATATTTCAATATTTCTATTAATTCATTTATTATACGAATCACTCTTTGTTTAATATATAGAACTATATATTAACAATAATAGTTAAGTTCTTGTGATATGGATTTCATTTATAAATAACATTTATTTATTATATATTTCCTTTTCTTATTTGTTTATAGAGTATGCATTTGTTTATAACAATATTTACTGTTAACTATAGAACAAGGGCTTATTCATGATTTTTATGCGTGTGTTTTGTTTAGGTTTTATGTATCGGGTGACAGGAAACGTTCCAAGACCACTCAAACCATATTTATATTTCTCTGAATATAAAATAAAGGTTTGCTTATCTATTTGTTCAATTTTTATAATCTAAATATTTAATTTAATAAGTATGTGCCACGACGATTTATTATCTAAATTATTGACCAAATTTTGATAAAATGCAATACGTATTAATATTTAAATTTCAAAGGGAGTTTAAATGCGCGCCTATTTATGTATCTCAAGTTCACTAATTAATTAACAGGTGGAGGCACCTGAGCCACCTGAGGACTTTTAACCTCCCCCGTTAATGAAAATTCGACATATCTTTCGTCAAATTTTTGTCTCGTGTATACACATGTATATAACGATGTATGATAATAGCTAAAGCTAATTCTGAATGAAATATAAATTCTGCAAGACAATTACCTATATAAGTAATACCATTACTGGTTGTTAAATCGCGGTCGCACATTTACATTGCAAGTTACAAAAATAATCATTTTTATGATTTAAAACTAACAGTAAATATTAACTCAGGTTACGCACAATATTTATGTTACACAAAAATACGTATTTCTTAAGGGTGGGCAGCACTAACCGAATGTTCGAATTTATTTTTTTAATTACGTTTGGAATAATTACGTCACTCGAATGATGAAAACCTTCCGAAAAAGTTTATCTTAAACATTTTTCGGAAGCTATAAAATTTTTGTAATAACAATTGATTAATAAATTCAAAGAAAAGTAAAATTTAAAAATTCGTCCAGTACGGCCCAGCCTTATCATTGTGGTCACGGTGTTTACATGTTAGCAAAAGTTTAATCCAGACTATGAAGTATTATACAGATCAACAAGGTAATTTAATTTTATAGACTCTTTTGACGAATTTAATGAAAATTTGATTAAAGTTATACTCGGAAATTCTTATTACTAATGTTATATTATTCCAGATATGTTAATTTCAACTTGTTTGTATGTACGACTTAGTACGTGGTGGGGTGAATTAGGTAGCTACATTTCATTATTCCAGGTTTCAGTAATTTTATAAGGGCCTATATAGTTACGATCAAGTTCGTTGGTTTTCGCGTCATTTATCAAAAATACCCAATTTCCTTAAGAAAACTTATTAGGGTTTACCCGACAGTCACAATATTCCTTTGATTTGAATTTCATTCTGTCTAGATTTTCAGCAGCTTTTAATTGTGTTACTTGACTTATAATCGGCAGACTAGAAATTACACAACAAGTAAGATTGATTTTCTGATTCTTACAAATATTACAAATATTATCGCCAATAATTTAGAGAAATGTTAGTTCCTACATTTTACTGAAAAACTGAACGGATCGTATGAATCGCTTATAAATGAATTTCAATATTAAAATAAAAAAGTTAAAAAAAAAAAATTTAATTACAAAAAAAATTGAGGAATTATTCGATATTGTTTAATTACATTAATTAATTTATTTATTTTAATAATATAATTTAGCTATTTAATATTTAATTTATTTAAAATGAAAATGTGGACTCAGAATCCATTTGCTGTGCTGGTG
The DNA here is from genome assembly GCF_026212275.2 of Microplitis demolitor. Lineage (NCBI taxonomy): Eukaryota > Metazoa > Arthropoda > Insecta > Hymenoptera > Braconidae > Microplitis > Microplitis demolitor. The sequence goes on from NC_068545.1 coordinate 10,274,611, forward strand.
TAAGAAAGAGAGAGAGTAGGGAGTATTAATTCCCTCGCGGTTTTGAGAATGCCGTAAAAATGCCGTATATTTTCGGCATTTATGCACATGCCGTAAATTTACCGTAATAATTTGGTTTTAATATGGTTATATTGGCCAGTTTTTTTCCTGTAGTTATGCCATATACTTTCTGTACTTATGCTGTAGAGTTACCAGATTACTACAGTAATATTACTATAAAAATGCTGAACTTTTACTGAAAAAATGCTGCGAAAAAACTATAACAATACCGAACTTTTACCAAAAAAATGCTGTAAAAAAACTGTAAAAATGCCGAATTTTTACCAATAAAATGCTGTATAAAAACTATTATACGATAATGTTACAATAATGAAATCGTTGTTTTTGTGATAATAATACTGTCAGTATCCTGCAATTTTGCCAGATTTACACTGATGAAATAGAAAATTGTAAAAAATATGGTTTTATTTTTTGTTTGCTTCTGCATTTAACATCATCGAAAATGTGCAAAATGTAATATTTTTTATTTTATTTTATTGGCTCACACAATTCTCACTCGAACAAAAAAATGTAAATGAAAATAACTATCTGTGAAAATTGATGTTTTCAATTTTCTTAAGTTTGTTTGTATTCATCTGAATACAATTAGTAACATCTTTCAAGTAAGTGTTTTGGCATAATGGCTACCAGATCAGGCTTTGAATAATTAGGTTTCGGGATCGAGTCTACGAGGAGACGGTTTTTTTTTTTCATGACAGTTATTGCATATAACTTTATAAGGTTATATATAATTATATAAAATTAGATATAACTACATAAAATTTTATACAATTATATATAAATTTTTTTCTGGGTAGAACGGTTAGATGCTGCAAAAATGCCGAAAATATACTATAAATATGCTGTATAATTACGGTTTTAATGCTGTGAAAATACCGTATTTTTTCTGATTTATTGCCGTAAACATTCTGAATTTATTTCGTAAATTTTTGATAAATATGCTGTATAATTACGGTTTTAATGCTGTGAAAATACCGTATTTTTTCTGATTTATTGCCGTAAACATTCTGAATTTATTTCGTAAATTTTTGGTAATAATGCGGCAAAAAAACTGGCCAAAATAACTCGAGTAATACCATACTTATGCAATATTTATACCGTACAATTCCGGTATTATTTCGGTATTTCCAAAACCGCGAGGGTCCTTTGGGTGCGAAGGAGGGAGCACCTACGAGTGAATCCGAGAAAAAACTTTCTTGGCTTGAGACTCTAGTAATCTTGGTTTGAGATTTTTCGTGTGATTGGTCAGAGAAAGTACACTATACTCACACCAAGAGTTTAAATTTTTTAAACCAACTCCCTTTATTTTTAGTTCGAGTTCATACCGTTTATTGTTTCAAAACATCATACTTCTTTAATTAAGTGTATAACTTTCTTGAACTAAATATCTTTATTTCTTGGTTTAAGTAAGTAACATACTTAGGTTAAGAAAAATGTTTATTATAATAAGAAAAGCAAGTTTTTAAAACAAGTAATTCTATTATTGGACCAAGTACGAAATATGTATTGGCTTAAGAATTGTTTTCTTAATTCAAGATTTAAAATTCAAGAAATTATTTCACTTCGTTCAAGAAATTTTCGATTTTCATTCCACACGCTGAAAAATTTCTTGGTTGAAGAAAAATTTTCTCGAGTCAAGATTTTTTTTTTCTGTGTGCAAGACCGGAAAAAAAATAATCGGTTCTTTTAGGCCACCCTAATATATAGGTAATTACAAATTACAAAATAATATAAATTGTTTCCAAAGCTAATTTTCACAGTTTTATAAATACTTTGAATAGTTTATTAATAAACTTTTAATCAGGAAATTATAAAAAAAAGATAATAAAGTTACGTTTTAAAGTTATATCGCAGCAGAATATTAAAACGATTTTTTTAATTACTATAATACAATTGTTTTACAGTTATTTGCAAATAAGAAACGTGTAAAGAATAAAAAATATCCGATTCGAAATTTTTTGGAGGGCCCACTTTGCCTTTAATTTTCGATTTTTCAATTTTGCAGCATAATGAAGTGAAAATAAGTATCAAGTGTCTAAAAAGAAGTAAACGCGTAAAAAAAGTTAGTGATATAATTATTTTTCTTAAGGGGCCCACTTTGCCTTCCCTCTCCCCTAAATTATATTAAATGAACAGTTTCGGTGGTCTATTTTAGCCTTCATTATATAAGAAATCTCGATAAGCTTCTCTATTCACGAAAAATGTTTTGATCCATGTTAGTTGTATATCTATATATTAGTCGATTCAAATTGTTTCAAATTATTTCAAATTGTTTTGAATTATTCCAAATCATTTTTTTTAATCAGGGTTATTATCCGTCCGAATTTATTGACGTATAGAAAATTTTGAGGGGTCCATTTTGCCCCCAGGAGCCCACTTTGGGTGCCCTCCACTTAACGTTCACAACGCTACGCTCACGTGTATTTAGATAGGATTTTGAGGCGTTTTGAGCGTTGTGAACGCTTAGTGGAACGCACCCTTTGACCCCTCCGCGCATATTATTTTACCATAAATAAAACTTCGGCTACTTTTAACGTCGATGGAAACAGTTGCGGTGTTTACAGAATTTCGTAGTTAAAAGACAGAGACCCAGATAACTAGAGTTTCAGCGCAATTATTGAAACTTTTGTCGTCTCAGTGACGTACGATACACATAAAAAATTCCACTGTCAACTTTTGAGCTCTCTTTGACGTCAAATTTCACATAAATTTGACGTTAGTTTAAAACTGCTATTTGACGTCTGTGAGACATCAAAATTTAAGACGCAACAAATGACATCAACAAAACCTGAACTAGAGAGATTTTTTTTACTTTTTGATTTTGAATTTACTTTGTTGTATAGTTGCTAGATGTCGCCAGCTGACTTTTCTTCAATATGTATCAAACGGTAAAATCAAATCTCAATAATTTAGGTCAATTTGAGCTACTACTGCAGTCAAATTTTGCTACTCAATTCTTGATGTTCAAGTACGTCAAATAGCGGCTTTAATTTGACATCAAATTTACGCACAATTTGACTGTTGGTTGAGCTCAGCTGACTATCAGGGTTTGTTGACGTCATTTGTTGCGTCTTAAATTTTGATGTCTCACTAGTGATGCGGATTGACCGTCATTTTGAGTTTTGGTCACAAGACGGTCCGCTGACGGTCTTGTGACTGACGGACCTAAATGACGAGTCTGTTCTATTGCGAAATGATCGTCACAAATTATCCGGTCAGAGTCCGTCATTTCGGACCGTCAAAAATTTTTTTATCACAAATTTGGTCAGTCGGATCTAGCTAGATGATTTGTGACCTTCATTAAATTTTTCGCTCACAAGCTTGGGCTAGGTCATGAATTTGGTCAGTCACAACCAGCTAGATGATTAGACGCAATCTTTTTTGCAAATGATTAAGAAATTTAGTTGCCCTTCGTATTCTTATCTCGTGGTATTTTTTAGAAAATGGTGGTTTCAAAATATGAATTTGTCTAAAAGATAGAGAGGCGTTTGTAAGATGTCACCACAATTGTGACGGTCCGTCATTTTATGAACGGTCCGCTGATGGTCTTGTAACCATGACCTGACGGTCAGCCTCACTTCACTATGTCTCACAGACGTCAAATAGCAGTTTTAAACTTACGTCAAATTTATGTGAAATTTGACGTCAAAGAGAACTCAAAAGTTGACATTGAAATTTTTTATGTGTATCGTACGTCACTGAGACGACAAAAGTTTGAGCTCAAACATTGCGCTGAAACTCTAGTTATCTGGGGGTATTTGTGACGATCACGTTACATAATTTCAAAATACCGGTAATTGTACATCTTTATTCACGTAATGAATTAACAAAGTAATGGAGCCAACTTTATCAGACTGTTACGAAGTAATATTGTTATTGTTTTACAATATTTGTATAGCTTTTTGTTAGTATTAATTTACTGCAGTGCAGCCAGATCGCGGACGAAAAGTTCCCCTTCCTTCGCACCTATCATGTCCTCAGGTGCCTCCACCTGTTAATTGATTAGTGAACTTGAGATACATAAATAGGCGCGCATTTAAACTCCCTTTGAAATTTATATATTAATACTTATTGCGTTTCATCAACATTTGGTCAATAATTTAGATAATAAATCGTCGTGGCACATACTTATTAAATTATATATTTAGATTATAAAAATTGAACGAATAGATAAGCAAATCTTTATTTTATATTCAGAGAAATATAAATACAGTTTGAGTGGTCTTGGAACGTTTCCTGTCACCCGATGCTTAAAACCTAAACAAAACACACGCATAAAAATCATGAATAAGCCCTTGTTCTATAGTTAACAGTAAATATGGTGATAAACAAATGCATACTCTATAAACAAATAAGAAAAGGAAATATATAATAAATAAATGTTATTTATAAATGAAATCCATATCACAAGAACTTAACTATTATTGTTAATATATAGTTCTATATATTAAACAAAGAGTGATTCGTATAATAAATGAATTAATAAAAATATTGAAATATAGCATTAGAATGATTATAATGATGTTTCACGATAAATGATAATGTCAATTGTAACGAATAACTAAATATAGAATCATTATAGAAGAACACACCTCTGATAGTCTAGAATATCTAACTGGAAGATTGTATCCAAGTACAGGAAAATAGAATATAAATATTATAAGTAATAAGAAGACGTAGAATGGATAAAGTAAAGAACGTAGATGTATAAGCTTATATCTCAAATTTGTATTAGTAGAAAGTATAAATGTATAAGTCTATTTGGTGAAGAACTAATATATATATATATATATATATATATATATATATATATATATATATATATATATATATATATATATATATATATATATATATATATATATATATATATTGTATGAGCATGAGTGTGAACATGAGAGTAGTGGGGAGAAGTTAAAGAGTGGAGGTCAGAGATCTCTCTGCCGTCTGATGTGACTTCACTTCTCTTCGAGAACTTTTGACGAATACAACTGTTGTTACTGATCAAGTTTCATCCATACTTTATAATAAAACTCAGTCTTCAGATAAAAGTTATTTTATCAATCACATCTATCCTTATCTATAACTTAATTATTACATTAAATAATAATCATAATCATCATCATCGTAGTCAACAATAAATTTATCCACTGTTTTCAAATTCAAAATTGGTCCCGCGTGACAACGAACTACCTACTGTCCAGGCGGTGGCGTCAGCTCCGATCCTAGTAACCCCCCAGGACATAACACACCATTTTAGCATCACTCATAGCTTAAACGGTGTTTAGGAAGGGGAACCTTTTGTCCGCGATCTGGCTGCACTGATTTACTGGGGGATTTCATATACAACTTAGTGCCTACAAACATAGAAACCATGTTCCCTGATAGCACGAGTTGATCGTGAAAAAGTTGGTCATTCATTAGTTTCCGACCAACTTGACGACAAGTTGTCAACAACTTTAGATTTTGCAACTTTTGGCTACAAGTTACCGCCAACTTTCTCAGAAAGTTGGCGCCAGTATGGAGCCGCAACTGGAATGCATGATTTTGAGGAAATTGAAAGTAAACTTACCGTCAACTTATGATCACCAACTTTTGCAAGCAACTTTTGCCACCAACTTTCTCAGAAAGTGTTCGTCAACTTATTGAATTTCCAACTTTTGCCACCAACTTTCTCAGAAAATGTCTATCAACTATTGGAGGTACCAACTGTTGGTGGTCAATTTAGTGTCCAGTTGCGGCTGCGTTTCTCGCCAACTTGGCTATCAGGGATTCTTGAGATTCATTTAATCATTCTGCCGCACTTTGGATATATAGATCTGGAATTGACATTGTTAAATGAAATATTACTAAAATCGACCAAAAAATTTCATGTCGATCAGTTAATTAATGTATAATTATGATATAAACATCATAAAACTTCATTTAGCTAATAGTGGTAGTATCGGGTTATCATTACTTATTACTAACATGTGATTATTTGTCAATGTACGTAGTAAGGTTATAATTTAGTTAAGCACGTATAAAATATTTTTAAATTACTATCATGAAAGTCTTAAATGAATTAAAATGTTCATCTCTTACAAATTTTTTAAGAATAAAACATAAGCTAGCTTAATAATATCTATTAATAATAGCTATTATTCTACAATTGTACATATTTTTTTTTGTCATTATTTAAATTCCAAAGTTAACAAAATAAATAAATTACTAATACTAGTCAACAGTAAAGCAAATTGCTAAAAAATTTTCTGAGCTTGTAAATATTTTAATTTTTAAAAATTACAATGTTTTGACGTAACTTCAACAATAATTAGTATTGTTAGAAAAAAGTTTTAAAATTACAAAGCAATGAATTTTAAGTCTGTGCATATTTTATTATATGATTTATTTTCATTAGTCATGTGGGGCAAGTGTGTGCGCAAACACATGCATTTCAGTTCGAAATGGATGGGCTTGCGCACACTTGCCCGGCATGAATCTACGAGCCATCAGCCAGGAAAAAATAAAAATGTGCGGAATAGGATAACCTAAAAAGTATCACATAAATTTGTATTTTGTATTATTTCAGTAAGTTCTTAAGAAATGTAAAATAAAATTAAAAACTTCAAATGAAAGGTTCACTTATTTATGAAGAAGTATACGAAATTTAAATAGAAATATTTCTCGTTGAAAATAAGTCTTTAGCAATTATCTGAAAGAAGAGTTGATGATGACTTATAAATATTAAGTTGTACTTTTTCATGATTAAGAATCAGATTGGATTGAAAATTAATGTTAATAGGTAGTATTTTACATAATAAATATGACATATTTTTTTAGTGTTGTTTGAATTTCGTTCGTTTATACGCGTGCGTGTTTGAATTTTTAAAGTGATTGGTTGATTATAGTGTATAGGGGTAGGGATAAAAAAAATAAATGAAAAGAAGTGGGAGTTTTACCTTTAAGAGCAAGTATGAAAGAAGGATATAAAATGTGTTGGAAATTCACTAATACTACAACAATCTAACGCCACTTGTTTGACTTTTTCCCTGTATTTTATGGAATAAGTTAGTGTATATAGTGTACGAAAACGACCGAGTGTTCAAATAATAATTGAGCCAATATTCAACAAATATAATTAATAGAAATCATTATCAGTCAGAATGGCATCAAATAAAGATATTAATACAGAAAACGTACAATTTTTTGAAGGTGTTGAAAAATTACTTGAAGTTTGGTTTACTAGTTCTCATGGTGAAGATCATAAAGGTGATCTTCGAGACATTCCCAGGTAAGTTTTCATAAAAAATTACCCTTTTCAGAAATTATTCGTATTTCTGAGTTCTTGTTTTGTTATTGTTATTTTATACTTTATCCTAAAACCAGTGATTATTTTAATTCCACCCCTTTAATTCACTATGACGCATTTACTAAGTCGTCTGTAAATTCTTTTGTCATGATCAAATTCTTTTATCATGATCAAATTTTATTAATTTCGATGTATCATAAAATCAGTATTAGAACAATTGATATGAATAAAATATAACCCAATAAATAAAATTATTACTTGCATGTGGAAGAGAAATTTTTCATTGAAGTTATGTATACATAGATGTTAATGTATGACCTTCTTTTTTTTTTAATTTGATTAGTATCAAATTCGGCAATTATTCTGACGTGTTACCGGCTTTTAGTTATTGATGCCTTGACTGAATAATGCTATTCAATTTCAAACAGAATCTTATTTTTTGTAAATTTGGAATATGATTTTTCATTACTATGGTGATATTAAACTTTTTTCAAAATGTTATAATGATAAACATACATATAAAATATCATAGCTTCTTTCGTTTTGTATTACAACTAAATTTATTTTGAATAATAATTACCTGTTACGTTTAATTTTTAGTGTTATTAAAATTATTTATTTTTGTACGTCTCTTATTAATTTGAAATTAAAATTTATTTTACAAAAACTGATCGTATTACATTGGCAAATTAAAAAAATTTTTTTTTTTTTTTTTTTTTTTTTTGAAGACATCGCTGGGAATCACTTTTGAAAATTGTCCGATGTGAGATAATTAGCTTCTGCCGAAACGACGACATTGAAGCCTACGTTCTCAGGTAACAAAAATTATTTTTTTATTATCGACGAGAAAAAAATAATATTTTTGTTTTATTTTTATTCAAATGTTTGAAATAATTATTTATACTTGAATGAGTGCTTTTCATTTTGCCATAAGCTCTATAATTTAATAATCATAACAATGATATCGAGTAATCAATTTTTGCTAGTATGTTTCTTAACACTTCCATCAATCAGAACTGTAACATAATTCGTACATTCTATTATCTTATTATATAAATAGTCGTCATCAGTTTCATGATCAACGATGGAGTGGCTAGTGAATTTCTAAATGATATGATTAGGATACGAAGAATAGTATTGCGTTGTTATATTGTCAAATATAAATTTCAAGAATCTTGATAGCATACATTCATTTGTTGATAGTGGATCTGCGCAGCAAGTAGCTTAATAGTGGAAAGCAACATTCGAATCGATCAATGTTTTTACTCTAAAAACATCGCGCACGTCAGTCTTTAAATTCTAATTAGTTTCGATTTTATGAAACTTTGTCCTCATTTCCTGAATAATATTTTGATTTATTATAAAGATTTGTACTCATCGAAAAAATTTATTGCATAATCTAATTTATCTTATGTTAGTATTCTGAAAATTACATATTACAGTAACATAAAAAATATAATTATATAGATATTCCGTATAAAAATTAATACATGAAGAAAATATATGAGAATTTTTTTTTGCGTATGAATTTTGATTATATTTTAATTATATCGTAGTAGCAATCTTGGTCAAGTCAAGGAAAAAGTAGCACACTGATAGAAGGATTTCTTAGCATTGAAAAAGATTTCTTCGTATTTAAGAAATCATTTCTTAAATACTAAGAAATCTTTTTAAATGCTAAGAAATCCTTCTATCAGTGCACCATACTATATGTACACTATGTTATTATAGATCTTGACTAAAATTGTCTCTAGAATAAAAGAGGACGGATGGGCCTGCAAAGACAGAAATTCCAGTAGTGTAAGTTCTTTTCTGAAGTTCTACTTTTTTTTAGTCTCCGAATAAATATTTAATTTCATTATTACTTAGCCACAGAAAGATAAAAATTTTTAATTTCGGATAAGATCAGCCTCACTTAACAAATTTAATGAAAGCTACGAAAATTATCTTACGAGGGGTTTGCACTTTTTTCTCTATTACACTCAAGTCCACGAACGGTACTATCTTTGTTGCACTTGCGCAGTAAATGATAACTTTGGCCGTTTATCTCTTAAACAAACTAATATTATCAAACAATTAAAGCGCACTTTGCTAGATTAGACACTAGTGCATCAATGTGCAGTCTCTAATTTGCACTTGAAAATTTTGTTTCCGAAAAAGACTCAGCAGAAAATATCTGATAACTCCTGTTAAAATATTTATGACTTTTAATGTTGTTCAAGAAAGTTAAGTACAGTAGACTTCAATGTGATTTTTTCTAAGTTTGGGTCGATCGAAAAGGGTCAAGGGTAATATAATTTTGAGGCTCGTTAGGCCTCACATCGGGAAAGGGTGAATTAGTTATAAAATAAATTAATATTTGGGTATAGATGCAAGAAGTCGATCGAATCTTAGTCATTTTCACGCTAAAAGAAAAGTACATGGTATTGATAACTATGATCGATCGATCTCATAAGAGTCTAATTGATCGATCGATCTGTAATTTTTAGAAAAGTTGACGGTGAACAAGCTCTTTTGATTGCCACAAGAACCGTTCCGATAGGTTAATTATTCACTCAGAGAAAAGTCGATCGTCATTTTAACTAGAAGATTTCAAATATTAAAAATTAATTGTTGGAACTAATGCGTTAGTTTGGCTAACTATTCAGTAGTTGCTTAAACTAAAAAAATTTGATTGAAGCAACTAACGCTTCTCAGTTTCCGAAAATTGTTGTTTTAACTAAAAAAATTTTGTTGACAGTATATGAATTTTAAAATTAACGATAACTTAATTTTTTTAGTGTACGCTGTGAAAAATTCCCATTAAATTTTATTATGGGTGCATTGTAACCTCGGACCATAAGACAACTGGTACAAAATTTACAAGTGTACCATAGTAAACGTATGCGCATAGGTCCCAATCGTGTCGTCTGCGCATACCGTTTACTATGGGACACTTATAAATTTTGTATCAGTTTTCTTATGGTCCGGTGTTATAATGCACCCATAGTAAAATTTGTTATAAATTTTTCACAGTGTATGTAAATAATAGTTGTTGTTATTATAACTGCTGATTTAAAGTTAATATAAAATAGTTGTTATAAATATAAATTTAGTTAATGAAACTCAAATATTGTAGTTACTGTAATTGAGTTAAATGCAGGCAGGAAATTGATTTTTAATTTTTTCTCCTAACTTAACGTTTGAGTCAATAAATGTTTTTAAATTGCCAAGAAGTTTTTATCAAAATCTTACTATACAAATTTTTTTTTTTAATTATTATTTTTCAAAGAATTTTTAATTCCAAATTTTTTTTTTTTAATTTTTCAAGTAAATTTCAGTTGTTAAAAAGATTTTGAAAATAGAAATAAATATATATACGAATTCTTTTAGGTAAATTGGAATACTTAAACTGTACTATCGTACAAAAATTTTCGATTGAAGCATAAAAATATATTGACTTGAGAAAATAAACTTTGATTCAAGATATAAAAATTTTAAGATAATTACTAATTTGGTGTAAGAAATTTTTGATTTTTCGAGTAGTTAAAAAAAATTTCTTGTATCAAGAATATTTTACTTGATTTGGGTTAACTTTTTTCTGTAGTTAAAATTCACGAAAACATCCGAGAATTTGAAAATACATTTAGAATGAATATTAAGAGCTGAAATTATTTTATAATATAAAAATTATAAATCTGCTTCAATATAAACAGCATGCATGCAGTTTTGGTATTTGGCTACAAAACTTTTTCCTTTAGCTAATAAGGTTTTTTAATTGTATTTTATGTAAACCTAAATGCGTCTTTCAAATTTTAGTTTCTCTACACTGTAAAAAATTATTGGATTCGGTATAGAGTAAATGACAGTGTGAAAATTTTGGTATGAAAATTACACCAAACATCGTGTTAAATTTAGGCGGTGCGAATTAGAAGTTTTTATACCGTTAAGCGTGTGTATAGGTAAGTTATGATAATTTTGCGTTAAAGACAAATAATCATAAAAGTTTTAAAATGTTCAGAATACGAGTTAATATCTAAATAAAATGAGTACAGTTATTAATTTCGTAATTACAAATGTTCAATAATTGTTGTTCGCACAATAATCAAAATTATAACGAGTAACATGGAATGGTGTGAACAAAAGAAGATTACACCGTGTTAAAATTACATGGATGAGTAATTTACACCGAGTATTTTTTACACCGTTATTTCACACTATACGGTAAGAAAATTTTTTAACGATTCAGAGAATCAAAATGTTCGTACACCAAGTAATTCATTATCTTGAGATTTTTATTCTAAATAAAAATTTTTTTTACAAAACTCAAGATATTTTTATGCTTAAATCAAACAACTTTTACTTATTTCGAGAAGTTTATTTCTTTATATGAGAGATATTTTTTTGAAGAGGGATGTGTTAGTTTTTTATAGCAATATTGCATTTTTTTGTTTGAAGACAATAAAAAGTCCCGGAATAAGCACTGTTCGTTTAACATAAGAGTTATTTAATGCTCCAACCAAAAAAATAAAGTTCCTTAAACCGAGAAAAAAATTTCTTGGGAGAAAGGATATACATGTAGGAGAGGAAAGTCACCGGTGCTAGGCAACATCAGTGGGAGTAGTTCGACGTTCGCCACGAGATCGCGCCCAGCCGCTGTAGTGTTTCTGGCAAGATATATATCTCAGAAAAGTTATATTCCAAAGTTGAAAACAATTTCGGTATCATCACACCTCTGTCATTTGACAAAGTGACGAGTACATTTTTGGATTGTAATATAGTATATTCTATATTACATCGAGACATTAATATTTATTATTAATAGTTCAATAAATAATTTATCTGTGAAATTAAACTTGAACTTTCAAGAAAAATTAATTCTAATTAAAACTATAGCGTCTTTACTTAATAATTGGAACCATTTGAGTGATATATTTGTAAGACAATATAAGTGAGTATTTAATTCAATATAATTGATTTAACTAAAAAATATACATTAAATTAACTGAAAAAAAAATTGTAATGATACTTAATATTTTTGTTGGCTCTAATGAAAAAGTTATAGATGAATTAACTACCTAAGTTCAGTTCAACAAATTAAAAATTCCTAACTGAGTACAAATTTAAAAATTAGTTACATCAACTATTTATATAGTTAAGTGAAGTAAAAAATATTTAACATAACTATTTAGAGATATTTATAATAACTAAGTATTGGTGTTGTAGCAACTCCAAAAAAATAGTTGAAGCGCTATTTAACTGTCATTTTATAGTTATATTTACTGGATTTTTCTCTGAGTGTTCGAAAAATTTATAGCAAGGTCAAACACACACACACACACACGCGCGCGCGCGCGTGCTCATACAGACACTCAGGCGTCATTCTAAAAATGGTCAGAATAGCTTCCAAGAACCTCAAATCGTCGACATCTGATCAGAATTCGATTTTCAAAAATAGGGGTGAAAACAATAACTTCCCGAATAAAAATGACTCGAATGACTTTAAAATCTAACGATCTCTAAAACTCGATGAAACGCGTCGATTGTCACCGCAACCATCTCAGTCGGATTATTCTTTCGAGAGATATCGTCGGAAAAAGAAATGATAAAAATCGTTTTTTTTGCGAATATTGTGTAAATGACTGAATTAAACATTTTGAAAATTCAATCAGCTCTAAAACTCAATAAAACACGCTGATTGCCACCTTGAACATCGAAATCGGTTGATTAGTTTGAAAGATTTCAACGACGGAAGTTTAAAAAATAACATTTAATGTCATTTTTCCTGTGTAAATCAATAGAATAATGTACTTGAATGTATTCAAAGCTATACCAGCTCCTTGAGTTTGAAAACAGTGAGAAATTTTGGGGCTGCCTCGCAGGGCCAACCGTTCAGATTTTTCTGAGTGTACCACGACTATAAATATTTGGATACCTAGCATATATATTTCTTGAATAAATCGTTCACCGTTGTTACGCCCGAGCTATAGATCACGCAAAGGACGTGTTACGGGGCAACTAGAAGTTAGACTGCTCAAATCGGTTGCGCCATTGTAGAAAGCCGATAAGTTTACTCACTACCCTTATCAATTCATGTAATCTTTCTCATGGTACATCGAGAAATAGGACCATTGATCAGTGTTCCAGACATCACAGGCAGCACCTCAGACGAAGTCACGTGTATAACCCTTCCTTAGAATTTAGGCTATATAAGGGTGTGAAGGGGTAAAATGAGTTATTTTATCGATTAACACCGTTATTTTTCACTGATAGTCACTTACCCTACTTGAAACCCCAAACGAGCATTCAAATGAGTTTTTTCGACTTGTTATTAGGCACACTAATTGAAAAAGCTCGCACGAGAGTCCTAATCATAGTTGAGTAAGGATTAATTTTCCGATCGTTGCCGAAGACAATCGAGTAAAATTGATAAAAACACAAGACAGCAGTAACGACGAGACAGAGCTGGTAAGACCGGGTGACCAACTAGACGCAGTTTCGCCAACACTTGAAATTTTATCTCCCTAAAAGTAAATTCAAAAACCTCTAAAACCCCCTAACCGACAATTTAAAAAATGCAGGTTCTTATCTAATATTAAAATGTTTAATTTTTTAATATTTTTAACTTCCCGCTAAGAAAATTGAAAATTTTCCAAAATTCGGGAAGTTATTGGTTTCAGTCCGATTTACGAAAACCGAATTTCTTTCAAATTGTAACGTTTTAAGGTTCCAGGAAGCTATCTTGACTAATTTCACGATGATGTCCGAGTGTATGTATGTAAATATTTATAACTCTTAAACGGATGTACCGATTTTGATCGTTAAGGTGTCATTCGACGTGACTTGTTAATATCGTTGGAGAAAAAATGGTAAAAAACGTTATTTTTCGAAAACAAAGGCACGCAAAAGTATTTTCGAGCTCGAAAAGCTCGAAAATGTATTTTCAAGAATGTTTTCGAGCTCAAGGAGCTCGAGAGAGAAGTTTTGAGTCTGGCCCACAGGGTCAACTGATAGACCGATTTTTTACCTTCCCGCTCAGAAAATCGATGATTTTTAAAAATTTCAGGAAGTTATTGTTTTCACCCCGATTTTTGAAAATCGAGTTTTCATTAGATGTCGACGTTTTGAGGTCCTAGGAAGCTATTGTGACTATTTTCAGAATGATGCCCGAGTGTCTGTTTGATTGATTGTGTGCGTGTGCGTGTGCGCGTGCGTGTGTGTGTGTGTGTGTGTGCGTGTGTGTGTGTGTGTGAATGATCTATAACTTTTTAACTAATCAACCGATTTGGACGGTTAAGGTGGCAATCGAAAGAGCTTTTTGGCCATCAACTTTCCTGAAAATTTAGAACATTTGATTCAGTAGACTCGAAAATATTTGCGAATTTCGAAAAAAAAAAAAAAAAAAAAAAAATTTGTTTAGTTTTTATTGATTTCTCAGAAACGAGTCAAACGATCGACTTCAAATTCTAATCAGCTCTAGAAATTTATAAGCTGCGTCGAACGCGACCTCAACCATCCTAATTAGTTAATTCGTTCGAGAGATATCGTTGGAGAAAGAAATGGTAAAAAGCGGTTTTTTTTCGATTATCTTTAAAATGACATCCGATCGATTTCAAAATCTAGGCAGCTCTAAAACTTTAAAAAACGCGTCGAGTGCCACCTCAACCATCTCAATCGATTAATGCTTTCGAGAGATATCTTTGGAGAAAGAAATGGTAAAAAACGGGTTTTTCCCAACATCTTCGATACGGCTGTACCAATTGATTTAAAATTTCATTCAGCTCTAGAACATACTGAGGCGCGTCGATTGTCACCTCAAACGTCAGAATCGGTCAATTATTTCAAAAGATATCGGAGCTTGAAACTTAAGAAAATAACAAAAATGTTATTTTTTCCGGATAAATCAATGTGCAAAATATAATGTGCTAAAATGTATCTGAAACCATACCAACTATTTCTCTCTATAGTGTCTTTCGATCATCATATAATATCATCTAACTTGTTCTTTAGATTTAATCATATTGTCAGCAAGAAATTGAAAAAACTCAGTTTTTAATATTTTTCTCGGATTATTTCATACTTTATTGCTCTGAGCTAAATCAAAACTTATTCAAATCTTGATCTTGATCACCGACATTGATTTCTGCTTCAATACATTTATTTCATAGAAGATAATCGGAAATAAAAATTTAAAAGCCGTTTCTTCATTATTGATTTTCGATTCTTAACTTTTCAAATCCTAGCACAAAACATAATATACCAAAATGAACTCATATCATTTAACAAATTTATACCTTATTTTTATTTTTAAATATCTCACTTAAAGTAATAGTTAAACAACTAACCTTCCACCTCAATGACTCCCTGTTTAAAAGTATTGATTGAAAATAATTAAAAATGATGAAAGTCGAATTCTTTTTAATAATTTCAATTCTTTTGTTTTTATATGTAAATATACAATTTGCATGGAGTGACCACTTCTCAATTTTTTTCAATCAGTATTTTTAACCAGGGCTTTTAACTGTCATAATTGTATTCAAATTTTATTAATCAATTAAAAATAAAATAAAACTCCGCGAAAAAAAAATTATATATAATTTGATATAATTCTACATAATTATATAAAATTATGTACAATTTTGTATAATTATATATGATTATATCCATTAGAGTGTTTCAAAAAATCGACTTTTTTTTTTCTTGAAGAACATTGAAAAATCGACAGAG
The DNA here is from genome assembly GCF_026212275.2 of Microplitis demolitor. Classification (NCBI taxonomy): domain Eukaryota; kingdom Metazoa; phylum Arthropoda; class Insecta; order Hymenoptera; family Braconidae; genus Microplitis; species Microplitis demolitor. Next base: position 10,290,668 of record NC_068545.1, read on the forward strand.
TATCTCTAGACAAAGACCCTGTTAAAATATGAGACTTTAATATTAATATTTGAAGGTGGCGATTCATGATTTTCTATTTTCCATTTAAATAACATGGGAAAAAAAAATTTCAAGTTCGGAATTTTAAACCTCGGCGATGGCTTATTGAACAAATAAGCAGGACGTATTTTTGTCGAGATTGTTTTTTATGAGCTTTTCAAACTCCAATAAGTCACGCTTTATGCTAAAGCTTAAAAGTTTAAGAATCGAAAATCATTAATGAACAAGCAGTTTTTAAATTTTAATTCCCGATTATGATCAATAAACTAAATATATTGATGTAGAAATCAATGTCAGTGATCGAAAGCAAGATTTGAATGAGTTTTGGCTTAGGTCAGAGCAAAAATATATAAAATATCCGAGAAAATGATTAAAAACTGTGTTATTTGGATTTTTTCGTTGATAATTTGGTTTAAACTAAAGGACAAGTTTGATGGCATTATATGATGATCAAAAGAGACCATGAAAAAAAAAAGTTTGTAAGATTTTAGACTCATTTTAGTACACTAAATTTTGATTTATCTGGAAAAAATAACATAGAATGTTATTTTTTTAACATTTCAACGCTGATATCTTTTAAACTAATTAATCGATTTTGACGTTTGAGGTGGCAATAGGCGCGTTTTATCGAATTCTAGAGCTGATTAGAACTTGGAATCGATCCATTTAGCCGTCTTGAAGATATTTGAAAAAAACCGTTTTTTTACCATTTCTTTCTCCAACGATATCTCTCGAATAAATTTACTGATTGAGATGGTTAAGGCGGCATTCGACGCGCTTTATTGAGTTCTAGAGCTGATTAGATTTTGACGTCGATCGTTTAATCCGTTTCTAAGAAATCAATAAAAAACTAAAAAAAATATTTTTTTTTTCGTAACTCGCCAATATTTTCGAGTCTACTTGATCAGATGATCTGAAATTTTCAGGAAAGTTGACAGCCAACAAGCTCTTTCAATTGCCGCCTTAAACATCCGAATCGATTCATTATTTAAAAAGTTATAGACCATTTACACACATACATACATATAGACACTCGGACATCATTTTGAAAATAGTTAGAATAGCTTTCTAGGACCTCAAATCGTCGACATCTGATGAAAACTCGATTTTCGAAAATCGGGGTGAAAATAATAACTTCTTGAAATTTTTGAAAATCATCGATTTTCTAAGCGGGAAGTTAAAAAATCTTTTATCATTTTTTAATAAATCCATCCGTTCAAAAGTCAAGCTCGAAGTCAAGTTAGAGTAAATTTCAAGATCATTTTATTTTTCCGGCGAAACTATCGGACTTTTCATAAAATGTCATAGAATCTTTTTTACAGACAATTTTAGTTCCTACAAATTAGTATTGATTAATTTTTTTTAAACTCTGCATTGTTTTCTAGTTATTTCCATTTTAATGCCAAGTTCTATAACGGTGAGCCCTGGCTATTGCGTATCCAATAACTACGAACCACAGTTAAAGAATTTTCCCGAATAAATTAATATAATTAATAATAAATTATTAAATATAATTATAAATTAAAGATTATTTCATTTCCGGTTTGGAAAACGGGAGAATAGATTTCAGGATGTAGGTAGACTCGTTCTGACCGGACACGCGGCTGCAATATAACTTATTCTAAGTGACGCTGGTGATAAGAAAAATTGTTCAAAGAGACTCAATTATATATTATTAATTTTCTTTAACCAAATCCCAGATATTATTTACATAATAGTTTCCCCTTTTATTAATTTTATTTTATACTTTATTCATTAAGATTTAGCGTCCACCATTAAATTTATTTATTATAAGAATGCACAAGGAATTATTGGACGAGGGGAATAAGATTTATAAATAATTAAAATTATTCTACGTTGAAGAGAGAGAAAAGGTTTTGTGAATAATTTGTCGAAACTTATCTGGTTGTACGTGGGCTTATTACTGGTGATACTGTTCTCTGGTTTATTACAGGTTCCTGGGACTCGGTGTCGATCCTCTTCAGTGAATCCTTACGGGCTCCTTGGATTCTATGTCGATCCTCTTCGGGGAGATGTTGTACACCAAACCACCACACTCACTTAATAATCGAATTTGTTTTTTTTCTTTAACCAGGCGAAGGAGTTTCAAATCTCCTTATTTAATTAATTCAAATAAAACAAATATCACTTATAATAAAATTAATAATTTAGTTTAATATAAAAAGAAAAGTCTCAATAATATTATTCAGGTAACAGACTGACCGAAATAGAACTGAGTGTTGGACTAACTGACTAGATATAACGAACTTATCGTTAGGCCGACTCAAATGAATTGTTATGAGTCCTGGTGCTAGAGTAGGACCTCGCTAAGCGTCCTAAGTCCACTCTAGGTGATGGCCAGGGCCTAAGTCCTCGGCAAGTGTTTGCTGGCCCTTTTATATCTTAATTTTGGAGGGGTAGAACTACCCCACTATCGTCTAAATTTAATTAGAATTTGATCTAGGTGGCTTCTGAAATGGCCCCAAGTGACTGGGAAGTGTTAATTAATATACGGATTATTCTAATAGATGTAGTCTACTTCTCTTAGTACTAAACTTAGTGGCCAAAAATTGCCGTAGTAAAAAAAAAAGTTGAATAAAATAGAGAAAAATCTGGTGAATTTTTCGAAACAAAAACCTAGCAAAAAAAATTCTAATTTTTTTTGTTATTAACAAAAACGTTTTGCAAGTAAGGTCTCCGTCGACTTTAACGGAATACTGGATATATATTTTTTTCCATGCAGTTAATGAAATGTACAAATTAAAATAATTCAATCTTTTCTGAATCATTTGGTCACTAAGTTTATACGAAAATGTTAATTATTAATAATGAAAAAAATTATTTAATTTAATCAACACAAAAAATTCTAGCCTAACAGCTGCCGTTTGTACCGACCTGGTCTGCGCATCTCCATAGTGAGGAGAAGTTGCGCGCGTCATCACGATTTATTTAAAATGCCAAGCGCGTGAACTATTTTATTTCAGGCAATTATTTATTTTAATTTTATAAATTCAATTAATTAATTATAAGTACAGTAAACTCTGGTTATAAGTTACATCGGACGCTCTACTCACTCTCACGTCAATTTCATTTTTTCCTGTAAGTAAGAGTATAGACAGAAATATAACTTATAACCAGAGTCTACTGTATTTGTTACAGTTGATGAAATTATTAAAAAAATTTTATGGATCCTGATATTAAATATGAAATATAAAATAAGTAGCAAGAAAATTAGAAAAATAATTTTCAGATATTTTTAAGAATATTAAAATTGTAATTTGGAATCTCATTAAATTCTCATAAGCTTAATCGCAAGATTATTTACAATATTTAAAACTTAGCATTTTTTCTTTTATTTATTGTATCTGTTGCACTCTGAAACATTTTTCGCCAATTATTTTTGTTTCTAATACTTTTCTTATTATTATTATTATTAATATTATATGCTTGTAGTAACTTTTATAAAATAATCATAGAACGAAGATCTTACCAATTTTTTTTTTATTATTGTCTTTATTTAAAATTTGATTAATTGATATTAAATAATTTCAGCTTGAATGACTTTTGAGTATGATTTATTTGTAATTCAAAATAGAATAAAATTATTCACTTGTCGCGAAAACATTGAAACAATTTTTAGATAATTTGGAAATTTATAATTTTTGTAAAATTAAAACTTTTTTTTAAATATTAGTACCGTATGTTTTATTAATTTTAATAATTTTATCAATAGTAATAAATATTTATAATTAATTCATTGAATTTATAAAATTAAAATAAATAATTGCCTGAAATAAAATAGTTCACGCGCTTGGCATTTTAAATAAATCGTGATGACGCGCGCAACTTCTCCTCACTATGGAGATGCGCAGACCAGGTCGGTACAAACGGCAGCTGTTAGGCTAGAATTTTTTGTGTTGATTAAATTAAATAATTTTTTTCATTATTAATAATTAACATTTTCGTATAAACTTAGTGACCAAATGATTCAGAAAAGATTGAATTATTTTAATTTGTACATTTCATTAACTGCATGGAAAAAAATATATATCCAGTATTCCGTTAAAGTCGACGGAGACCTTACTTGCAAAACGTTTTTGTTAATAACAAAAAAAATTAGAATTTTTTTTGCTAGGTTTTTGTTTCGAAAAATTCACCAGATTTTTCTCTATTTTATTCAACTTTTTTTTTTACTACGGCAATTTTTGGCCACTAAGTTTAGTACTAGGGGAAGTAGACTAATGGCCTTAGAATCAATTAGATTTTTGCGCTCGATTTCAAGTATAAAATCAAAACGCACGTTCACAGTTCTTAAAATCGATCAGAACATTATTTTTTTAGGAGCTTGGCATTAAAATGGAAATAACTAGAAAACAATGCAGAATTCGAAAAAAAAAATTAACACTAATTTGTAGGAAATAAAATTGCCTACAAAAAAGATCTTATGACATTTTATGATAATTCCGATAGTTTCGCCGGAAAAGTACAATGATCTCGAAATTTACTCTAACTTGACTTCAAGCTTGGAACTTTTGAACAGATGGATTTGTCAAAAAATGATAAAAGACTTTTTTTGTAGAGTGTTTAATTCCCGACAAAAATATATCCTGAACTTGTTTGTTCAATTGATTAATGTAATGGGACGGTTAAGTCCACCTCCGTTTAACGGGAGGCCGATTTCTCACCCTTTTGGGCACACTCGCGCTGCGTAATCGCCTATCCACTACCGTAATATTATAAAAGCGAAATATGAGCATAAGCTCACATTAGCTTACCCATTAGGCATGCAATGCATGTGGGTGCCTTACCAACAGCCACCACGAGACCGTCCTTACTTGGACCCAAACACTCCTCCCATCTCAGGAAATAGAGAGACTCTGGTTAAAGTGGGGCTTGGAATGGGTCCCCCATGGTACCAATTCCATGTATTGGTGGACATGCTGCAGATTAGTGGTTAGTTAGAGCCTTCGCTCATTACCCCAAAAAGGGTTTCTTCCACATTATACTCACTCGGATTTAAGACAGCAGTTAAATAAGCCTGCCCTCAATTATTATTACCGAGTGATTATCACTATATGCTAGTGATAGTATTGTGTACAGGCTATTACCTTTAAAATTTTAAGACGTTCAAAAGGGGTTGGCTTCGCCCGCGCAGAGGTACCTATTGGCTTCCTGCAACCACGTAGTTGCCGCATGGGAGGGTGGTACTTGCTAGTTTTGACGTCTCCTAGAGGGTGCCAAAACCACTTCTGGGACTTGTTTGTTCAATTAATTAATTAATGTAACGGGACTGTTAGATCCACCTCCGTTTGACGGGAGGCCGATACCACGCCCTTCTGGGCATACTCGCGCTGCGTAACCCTATTTGTATATTATGACACCACCATATATTGTAAAAGCGAAATATGAGCATATGCTCACATTAGCTTACCCATTAGGCATGCAGTGCATGTGGGTGCCTCACGCACAGCCACCACGAGTCCGACCTCACATGAACTCAAACACTCCTCCCATCTCAGGAAATAAAGAGACTCTGGTCGAAGTGGAGCTTAGAATGGGTCCCCCATGGTACTAGACTTCAGCTCTGGTCAACTGCTTGCGTAGGGTAAGTGGTGGGACACAAGTTCTTCCCAACCCATATGGGTTACCTCCACTTATAGTCACTAAGGATTTAAGACAAGCCAATATATACATTCGCCATCATATGTTACATAGTGTCTACTTATCTCCGAGCTTTTTGGGATAACCATTAGTGTTTTAAGTCATATAAATGGCGGCGAAAATCCCGCTCGGGGACTTGTTTGTTCAATAAGCCATCGTCGAGGTATAGAATTCCAAACTTAAATTTTTTTTCCCATGTTATTTACATGAAAAATAGAAAATCGTGAATCGCCACCTTTAAATATTAATATTAAGGTCGCATATTTTAACGGGGTCTTTGTCTAAAGATACTCTGTCGATTTTTCAATGTTCTTCTAGAAAAAAAAAAAGTCGATTTTTTGAAACACTCTAATATCCATTTATTTTAAACTTTTTATCTTCAATTATATATAAATATATATATATATATATATATATATATATATATATATATATATATATATATATATAATTTTATATATATATATATATATATATAATTATATAAATTTATATATAGTTTTATACAACTATATATATTTATTAACGACTTAACAACTTAATAAAATTATATATATTTATGTGTATAATTAGATAAAATTATATCCTGCCGGAATCGATATATAAAAATATTAAATTATATACTGCCATTTAGACATAGTTATATATTATAATATAAAATTTTTTTTTTCCCGGGGTACCCCAGTGAACACATTATCTTATTTTGACGTCATACGTAGGTCATAGAAGTGTTACGGCATCTTATGTAAATTTGATGTCAATCTGACGTTTTACTTTAGTATGATGTAAAAACTTTTGACATCATATTGATGTAAACATGACTCTTTTATGACATCACAGTTATGACTTATGTATTACGTACGCTTGACATAAAATCTACATTACATTTTTACGTAGCAAAGAAGTCATCATCGTATATCATAGTGACGTAATTTTAAAATCATACATTTATGTCAGTAGCAAAGTCCTGATTATACGTAATATGGATGTCACTCTTAGATTATATCTCTATTCTCTTAAAATGAGACAGTGAAAAGTACTGCAATCAGTGAATATTCACTGCATAAATAGTCTCAAGTATACCACTGTTTGAATAAGTGGTATACTTAGAACTGTTTATACAGTGAATATTCACTGATTTGCAGCACTTTTCACTGATTCATTTTAAGAGAGTACATCAGTGGTAAGTCAGTATTTTACGCAATACTGATGTAATTTCCGAGTCATAGTTCTTTATCATCTATTTCTTGAAATAAAATAATCATACAATGAATTTTTAAAAATGTGTAAATCTGTAAAAATAACAACTATAAGTTGACGCTATTTTTTTAAAAAAGTATACCGATATGTTTAGGTATAGTTAAAAGTGGGCGCCTTGAGGAAGTGATTTTTTTGACTCAAGAGAATATATTGCGATGCGATAATATCTTAGGTGAAGTAAAATTTTCTCGAGTCAAAAAATCTTTATAAAACCTAACTTAATATTTAGCTCAACACATACCATTTGTTACAACAGCAACTTCACTTTACTTACCACAACAAATGTCACTTCGTTGCGTTAACCAAGATAGTTTTGCTACCATAACATGTAACTGCGTAATCTTGATTTTTGTTATTGTAGCAAATTTCTTTTTTCAGTGTGGACTTGTCGCTACCTTTTGGTTTTTCTTCATTGTTATTAAAATAACTTATAAACTATTGAAGATACGACTAGAAGACTTCAAGCCTTATTTATTCTTTATTAATTAATAAACAAATCGAGCTTTCAACCAAAGCTCTAACTTAACTATACAATGAATTATGAATAGAAGTATTTAATAAAAAAAATTCTTTAATATAATTTTTAGTCTAAGCATTTTATGAACTAAAATTAATTTTTACCAAAATTTTTTGACCATAAAAAAAAAAGTTTCAATTTTTTTGTTTTCTTTGACTTTTTTTGACATTTTCGGAAATCTTTCGTTTTTTTTCCCTTACATTTACTGAGTAACCAACGCAAGAATGTAAGAAAAGTCGAAAAAAAATTATTTTTTGCTCTTAACCCTAGACTGCTCAATAAACGCGACCTAACGTCTTTGGTCAAGTGATGAGGGAATCGCCGCAATGCTGTTGAGAGTGCAACATTGCCTGATCGCTCTGGCTGTTTGCTATTAGTGTATTATTTTCGGCAGAAATATTGTAAAACATTCGAACATAAAAAAAAAATTTTCCATTTTATTTTAAATAATTTCAAACTCTGTTTCAAACAATTAGTTATTTAAACGAATTGTACATACTCATTTTTTAATTAAATTTTGCTAGTGTTTGATTTTATTTAACTTAAAAAGAGCTCGGCTATTTTTTTTGTAAATAACAATGTCACGTAGAAATAGGTCAATGTCTTCTACAGTCGATGGGAATATTTTAATAGTGGACAGAAAATAATATTTTAATAAATTTATTATAAATTGAACCACAAAACAAATTAGAAAATTATTTTCTTCGTCGCAGAGTTGGTAAAAATGTTTATCAATAAAAATAAATATTTATCTCCACATAACCTTTCATACACAATAACAGTCTGCGTATGAACATGAAAAGTCGGAAAGAGGGAACATACACCAGAGACGGCAACATCGCAAGTGAAAATTTACTAACGACTCTGGTCAAATGATGAAAATCGCCCAGCAAATACTTCACTTTTTTTTTTTAGAATTTTTTTTACAGTAACTTTATGTTTTTAAACATGCTCAAAAAAAATTTTAAGATTTTCTTAAATGTTTGAGGAACAACTTCAAATTTTTTCAAAAGTTTTAGTAAAAGATGTAATTGTAATAAAAATAATAGAATTAAGTGCGGCGTCACGCTCATACGTTGACCAGTCTAAAGTTAACTATGATTTCCCAATGAAAGGAACAAAACTTGTTCCTTTAATTGTTTAGCGAAACTTTGATCGATCACCCCCAAAAAACGGTTTGATAGATCAATTTGGAAAGTTACAGGGTTATTGGGGGTACATTAAGCTAAAAAGAGTCCCCGGCAACATTAGTCTTTTCATCGATATTTACAGGAAGCGGTTGATTTACTAAAAAACCAAAAAAAGTAATTTTTTGTACTTACTTCTAATGGATGTTAAAAATAAAAACAAGTTTTTTTTCTAAAATGATGAGAGTATCTTATAGGAATTTCATACGAATTCTTAACGCTGCCCTCAAATTCACTGTGCGAGCATTGGTACTTGAAATATCGATGATCAAAGCCAAATGATCATTTTTTGTTTGAAGGCTGACATCTCTGCGACAAATCATCCTACGAGATTGAAAAAAAAGCCAAATTAAAGCTGAATAAATTTGCTAAACGACCTATGAATTAGTTTAGTTGAAAAAATTTTTCCACGGTCCGTGGCTTCTTCGAAAAAAAAAAAAAATATAAAAATGTGTTGTCCCGCGATACTTCTCATGTTAGCGCAATAACCGGAGCTCTTAAAAAATTTTGATAAAAATCCACTGAAACTAGAGATTCCAAGCTATAAAATGTTTTTTTTTTTAATCTCGATAGGATTATTTTCACAAAGTTACAGCCTTCTGAAAATCACTAAAAAATTTCTAAAAATTTTCTGTTCCTTTAATTTATAGCATGAGTGTATCTTTACTCTCAAGTTATTTTTTTCTTCGTTTAAGCGTTTTTAACTTCCCGCTAAGAAAATCGACGATTTTCAAAAATTTCGGGAAGTTATTGTTTTCACCCCGATTTTCGAAAATCGAGTTTTCATCAGATGTCGACGTTTTGAGGTCCTAGGAAGCTATTCTGACTATTTTCAGAATGATGTCCGAGTGTGTGTATGTATGTATGTGTGTGTGTGTGTGTGTGTGTGTGTGTGTGTGTGTGTGTGTGTGTGTGTGTGTGTGTGTGTGTGTGTATGTATGTATGTAAACTCTTTGTAACTTTTTAACTAATTAATCGATTTCGATGGTTGAGGTGGCAATCAAAAGAGCTTGTTGGCCGTCAACTTTCCTAAAAATTTCAGATCATTTGATCAAATAGACTCGAAAATATTTGCGAATTACGAAAAAAAAAAAAATTTTTTTTTTAGTTTTTTATTGATTTCTCAGAAACGACTTATACGATCGACTTCAAAATCTAATCAGCTCTAGTACTCAATAAAACGCGTCGATTGCCACCTCAAACATCAAAATCGGATAATTCGTTCGAGAGTTATCGCGGGAGAAAGAAATGGTGATAAACGGTTTTTTCTAAATATTTTCGAAACGACTGACGCGATCGATTTTAAATTTTAATCAGCTCTAGAATTCAATAAAACGCGCCGATTGCCACGTCAACTATCAAAATCGATTGATTAGTTCAAAAGATATCGGCGTTGAAAAGTTAAAAAAATAACATTTTATGTTATTTTTTCCGGATAAATCATAATATAACGTACTAAAATGTGCCTGATATCATACCAACTCATCTTTTTTATGGTTTCTTTTGATCATATAATGTCATCGAACTTGGTTTTTAGTTTAAATCATATTATCAAAAAAAAAAAATCGATGAAACGTAGTTTTTAATATTTTTATCAGATATTTTATATTTTATTGTTTCTTACATGAGTCAAAACTTATTTAAATCTTGATTTTGATCCCTGACATTGATTTCTGCCTCAATACATTTATTTTACTGGACATAATCAGGAACTAAATTTTAAAAACCGCTTCATTGATGATTTTCGATTCTTAAATTTTCAAACTTCAGCATAACAGGTAACTTGTTAGAGCTTGAAAAGATCGTAAAAAAACAATTGCATGTGATAGCATTTTCGAGCTCGAAGAGCTCGAAAATATATCTACACTAATGTTTTCGAGCTCTTTGAGGTCGAAAACTGCGGGAAGTTTTGGGGCTGGCTCGCAGGGTCAACCGATAGACCGATTTTTTTTTAATCTTGATACAATTATTTTTCACAAAGTCACAGCCTTCCAAAAATCACCAAGAAATTTCAAAAATTTTTCTGTTCCGTTAAATTTTGGCATGAGTATAAATGAATTAAACGAAGTAAGGTAAATGTCCCAATACCAGAACAAGACCCAATACCAAAACGATTTGATAATCATTATATTACATTTTAACTCGTACGCGATGAAATTTAATAAAACTTTTTTTTTTTTTTTTTAAGAACTTCAATCTCAAAATTAAAAAAAAAAATCCTGCTAGTTACCGAATAAGAAACAGAAATTTTTTCATTCTAAAATTTGTCTTTTTTCCCTTAAGTTTCAACTCTCATAATTTTTTTTCTACGAACTTTAAGCGTATGACACAAGAGACCTGTTTTGTAGAGAATTTAATTACCTACAAGATTGCTGAATTCAAATTCGAAAAAAATTTTTTTGACATTGTTATTTACAAAATAGAGGAAACAGATTTTTTTAAATATATTTTTAACAGGAAAAGGACCCCCCCCCCCCGTGAGCCAGCTCAATTTTTGAGATATAGAGCTCTAATTTCAGGAGAATATTTTTTTTTATTAAAGTAACTTTTGAGATGTACACAAAGTAACATGAGATGTATTTAATTAAAATAGAAAAAAATTTTTTTTTTCTGTCACAGTCTATTATACATGGCCATGCATAATCATATATGACTATATATAGCTATATATATGAAATCATTTGGAAACTATATATGACCTATATGGTCTTATATGAACCATATATGGTCATATATGAGCCATATATGATTCGTTTTTCCCGGGTACGAATTGTGTCATAACTATAGATTATTAGTTTCATCAATTGTGCGTTTGATAGAATAGACATTAAGTAAAAAAAACCTTCTAATGAACGAACAAATTCAAAAAAATTAATTTATTTAAATATTTTCTTGACTTTAAAAATTCGAAATGAAGTGGTATTTTGCTTGTTTTTCAACCAAAAACTATTTAAAAAATTGTTAATTCTTCTTCGTTTGTGTTTTTATGGATTTATACATTTGTTGATTTGACATGATCTTTAGACGGATACTAAGAATACGCCTATGGTTATCCACTTGATAACCTACGATAATCTGAATTTATTTTTATACGAAGTATTGTGATAAACTTACATCGCGTGTAATGTCTTAGAATAGTAGATGAATAGTTATATCGCGGCTAAAAAATTTTTATATACTTCTGAATAAATATATGTTTTTCATAATGTATAAACTCAGATTATCTGAAATAATATGTGAATAGGTTACAGTAAATTATTGAAGTAATTATTATTTCCCTAAGCAAGAGTTCTGATTCTAAAAATCACTTCGTGACCTTATATGTATAGAAAATCAAATGTACTACAAAATCTCCATTCAGTTTTTTTTAATGGCCAATATTTCAATTGTTATAAGTAAATAATTTAAATAATAAGACTTCCAGAGCTCATAACTAATCAACTGTTCTCATACAAAAAAGTTCTTAATGGCAGTCTTGTAGAGAATTATGTTGACTACAAAATTACGATTAAACTTTTTTTTTCTATAGTCAATATTTTAATTGTTATCAGTAAATAATTAAAATAATGAAACTTCAAGAGCTTATAACTATTGAACCGTTCATCATACAAAAAAGTTCATAGCGACAACTTTGTAGAGAACCAAATGTTGTACAAAATTGCCATTTAACTTTTTTATGTACAACCAACAAATAAGTCTCCAGATGTCAAAATAACGAATTTTCGTAAAATTCGCACATTCTAACGCCATTAATAGACAATATAGAGGGCACAGATTTGATTCATTAAACTTACTTATAGACAATTTATTGCTTAAGAAGGTTCACTGATCAATAATGTCAAAAAAAAAATTCTTCACAGTTTGCAGCCATAAATAATGTAAAAAAATAGTTTTCCCATGTTATTTAAATGGGAAAACTTTGAAATCGATGATGGACCTCTTAAAACTAAAATTAAGGGCTGAAATTTTGACTAAATTTTTTTTAGGGCTGACCAACAAATTTTTCGTGTGAGAGTCACAAAAAAAACTATTCGATTTTTTCGGACCACCCTAATATATGGGGCATTTCACGCCAAATCAGACGGTTTTAAGGATTATAATTTTTAATTTCTCTTATTTTTTTATATTTTTTAGTACTCATCAAAAAACTTATCCTCCTAAATTTTGGGATTTTTTTTATCGTTGGTTCAAAAGGTATAAAATTTTCAAAAAAACCGCTCTGTTCATAGTTTTTTGGTCATAACTTTTTGAAGAATATTTTAAATAAAAAAACTCAAAGGATAAAAAAGTTTCGTTGTTCCATGTACTGTTAGAAAAAAATATAATTGATTTTTCAGAAAAATTTTTCCGCGTTATTTTTAAGTTTTAAAACTTTAAAGTCGTTTTCTAAAAATCGTGCATATTTCGATTTTTCCGAAAATTTTCGTCAACAAACTACTATCTATTCCACAACGTTTCCGGTGGCTCCGGCTGTGGGACCTCCGTGGCTACTATTTTTTTTCAATTATTGAAAATTGAAAAAATTTTTTTTTCACTATAAATTATTGTCCGTACCGATTTTTGACACTGTACACTTGTTTTTCTTACATATTAAAAATTGATTCCGAGATTTTGTTGTTCTGAGTAGAGACTTAAAAACAGTAAGCAAAAGTTAATGCTATTTGTGAGAAGTTATAATAAATGTTTTTATTTATTGAGAAACAACCATTTTGAAGCAAAAGAAACATTAGATACGCTATACAATTCAGCTAAAACCATTACAGGAGTTCTAAAATATCACATTATTATTCGAAAAAGCGACGGAGCTATTCGCTCAGAGGGCAACAGTACCAGTGCCATAGGTGACGTTTTTACGAACTTCATACCCAGTTTATGTTATTATTTAGCATGTACCAGTATATATTTATATATATTCTAATGAGAGAACAAGTGTTTTATAATTTTTTTTAAATTTATAAAGTGCATAAATAAATAATGGATTCAAGTTTAAAAGAAAGTTACAAGTGTTGTGTAAAGAATTGTAATAATACTCCAAGGAATTCTAAGTATGAATTTTACTATTTTCCATCAGCTAACCCTAATTATCCACATAAAGTTCAAAAGCGCGAACTGTGGTTAAAAGCATTGGCAAAATTGGAGTAAGTACAAAAACTAAATACTATATTCATAAAATATAGTTTTCGAGATTTGACATGATATATTTAATACTCATAAATATTTTTTTGTGTATTATTGTAATAAAAAATTGCAGGCCAGACAGGTCAGCTTGGACTCCAAAAAAACGGAGTAGAATATGTAGTTTCCACTTTGTTGGAAATAAAATGTCTGAACATCCGGAAAGTCTAAGTTACATCCCGACTATTTTTGACAATTCTACTAAAACATTGAAGAGAGCAACATCTTCATGTAATCGGTGATTAATTTGATCAATTTAAGTACAAAAAATAGCTCGTACGTACTGTTGTTATTTCCATTATTATTTTTTTTTTCAGATTTCAAAGACTTTTAAAGAGAAGAATGCAAAATTTAGTTGTTTCTGGTCTAAATATTAAAAAATCAAAAGTTTTCGACGCTAGGAATTTATTAGCAAATTTAAGTTTGCAAAATGAACATTCTTTAACTCGTGACCAGGCAACCTGTGACGCTGAAACCAACGTTAATTTTTTATCTGATGATGACGATAACACAGATAATTTTCGGAAAAATAATGCTATGTTTGTATTAAAAATAATGCTAATATTTGTATTAACCACCGTAATTCAAAATTCTGTGATGCGGAAACACAAATTTATATTCCACGAAAAGATAATAAAGTAAAATCCAATTCAAGTACCAGTGAGGCTATGGACTTTTCAAAAAAATCTGAAACATGTACAAAAGGATTTCATGGCTACTCATCAGTAAAAGATGCAGCTGATGAAATACGTGATTTTCTGGTGTTAGCCTAGAAACATTTCAACTTCTATTAAAAATGTTATTGAGACAAAAATTCGATAACCGTATGAAAGTATCTATGGAAGATCGGCTTTTTATTTTTTTAATAAAAATGAGGACTGGCTTAACATTTACGGCGTTGTGCTTTATTCAAATTGCATCGAACTACAGTATCCAACATTTTTACCGAAATTTTAGTTTATTTAACTGGTGCGTGTAAAAATTTTGTTTCATGGCCAACTAAAGAAACAATCCGTGTAATGATGCCCGAGAATTTTAAGGATTCATATAAAAATTGTCGAGTAATTATTAATTGTACTGAATTCCAGGTATAATAGCCATCAAAAATTAAACATCGAGTTCAGTTTTATTCCCGATACAAAAAAGGATTCCGATTAAAAATTTTAGTAGGTTGTACTCCGTCTGGATACATATCTTTTGTTTCACGGTGCTATGGTGGTAAAGCCACAGATGCCCAAATAACTAGTACTTATGGTTTTTTAGACCTACTTGAACCTGGTGATTTGGTACTTGCAGATAAAGGGTTTCCCCAAATAAAAACTCTTCTCGATGAAGGTGGGAAAGGAATATTAATGGTTATGCCACCCTTTCTTTATAATAAAACGTTCACAGCAGATCAAGTAGAAGAAACATATCAAGTTGCGAGTGTTCGAATTCACATTGAAAGAGTCATGCAGAGAATTCGCACATACAAAATAGTCGATAAATTTACAATCGACTTGCTGCCTTATTGTGATGCGATAGTATTTATGAGCTGCGTTTTAGTAAACTTACAACCACCAATAATTAAAGTTAATCAAGAAAAAGAAGGAGAAGATAATTTTTAAAAAACAACAGTTATGAAAAATTTATAAAATTTATTTAATTTTAATATCACGTTTATAATTTTTAATACAATTTGTAACAACTTTCGAAGTATTTACTAATTGATAGTCCTTAAATTACAAAGATCTCAGCAAATAAGACACGTTATGAATTTAAATAAAAGTATTAATGTATATTAATTTTTGGTATTAACTATGGAATATTTTCTTTCTCACTTTCTACTAAAACTCTTAAATAATAATGGAAATAAAAATATTTCAGCTTTGGAATAAGACTTACCAAAAAATGATCATCTCTTTTGATAGTTACTACATAACTACCTTTTGGAGACCAAATAAATAAATCACATAGATCTAAACCAACAACATACATTTGCACTTGACATTGAGTGTAATAAATATGACTTTTTTTTAAAATAGCTCTATTTTTTTCTAGTTGTACATAAGTAACATTAAATTTTTTATTTTTTTCGTCAAAAATAGGTTTTGACGAGCACGTAGCAGGACACATAATTTCTAAGACCTTAATTGCTTCACCATTTTTTATGACAATACCATCAACACTGGCACACAGCCATGATTGGAATGGCTTAACAAATAAGCCAATAGACACGATATAAACATCATATTGCAGCATATAGGCTTCAACAGCTTTTTTTTCATTTTTGAGCCCATACTCCATTGGTTTTGTTGATGTTATTTTACTATTTATAAGATTTTCAGCCAAGGTTTCGTTGTTTTTTTTTAACTTCCCGCTAAGAAAATCGACGATTTTCAAAAATTTCGGGAAGTTATTGTTTTCACCCCGATTTTCGAAAATCGAGTTTTCATCAGATGTCGACGTTTTGAGGTCCTAGGAAGCTATTCTGACTATTTTCAGAATGATGTCCGAGTGTGTGTATGTGTGTGTGTGTGTGTGTGTATGTAAACTCTTTGTAACTTTTGAACTAATGAATCGATTTGGAAGGTTAAGGTGGCAATTGAAAGAGCTTGTTGGCCATCAACTTTTCTGAAAATTTCAGATCATTTGATCGAATAGACTCGAAAATATTTGCGAATTACGAAAAAAAAAAAAAAAAAAAATTTTTTTAGTTTTTTAGTGATTTCTCAGAAACGACTCGAACGATCGACTTCAAAATCTAATCAGCTCTAGAATTTAATGAAACGCGTCGATTGCCACCTTAGCCATCTCAATCGGTTGGTTTCTTCGAGAGATATCGGGGGAGAAAGAAATGGTAAAAAACAGTTATTTGCAAATATCGTTGAAATAACTTAACCAAACAATTCCAAAATCGGATCAGTTCTAGAACTCAATAAAATACGTCGATCACCGCCTCAACCATCAAATTCCATTCATTCGTTCGCAAGATATCGTTAAAGAAAGAAATGGTGAAAAACGGTTCTTTCTCAATTTTTTCGAAACGACTGACGCGATCGATTTCAAATTTTTATCAGCTCAAGAATTCAATAAAACGCGCTGATTGCCATCTCAAACGTCAAAATCGATTAATTAGTTCGAAAGATATCGGCGTGGAAAAGTTAAAAAAATAACATTTTATGTTATTTCTTCCGGATAAATCATAATATAACCTACAAAAATGTGTCTGAAATTATACCAACTCATCCTTCTTATGGTTTCTTTCGATCATATAGTGTCATCGAACTTGGTTATTAGTTTAAATCATATTATCAACAATAAAATCGATAAAACGTAGTTTTTAATATTTTTCTCGGATATTTCATATTTTGTTGTTTCTTACATGAGTCAAAACTCATTTAAATCTTGATTTTGCTCCCTGACATTGATTCCTGTCTCAATAACTTATTTTATTGAACATAATCAAGAATTAAATTTTAAAAACCGCTTCATTAATGATTTTCGATTCTTAAATTTTCAAACTTCAGCATAACAGGTAACTTGTTAGAGATTGAAAAGATCGTAAAAAAACAATGGCATGTGATAGCATTTTCGAGCTCGAAAATATATCTACACTAATGTTTTCGAGCTCTTTGAGGCTGAAAACAGCGGGAAGTTTTGGAGCTGGCCCGCAGGGTCAACCGACGCCCAGATTTTTTTTTGTTAGTTTTAATTGAATGTGCTTTTTGAAAAGCACTGATTTGATTCTTTCTAGTAGAAAACCACCTTTGAGATTCACTCTACTCTACAGTACTTAAACACAACTTCAGTATTTGATAATCATACAACTTAACATTAAAATTATAATAATTATAAAGTTTAACGTCTGTAAAAACTATATCACATGAATAAAATCCAGTCTGCTTCGACTTCTGAATTAAAAGATTAATCACTCCCTGACTTATTTCATTCTGTACATTAGTTATTGCATCATTACATAAATCTTCTACGAATATCCTAACAGAAGTCTTCATAGCATACTCTTTCTCATACTTCAAGACCAGTCGAAATGAACAGTTAATGTTTTCCAATTCTAAGTACTAGACATCATAAATTGGTCCATAACTTTTTTTTACATTAAACTCATCGGTAATTAACAATGGCTTTGCGAAAATTTCTTTTGCAAGCTGGCTACTATATGGTTTTCCCCAACTTTGTTCAGCAGAAGTCTTTGATTCACTAGTGTCTCTATTAATAAAATCAATGAGTGCGTAATTATGTATACATTTTCCACATGCTTCAGAAATACAAGTGCAAGATCTTTGAATTACGTGTCTTGCATCGTTCAACTGAAAGAATCGGTTTTTTATTAAAATTTCTTTACATTTTAGCATATTTATTATCAAATATATAAAGTCAACTTACTTGCAACTCTACTTTGTACGGAGTTTCAGTGACACTAGTCTGCCTGAAGACCTTACATTTTATTTTGGTCGGTAAATTTCGAATTCTTAACTCTTCAACATCAACAACATTTACCTCACTTAATTTTATACTATTCACAATTTTTTGTTTGTTAAACTCAATTGAATGAGTAATTTTTTCAAAGCCAATTTTGATTATTTTATTCATTATGACATTTTACAAAGGTTATCCGGAATAAGTATATTTACATCTCTTTTTTTTCTTTTTAAAAAAATTAATTTTTCCAATTATTCTTTTTTGCATTAATTAATAATTTATTTACAACATTTACCCACAGATATTTTAGCTTACTCAAATTTTTATTTGAATAAATAATTTTTTTCATTAAATGTCCATTGTATTCATAGCCTAGTATAGGGAGTGAAATTATTTTTTTAGTCACGGATGGCGCTACGAACGGTTGCCCTCGGAGCGAATATTAACTAAGGAGTACTCTAGTTCATAAAACAATCGTTAATGTAAAATTTTTAAAAGAACACACATACAGAGTTTGGAAATCGGCTCTATATCGGGTCATTACTGGGCCAAGAATGTCGATTAATGGATCAGCAATGGCAATTTTTATCTGCCGATAAACGGATTATAGTCAGAATGATAACCTCGGCCCATTCACGGCGCTCGACAATTGGCCGACTAATGGCAACCAGCAATCAGCCAAGCAAGCAAATAAATTAAATTAAAAAAAAATTTCAATTTTATTATCCTATTAGAATTCATGATTATTATCGTTTGAACTATTTAAATAGGGTAAATGATGTGAAAAAAACTCGGTGAAAATTCTGCTGGGCTCCGGGCGTGAACTGCCGTTCTTCCGATTGTCAGGTCTGAACGCTGGCTACTGGACGAACCTACTAATGTTGAGCTGATATTTATAAATGATTTACTTATTCATTTTACTACGACCACTCGGTTTTATGAAATGTAAAGAGCACTATAGTGAATATTATTGATTATTTAGAAAAAAATTAATAATTTCGTACTATTTTTATAATAAATACATAATTTTAAAAAATAAAATTAAATTTAATTGATTATTTATTAAAAACCCAGTTGAATTATCTTGCTCTACCACCATTATTGAAAATAACATTTATTCTTAAAATATGTCTTATTTTTTAATTAAATTAATTTTTATAAGTAAAGTTATAAAATTGCGGTTGTTGATTGCAAATAATAACGAACTAAAAAATATTTTAATTGTTAGTTGTAAATAATTTTAATCGGAAAACTTGAATATTTATTAATTAAGACATAGTTTAATTCAAAAATAACTAATTATTAATTAAAGAAAACTTTAATAAGTTATTTGAATAATTAATAATTGATGAATAAGTATTATAAGTAACCATTCATTGGCCAGTCATCGGCAACGTCGTATGACTATTGATTCCGGTATAGAAAGTCATATTCCGATATGAAACCAGTAATACCATAACATATGCATTCAAAAATTTTAATAAAAACTCAATTCGCATTGACTACGCTATTTTTATGAAAAATTAAACGGCTGCTGGTAATTAACCAGGTTTGAGCCATTACTAATTGCCAATACTTGGCCGAGCGACTGCAGTCAGACATTGGCCAACCTACGGCATTTTTTCCATTAACGGCGACTTTGTATGGGCACGGAAACAACTAAAAACGTTTGTAATACAGTTTCGTCGCTTTTTCGAATAATAATGTGATATTTTAGAACTCCTGTAATGGTTTTAGCTGAATTGTATAGCGTATCTAATGTTTCTTTTGCTTCAAAATGGTTGTTTCTCAATAAATAAAAACATTTATTATAACTTCTCACAAATAGCATTAACTTTTGCTTACTGTTTTTAAGTCTCTACTCAGAACAACAAAATCTCGGAATCAATTTTTAATATGTAAGAAAAACAAGTGTACAGTGTCAAAAATCGGTACGGACAATAATTTATAGTGAAAAAAAAATTTTTTCAATTTTCAATAATTGAAAAAAAATAGTAGCCACGGAGGTCCCACAGCCGGAGCCACCGGAAACGTTGTGGAATAGATAGTAGTTTGTTGACGAAAATTTTCGGAAAAATCGAAATATGCACGATTTTTAGAAAACGACTTTAAAGTTTTAAAACTTAAAAATAACGCGGAAAAATTTTTCTGAAAAATCAATTATATTTTTTTCTAACAGTACATGGAACAACGAAACTTTTTTATCCTTTGAGTTTTTTTATTTAAAATATTCTTCAAAAAGTTATGACCAAAAAACTATGAACAGAGCGGTTTTTTTGAAAATTTTATACCTTTTGAACCAACGATAAAAAAAATCCCAAAATTTAGGAGGATAAGTTTTTTGATGAGTACTAAAAAATATAAAAAAATAAGAGAAATTAAAAATTATAATCCTTAAAACCGTCTGATTTGGCGTGAAATGCCCCATATATTAGGGTGGTCCGAAAAAATCGAATAGTTTTTTTTTCATTCTATACCCTGAAAAATAAGTTGGTAGACACCTTGTTGAAAAATAAGTTGGTAGAAAAAATTCTCCCCAAGTATGAGCTCTCAATTTTAATAGGAAAGTCCTCCGCTTCTCAGTTTTTTATTTTTTCCTTACTATTAAAAGGAAAAATTCATATCTCGGTATTTACTATTTGGAAAAATATTTCGTCTTTTGTATCTATAGGAAATTGAATTTCTACAAAAAAGGTCTCTTACAATTTTTTTGTAAACCTTACCGTTCAAAAGTTATTAAAAGTTGAAGTTTGATTATTTTCAGACAGATTTCTTTTTTCTAATGAATTTTATAATCCTCAAAAAAAATTATTATGATTTGTCAGATTAAATTCAACTAATTCAAAAACACGTGCTTAATAATCACATCATTTATTAAAACATCGAATTGTTAAATCCATAAATTATAAAGCAAGCAATTAATACGACTTTTACAAATAATATTCAATTCACTCATTACACGGAAAAAAGAAAACAGGAATAATTGCTGATCGAACGAGCATTTATTACATTTTCAAATAGTAACACAGCGCTTCATAAACGAAACTGTAAAAGTTACACTTTGGCGCCGCGCAGTAAATTTTACATTTTAAGTATGAAATATTACAGTTTGAAAATGTATCAAGTTTACTTTCTCACACTGTAATATTTGATGAAAATTATCAAAGTATAATTCGATAAGCTTTAAAATTGACCGTTTTTCTCAGCAAGTTTTTCGAAAAAATTATTAAAAGGATTTGTTTTGATATTATTAGGGATAAATTTACAAAAAACCTAGTAAGATTTATGTTACATTATACATTATCTCTTGTAACTAGTTAACACTTACATCTACTATTTATAATTACAATGACATTATGATCTATCAATTATGACTTGTTGGGGTAATTTTTATTTTATCCAAGGATTTTTGTTGCTTAGTTTACATACATCTTTTAGAATATCATGTGTGTTAAGTTTGTTTGTATAGAAATCTATTGCTTGATTGTGTATTACTGTTTTTAGTAAAGGTATATTTAGAGATTCGTGCAGCTCATGATTTGCGATTCGCGGACTTGCATTGGCGATCATTCGTAGGCATTTATTTTGGACAACTTGTAGTCCTTTATAATTGGTGTTATTTGTGTTACTCCAAATTGGGCACGCGTACAGTAGAATGGGCCTAATGCACATATTATAAATCGTCAATTTATTTTTAATAGAGACTTTGCTACTGCGATTTATCAATGGATATAACATAGATAATGCTGCGTTTGCTTTTCGAATAACTGTTTTTACTTGCTCGTTAAATAGTAATTTTTTATCTAAGGTAAGGCTTAAATACTTTGCAGTATTTGTTAGTTTTAGAGTTTCACCGTTCATTTGTGCCGTCACAGTTGGACTTTCAAGTTTATGTGTAAAAATTATTATTTCAGTTTTTTGTTACATTTATTTTAATTTTCCATTTATTATAGTAGTCTAATAGTATTTTAATATGAGTTTGTAATTCACGAATTATTATATCTTTGTTAAAAGAATTTGTAAGGATACCAGTGTCATCGGCGAACAAGGCTATTGAGGTTTTAGGGATTTTGGGGATATCATTAATGAACAAAAGAAACAGTACAGGGCCTAATATAGAGCCTTGCGGCACACCGGCGACCATATATCTAAGTGTACTTAGCTTATCACCAACTGCGACCTTAAATGTTCTTCCTTTTAAATAGTTCAAGATAAACTTAGTTATATATATCGGTATATTATAGTGTGAGAGTTTATATATTAGTTCCTTGTGCCGCACGGTGTCAAAGACCTTCTCGATGTCTAGAAGTAATAAACCCGAGCTTCTGTTTCTATTGAAATTATCTGCAATGAAGTCTGTAACACGAGCTAATTGCTGGACTGTGCTATATTTATTTCGAAAACCAAATTGCTCTGCCAATAGGATATTATTTTCATCGAGAAAGCCTCTGACCCGCATGTTTACAATGCTCTCCAGTAGTTTTCCCAGTGTGGATAGGAGGCTTATTGGCCGATAATTTTGAAGAAATAGTTTATCATTTCCAGGCTTTCGGAATGGCAGTATTTTTGCTTCCTTCCATGGCTTGGAAAAGTATGACAGCATGAGACACGCATTGAATATGTATATAAGCTGAACGATTGTTTTCTTTTGTAAATTTTGTAATATTATATTTTGTATCTGATCATTGCCTGGTGCTTTTTTAGACTTAGTTTTTTTTATTACTTTTTTTAATTCACAAGATGTAACGAGTGGTACCGTATCTATATCGGCGATTTTAACTTGGTTGTATAGGTTATTTACTTCTTTGTCAGTAATGTTGTCACTTAGGTTTTGCGTTAACGTATAGGTTTGAAAAAAAAAAAAAAAAAAAAAAAAATATTTTAAACAATTGTGAATATGAAATTTTTGTTTTTTGCATCAAAATATACGTGGAAAACACATTATATCTCATGGGTTGAGTGCGATATCCTTTTTGATGTTATTTGCAGGTATATCTTGATTTTGTCACGATTTTCGAATCCAACTCCACCGTCTATCTTACGGCATTAAATGGTATCTTCAAAACATCAGCGATCGCATCCGCTTTAGATTGATTGTCATATACTAGACCAGCTCTGGAATGCAGGGTACGTATGATGTTGGAAGTATTTTTACGCATTTTTACTGCATTCTAAAGTGTGTGGTCTTCTATATTTAAAGATTTTAATTTTTTTGCTGTTGATTCATTTCGATGATTTTTAATAGATGTACGAACTTCATTTATTAGATTTTTATATATACTTTTATGTATAGCTGATCGCGATCGCTGATTGAACAAAATTGTATTTAAATTTGGAATATAACAATTCTAGAATATCTTTCTTACCAGGGAAAATAGAAGTGGCTGGGCACGAACTCGTAGTGAGCACCGAACTACTCCTGCTGCTGCCAAGCACTCGTGACTTTTTTCTTCTCCAAATCTATCTTTTCTCCCAAGAAATTTTTTTTCTTGGCTTAAGCAACTTTTGTTTTCTTCGTCGGAGCATATAAAAATATTTGCATGCAAAGTATAGCACTTGTTCCGAGAAAGTTTGTTTTCTTCAGACAAGAGAATGCAATATTGCCGCAAAAAAATTATGTATCTTGCTTAAAAAAAAATATCTCTTGCTTTAAGTAATATAAGCTCTTGAAACAAGTAAAAATCTTTTGATTTAAGTGTAAAAATATGTTGACATGAGAAAAAAAATTTTGATTCAAGATGAAAATTTGAAGATAATTGTTTACTTGGTGCAAGTATATTTTTATTTTCCGAATCGATAAAAAAAAATTCTTGAATCAAGAATATTTTCCTTGATTCTAGTAAACTGTTTTTTCTGCCGATAATCTCTAATATTGGAGCATGGGTCTTGGCTTAGTGCAACGTGCACTCACATATACTATTTCAAAAATATTTACTGACAATTGAATAGAATTAGTATTTTCGTACATCCAGCTAATTACCGTGATACGGTCCTAAATTTCAGTATCTAAAATGTAAAACGAATTCGAATGCAAGTGATTTCATGGAATTGAAACACAAATTTTCAATTTTAAAGCTTTAATGAATGATTGTCAAACTGCAAAAGTTTAAAAAGTTAATTTTTAATTTTCTGAAACTTATTAACGATATTTTAAAATATAGTTTTACTATTTTTACATTTTAAATAGTAAAAGTTCGTGATTGCTAAGGCATTGGTGATACTTGATATAGAAATTTTAAAAATTAGAGTGTGAGATGTAATAGTTCTATTTTCTACGTAAAGATTAATAATTAAATGCCCGCACTGTAAATCTTCTCGAATTACTCAAAAAATTTTCTTATTTGATAGTTTAATTTTTACACAACAGTTAAACTGTAATTTTTACAGTTTTGAAGAGGAATAAATGATTTTTAAAGAAAAGTACTTTTTGTAAGCAATAGGTAATAATTATTTTACATTTTGTTGCAACAAATTATTCCTCTTTAAAACTGTAAAAATTACAGTTTCGGAACAAGTACTATACTCTTTATGCAAGTATTTTTATATGCTCCGACCAAAAAAACAAAAGTTGCTTAAGCCAAGAAAAAAAATTTCTTGGGAGAAAAGATAGATATAGAGAAGGGGAAAGTGACGAGTGCTTGGCAGCAGCAGCAGGAGTAGTTCGGTGCTCACCACGAGATCGCGCTCAGCCACTTCTATTTTCTCTGGTAAGAAAGACATTCTAGAATTGTTATATTCCAAATTTAAATGCAATCTTGTTTAAGTATTTTTTTGTCACCTGACAGAGTAACTAGTACCTTTTTGGAATGTACTATAGTATATCCTATAATACATCATGACTTTAATATATAATATTAATGTTTGCTTAAATAATTTTCTCGAAATAAAAAAACGAAAAATTACGTTTAGATGAAAAAGAAAAAAAAATTTACATTTGGCAGTGGGTTCTATTACTATTTAAACTAGGTAGTGAAAAGAATAAACACAAATATTACTAATTGAAAATGTTGTCACGATTGCAGATCGTGATCGGCGTAGGTACGATATTCGTATAAAATGTAGTGAATAAAAGGGTACTTACATTGATCAAGGACCGATCTTATGACCTGGGCTCACGTGACCAAATGCTCAGTTTATTCTATTTTATATTTAATTCGCGCCCACACAATATTGTTGAAGACAATATTGATAAAACCCAAAACGATTTCCAATTTATTATGTGACTGGTCTAATTTCACAATCAAGCGTCGAGCGGTAAACGTAAGATTGTGTACCCCCTACCGGAACTATCAGTCTGAGCGGCTAGACCGGTAGAAAAATAAGGGATAAAGGAAGGTGGGTTGCCAAAAAGCCTCGTGAAGCTAGTATCTCATTGTCAAAGTAAAATTGTCTGATAAATAATGTTTTTTAAATGTTTTATGTTAATGAGTATTTATTTATTAAGGACTTAATATTCTCAAAATACAAAAGGGTTACAAATGGCAATATTTAGAATAGTAAATATAAAAGTAAATGTTTCATGCATATAGTTTACAAATATTTCAGAGTATATTAAAAGAAGAATACCAAACAATGGTTACAATGTTTAAAACCTTACCCTAAACAGGTTTTGGTGAGGTGTCAGGACTGTCAGCAGTAACACAGGACACTTATTCACAACGGGTTCTCGCGGTTAATTAATGTGATTCTAATTTATCGAATTATTTATTTATTTAGTATACTTTGTTGTATCAATTTCAATGTTTATGCGTTTTTAAACCTCCGTAGGTTAAAGTAAAATGAAGGTCTTCGCGCTTCTCGCGGTAAAATAATTTCAATGTATTCAAATTCTTCGCGTCTTCGCGGTAATATAAAATATAAATTTATAAGATCTTCGCGTATTTTCGCGGTAAAAGTATTTCAAAATATTATTCAATTCTTCGCTTTTTCGCGGCAAAATATTATTCAAAATCTTCGCATTTATCGCGGTACAATATTCTTTGATTTTTCACGTTTCTCGTGATATATTTCAATATAAAATAATAAAAGAAATGCAATTAAATGGATTAAAATAAGATGAAGATAATCAATGCTGTACCGGTGCTAAACGGTTGATATTAGTTCACGACTTACAACAATCAAGGACCAATCGTACGATCTGGGCTCACGTGATCGGATGCTATACGCTGTAAGGGTCTGCCCTTGCTTCCCCGTACCAGGAGGTTCGGACAGCCCTTCTGAAAATGCTCGTGTGGATGTTGAGCACCGGGTTCGTAAATGCCTGATATAGCCGAGTACGCGGCTCGATTTAGGATAGTGAAAATAGGTTGAAATAATTAAAGAATAAATAAATATAAGTAGAGATAATTTTCACAATTAATTGTTTCTTTATTTAATGATAAATACTTGAAGTTAAAAAAACTTTGAAAATATTCATGAAATTTTATCACTACGGAAACCAAGCAAAGTTCCACTGCGCATGCGCCACTCTCTTTCGTCGGGCCTGATGATTCTCACTCGGATATTCAAATTTTATATTATTTTATTTTCTTGAATTAATATTTATAAATTAATATTTACTAAACTTATTTAGATTTATTCGTACAGTGACGAGAAAGTACGGACAACAAATAAAAGTTTTGCAGGCATAGCGATTGGATAAATCAATTAAAATATAGAAATCAATTAAATAAATATATAAATAAATTAAATTAATAAAAGACGATAAATGACTTAGGAAAATTCCCTCACGTGTTTGACAAATTTTGTTGAAAATATAAATTTAACCTCTATTCCAAGGAACTTACGTCGACTTGTCCCAGGTGTTGAGCCATTCTCGGATTCTCCTTGGACAAAGCTGGACGGGAAAAACCTAGACCACAACTTCACGAGAAAACAGACTTCAAAAAAGGCGTCTGCCTGACAAAAACTTTAGCACCAGTAAATTTAGAAAACTAGTAAGTAGTGCAGGTTGAGCGACTGCTTAGCTCGGCTTCTAGGTTGAAAATATTTTTTCTGGCGTCTGGCGACGAGGTGTGCCTGATCGACCCCCCTGTCGTCATACTGCGGAACTGCATACCTCCCGCGCGAGGGCGGATGCGCAAAATAAAATGGCGCGAAATTTAATTTTTGCTGACCTGGCAGTCGAACACCAGGTCACCCCGTCACAACGCTAATATCGCGTTGATTATGCTTCTGAAGCTAGTAGAAAATAATACCGATTATACGAGTGCTTACGACGATCAAGGACCGATCCAATGATCTGGGCTCACGTGACCGAATGCTCAATCGGGATATCAATCCTCTAGCCACGAACACCGTCAAGTGTCCGGAGTTCGGTAAGGTTCAGAGTTTGATTTCCAAAAGAACTGATGAGCTAAAGTCCATGGTCTTTTTATATGATCCTCACATATGAAAAGTGGTGGTAACTAGTTTCCCATACGAGAGGACTCAGACTCGCCCGAAAGTTCTAGGCCAATGCACACGTGTGATCGCTGGGAAACAAATTTTGACTATTAAGTAGGCTGATGACCTGGCGCCACTCTGTCGCCGAGCATGCTCGTATAGGAAACCATAAATTTGGAGATTTCCATTAGCTTTCTCTAATTTCCAAGAATCACATGCTGGTGCGCATGAATTGAAAAGATTGCCATTCTATGATTAGATTATTAAATGGGAACGGATACATAAATTTTAAAAGTACGTTAAGTAAAAATAATGAAATTTCCAGAAAGAGAAATATATAATACGCGTGGTCCATTAGTACAATACGATTTAATTGTAAAGCGTTGACAACGCTCAAGTAGATATATTTGTCCGGTACAACTTCTGGCGTCAGTAAGTCGGCGTTATACATAAAAAGGTTTACGCACAGGAGGTTTTAATGTGTACTTATTTTGGAAGGGAAGAAAAAAAAAATTAAAAATTTTTGAATGTAGCAGCCGTGACAATGTAAAATTTACAGTTTATAGTGGCAATATTGTTATTTTAAGAAACAAGTTTTAATAATTTTTACGTGAAACTTGCTGAAAAAAACTGTCAATTTTAAAGCTTATCGAATTATACTTTGATAATTTTCATCAAATATTACAGTGTGAGAAAGTAAACTTGATACATTTTCAAACTGTAATATTTTACACTTAAAATATAAAATTTACTGCGCGGCGCCAAAGTGTAACTTTTACAGTTTCGTTTATGAAGCACTGTGATATTATTTGGAAATGTAATAAATGCTCATTCGAACAGCAATTATTCCTGATTTTTTTTTCCGTGTAGTAAAGGTGTCTACAAAATCTATTCCAACATCCAGACCACAACCTGACTCATAACAAATTTCTTCTTTTCGAACATCTTTATTACATTTATTGTTTTTACTATTGAAAAGTTTTCTCCGAAGTTTTTTAAACTCAACTGTCTGTACTTTAGATTTTCCTCGGCATGCTATTTCATCTTTTTTCATTCTGTATTTTATTAAGAACTTAGTTGTCGGTGAGCTCTTTATTTTTTAACTTCCCGCTAAGAAAATCGACGATTTTCAAAAATTTCGGGAAGTTATTGTTTTCACCCCGATTTTCGAAAATCGAGTTTTCATCAAATGCCGACGTTTTGAGGTCCTAGGAAGCTATTCTGACTATTTTCAGAATGATGTCCGAGTGTGTGTATGTGTGTGTGTGTGTGTGTGTGTGTGTGTGTGTGTGTATGTAAACTCTTTGTAACTTTTGAACTAATTAATCGATTTCGATGGTTGAGGTGGCAATCAAAAGAGCTTGTTGGCCGTCAACTTTCCTGAAAATTTCAGATCATTTGATCGAATAGACTCGAAAATATTTGCGAATTACGAAAAAAAAAAAAATTTTTTTTTTAGTTTTTTATTGATTTCTCAGAAACGACTTATACGATCGACTTCAAAATCTAATCAGCTCTAGTACTCAATAAAACGCGTCGATTGCCACCTCAAACATCAAAATCGGATAATTCGTTCGAGAGTTATCGCGGGAGAAAGAAATGGTGAAAAACGGTTTTTTTCTAAATATTATCCAAACGACTGACGCGATCGATTTCAACTTTTAATCAGCTCTAGAATTCAATAAAACGCGCCGATTGCCACGTCAACTATCAAAATCGATTGATTAGTTCAAAAGATATCGGTGTTGAAAAGTTAAAAAAATAACATTTTATGTTATTTTTTCTGGATAAATCATAATATAACGTACTAAAATGTGCCTGATATCATGCCACCTCATTTATTTTATGGTTTCTTTTGATCATATAATGTCATCGAACTTGGTTTTTAGTTTAAATCATATTATCAACAAAAAAATCGATAAAACGTAGTTCTTAATATTTTTATCGGATATTTCATATTTTATTGTTTCTTACATGAGTCAAAACTTATTTAAATCTTGATTTTGATCCCTGACATTGATTTCTGCCTCAATACACTTATTTTACTGAACATAATCAGGAACTAAATTTTAAAAACCGCTTCATTGATGATTTTCGATTCTTAAATTTTCAAACTTCAGCATAACAGGTAACTTTTTAGAGCTTGAAAAGATCGTAAAAAAACAATTGCATGTGATAGCATTTTCGAGCTCGAGGAGCTCGAAAATATATCTACACTAATGTTTTCGAGCTCTTTGAGGTCGAAAACAGCGGGAAGTTTTGGGGCTGGCCCGCAGGGTCAACCGACGCCCAGATTTTTTGTTAATAGTATCAATTGTAACGTTTCCAAGATTTTTATAGATAATCCCAGCACTAACTCGAATGTCATTTGACGATGACCCTTCATAATGAAGATGTTCTGGAGCAGTGCTAGTGATTGTTTTATTAAGGGACTTATTAGCTTGATTTGATTCACAAGGACTCAGTTTATCAGCAACGTTAGCAAACGAATGAAAAATAGTTTGAAGTTTATCTCGCAGTATGTTTTTGGTTAAGCCTTTACCTCCGGGCAGAATGTTACACTTATAATTTTGTCGATCAAGCTTGTACCTACACCAATCACCACATGCTGAATGATTGTCATAAGCATGAGGTGCAATGTTCAACAGACCAGATTTTGTCGCTTCAGTATCATTTTTATTGCATACCTCAAGCGCGAAAGCGCTGAGGGTGCTTTATGATCGATCTAAATTTTGTGGTCGTTGGTTCTGGTTGCTCGCATCTGAGAAGTTTAATTTTTCTTGCGAATGAAGACAGCTGAGCAACTTTAATAACAATTATAACCTTTTGTTGAGTCCTGTTTTTCGATTTGAGTATGAATCACAGAAAGTATACAATGAGTCGCTGCAGCTTGTTTATCGAACTGTATTTGTCTATATGACTGTAATTTCTCATCTCAAATTTCATGCATCTGAATTTAGAGCTGAAGGGCATGAACTTAAGTTTCTATAGGAGCCAGAACTCTCTGAGACCATGAATTGCCTTCTTGTTTCAGCCAAGAAGAGTGATGATGTCAAATATTACTTTCTATAAATTTTGATGAAAGCTTTCGACGCGATATCAAAGCGGTGGGATTGTCACCCGAAGCGACGTGGTGCCAATGGCAAGACCTAATGAGCTTTTCTATTTTAGCAAAGATATGAAAATTTTCAACCGATAAGCTGGAGTGTTTATCTAATGCAACACAATAGTGGAATCAGACCACAGACATGATTCATCAATCTCAATTTACAAAATGCGCTTCACTATGCTGTATGGCTGCACAAGAAGCAATAAAGTGCATATGTTCAGTCAAAGTAGAATTAGCGGCTTTTAAGTAGCCTCGTACTATTTGGAGCAAGTCAAATTTTTATATAAACGCCCATGAGAGTCAGATGGACGCAAATAAAAGCAGACCCCATAGGCTTTTTCACTAGCATCGCAAAAACCATGCAGCTGAACATCAACAGAGTTCGGTATTGTAATCCCACGATGAAAATGCCAATTCTTTGTTAAGTAAAGATCATCTTTATACAAGAACCATTGTAAATAAATTTAATCGAAAACGACTTATAATAATAAAAAGATCATACTGCAATTTCGGACCGACCATTAGTACGTTATTTATGGCGACGCTGATAGAAGTCTTTGAAGTGCCTTCGAATACGACGCGAATTTTAGAGGTAATAATGTCTTCTTTAACGACTGCATAATGAGAAAGAAAGAAGCTACCGATTGTATCCTCCTGATTAGTCGAAACGGATACATATGCCCTAACTTCTAACATTTATTTAAAAATTCAACTTAATCTCGCTTATAACGGTGATACTTCTGAAATTTGCGCTTTGTCATGTAAAAAGTGTTTTAATTCCGAAGAGTGTGAATTGTCTAACGCAAGTGTTTTTTCTTTTGAATGGCAATAGAATCTCGTATCTCCCGTTGGAGGTTCTTTCTGTATGTTGAGCGTGATGCTCTTCGCAAGTTTTTTCCTCTGACTATAAGAGCTTGGCAGTCTGAAGCTCTTTGATTTTCCGGAAGTGGGTAAAATTAGCGTCTACAGGGTCCAAATTTGATGCTATATGATATGATACGCTACCCGGATGAGATGATTGATTAAGCTTGTCAACAACAGTCCATCCTGACTGAGATTTTTAAAACACTTTTTCAGGATTATTTTCAAGTGTTACCTGATAACGCCACGTAATTTGAGAAATAGTTTAATACTAATAAGATTGTCAATTTTCAAAGAGTTAAAAAATTCAGGATCAGCCAATTAAATGTTCTTGGGTATTTAAGTGATCCACAATAAAAAGTAATTGAAGGCATTGTTTAGCTAATCTGTGACACATATAAAAAGTCAGCAGTCTTCTCGAACTGGCTAAATCGAAAAATCGTTGCTATCTGAGCTGATTACTTAACCAAAGCTCTGTCTTTTAAGAAGGTAATGAAGTTTTGTACAGTAAGTTGCGTTGTACAGCTATTGAATTCTTCCCATTTGTCGCGAGAAAGAGTTATTTTTCACAAAGCGAAACAATTAATATCAAATCTCAAAACTCGACAGGTACTTCTAATGCTTGATGAGCGAGTGGTGTTTTCGCAAATGGTCTACAAAATCTTGACAAGAAAATTCCTCGCTGTTTCACTTTTCTAATAACCTTTGAAGTAATGAAACTTACGAATGGGAAATATATTC
Organism: Microplitis demolitor; assembly: GCF_026212275.2. Taxonomy (NCBI): domain Eukaryota; kingdom Metazoa; phylum Arthropoda; class Insecta; order Hymenoptera; family Braconidae; genus Microplitis; species Microplitis demolitor. Next base: position 10,323,024 of record NC_068545.1, read on the forward strand.
TGATTTTAATCTACGAGAGGAAGAGACAAATCATAAAACCCTAGTCACCCAACAAAGGAACCATCAAATGATGGCTGAGCAAGGTAGACAAGAATGTATTGTTATTATTGCATCAATTATGAGATGCGATAGAAAAGCCAGTAAGTGAGTATGGCTGGTTTCTACAATGATCAGCCCGTTGATTAGTTATAGTATAGATTGCTCTTGAGCAACATTTATATCTCCCAGAGGGCGTTACGAAAATGAGTACGGGCTAATCATCGCTATTTTTTCGATTCTCAACAAACAACGAGTTTTTTTTTTGCTCCAAGCTATCACCTAGTGACGATGTTATCGAAGAAGTAGGTTTGCGTATTATCTTTTAAATGCTGCGATAAAAATCTCATCGTGATACCGTAAGCTCCAAAATGTTGTCCTTCGAATTTGGTGCAGTAATCTATGAGCTCATCAGATTTATCTAGCAATACTTCAAGCTTATTTTGATATATTTAAGCAACTCACGCACTTTTTCTATTTCAGAATACCTTTTCGGAAGAATAGACGTATTCGCTGTGAGGGAAGGCATAGTAGGGGAATTTAAATCGACTGAAGCGTTCGCAGTGGTCACTTTGAACATTACGGGAGGCTACTATAACCGAAATTGTAAACAAAAAAACGTAAAAATTTTTTTTTTCGTTTTAATTTAAATAAATTAAATAAAAATGAGACACCAAAGTTATTGTGTAGTGAATTGTAAAAATACGAGCAGAAAAAGTGAGTGCAAATTTTATGAATTTCCTACTGCTAAATGGAAAATAAATCAATGGAATCAGTGGATAGCTGCGGTTAAAAGGCTAAAGTAAGTAGTACCATAACCTAATTGTTATCAAAAAAATAATTCGGAGTGTTATAAATTTTTGTAAAAATGTTAAGTTTAGCAAGCGTAAATAATTTTTTTGCAATTCTGTAATGAAAAAGTAAAAAAAAATTTATAAGTAAATAATTTGTTATATTACAGAAATTTAATAATTTAAAGAAAAATAAAAGCTATCACAAAGTGAAAAAATTTTGATTTTGTAAACAGTTTTATTAATACTGTGCCGAAATAATGAAAAATATATATTTATAGCGTTGATGGATCACCGTGGGTTCCCAAGCCATATGATTGTATTTGTAGTGACCATTTTATTGGGGGTAAAAAATCAGAAGAGGAGTTGAGTCCTAACTACATTCCAACAATATTTCCTTCAATTTACAAGTCTCCAAAAGTTGATGAATCTTCGGTCATAAACAGGTAAAAATTATTTAGAAAAACTAGACCCATGTTAATAACATAATTATGATAATTTTATATTTTCAGATACAAGCGTTTAATAAACCGGCGAGTAAAAAAATCACCTCCAAAATCCAGTTCTGAACTCACTGTATTAGAACCGATGGAAGTGATAAATGAATATAATAATCCTCCGATTGTGTCTTTAAAAGTTGACCAAGAGTGTCAAGTTGATTTTTATTCAAACTCTGATGTCAATTCTCAAACGTTTATTTGCAATCGTTATGTCACAAATGATTTGTGTCATGCTGAAACTCAGACAGAAATTCAAATGGTTGAAGATACTAGGCCGATAAAAATTCATGCTAGTAATAAAAAATTTGTTAATAAAAAATGTGGTACTGATCAAAAAACGTTTGCTGATAAGGAAAGTCAAGCGGATAATAAAATCTTCAGAGGATTTGCATCGGTGACAAAAGATCAAGAAATCATTGATCTGGCCGGTGTATCATTCCCAAATTTTGATTTCTTATTGAGTAGACTATGTACACCTACGCCACGAAAATACATTGTGTCAAAAACAGACAGACTATTAATTTTTTTAATGAAAATTAAAACTGAATTAACATTTTCGGCACTCGGTGTATTATTTAGTGTTCACAGAACAACAATTTCAACAATTTTTTATGAAATCCTACAACATCTTGCTAGTGCGACAAGAAATTTAGTATTTTGGCCAGATATCGACGCAGTACAAGAAACAATGCCTGATTGTTTTCTATCTGATTATAATAACACCAGAGTCATTATTGATTGCACTGAATTTCGAATAGATATTCCTACAAGTGTCGATAACCGTGTTCTTACTTACTCACAATACAAAAAGAATTTCACAGCCAAAGTTCTTATTGGTATAACTCATGGAGGTTTTATATCCTTGAGATCTGATGTAGCTGGAGGACGGAAATCAGATTCTCAGCTTACAATAGAGTCAGGGTTGTTGGATTTATTGGAGGATGGTGACATAGTTTTGGCTGATTAAGGTTTTCCAGAAATCAAAACAGTGATTGACGCAAGTAGCAAGAAAGTACAAATGGTCATGCCGCCTTTTCTAGAGAAAAAAAATGAATTTTCAAGTATAGAAACTCAACAGGCATACAATGTTGCAAGGGTCAGGATTCACGTTGAAAGAATTATGCAGCGGTTAAGGACTTATCAAATATTGCATAAAATTCCACAACATTTGTTCCATTGCATTGATGATATTTTGAACATTTGTTGTGTTTTGGTTAATTTACAGCCTCCAATTATTTCTGATAAAAAAGATCCTGAAAATGGGGGATAAAAATATTTTATTACTCATAACAGTTGGTCAGTGAGTACTTGTAGAAATACAAATTTATATTTGTAAGAAATTGTACATTCATTTTCAGCTATTAATTAGATTAATAATTAAGATTTTTGTAAAACATGTAACAAATAATAAAATACTTTTTAATTAATAGTAATGTAACAGACAATAACACTCTTTACTAACTAAATAAATATAAATTTTTCTGTAACTACTTATCAAACTAATTATTTATAATTAGTTAATACTTTGAACTGATTACTCTTTACTTATTTGTTAATATTACAGCAATTGGTGCTTTTATGCCGTTATAAATTATTGAAAATAAATTACTATATTAAAATATTTGTAAGATCACTTCCAGTAAAGCTTCGTTTTTGGTTTGCACTTTCATCTTTATTACTACTATCTAAATTGTCAGTATTTTCATCGTTGTTATCAGTATTTTCTTTATTAATGTCAGTAGTTGCTACTGTTGCAAACAAAGCTGGCAAATATTGCTCGAAATAGAATTTCTCACTCTTCAAAATTACATTTTTTAAAAATTCTTCGTGTCTGTGGACTTCTATTAAACAACAGCCATCTTCAACTGGTGAAAAAACGAAGAGATCACAAACACTCATGCCGGTGACGTACATTTGTACTTGAATTTGAGTGTAATAAACATCAGATTTTTTGAGCTCCAATTTATCATTAATAAATTCTAAATACCTTACGTTACTAACTTGATCAGCATCATTGATAACCGGTTTATTTTCACAGGTACTAGGACATTGAATTCAACAATTTTAGAAATACAACCGTCATCGATGACAACTCCATCAAGACTTGCACAAAGCCAAGGCTGATATTTACTGACAATTACACCAACCCGTTTAACAGTACAGTTGTACATTTGTTCATATTTTTCTTTAGCAGAAGATTCCATTTTTAAACCATATTTAGTAGAGCTGATATCAATTGTTGATGGATTTAGCATGGCTGAAACCAAATTTTCAACTGGTTTCCTGCTTAGAAATTTTATATGATGAACATTTGAACTTGCAGAAATTCTTAAGCGTCTAGCTTGGAACCAATTGTTACAAGAAGACTGTTGAACAGTTTCACATGACAGTTGAATGATTTCATCTTCCGATAATTGCACGTTATTCAAAAAAAAACTCTCGGAGATTCGGATCCAGCTTATACTGACTTTCATAAATAGAATGTTCCCCGCAAAAAATTAAAAAATTTTGTAAACATGCAGCACATTCTTCTTTCTCTAAATTCAATTCTACTTGCGCCAATAGAGAGTTAATCACATTTCTTACTGTATGTTTATTATTTTTTGTTAACTGTGCTTCCATAATTCGTTTTAAAGGTGAATCGACTTTTAAATCAACATTCCTTATTAAAACATTCTGAGGCTCATGTAATTGAGTGTATTTATGCGGCATCATTTTTTTGAAATACTCTCCTTTAGAATATTTGTGTTTAGCAAATTGACGTGCGCCCGGCTTACCCCATTGCTGCTCGTGACTCGTTTTTGAAGCACTTTCTTCATTATTAATAAAATAAATTAACGCAGCAACATGTTTACACTTGCCGCTCTTATTATATACACAATTACAGTGTACATTTATCACGAAACGTGCAGAGTTTATCTGAAATTTAAATAGAAAAATCTATTAATTATATAATGCTTAAATATTATTTAAAGAAACGAAATAAATGATCTAGATGTGCATTACTTCTAAAGAAGTAGCATAAGGTGTAGCATGGACTGATGCTTGCCAAATAACGCGAGATTTTATCAAAAAACTTTCCAAGTTTCGTCGATGTTCCTCGACTTCTCTTACATGTCCAGCATCAACAAGTTTTTTGCCTTTGGTCATTGTCTCTGGCTGAAATTATATTTGATAGGTGATGGACTGAAATCCTGTCTTTATAATAATATCCATGTCTTTGGTTCGACTAAAAATAATAAAAAAATAAGTCTATTAAATTAGTATATACTTATTCTATTCAGAAAACATTTTAATCATTATTTTTTTTTTTTATTTTTTTAAGAACTATTCCGAGCTTTTGAAATAAATTTTAAGCTACTTAACCTTATAAATGTTTACTGCATTTCTTTATTTATTTTGTCATTATACTTACTCGTGTTTTTAGTACGTTGAGGTCAATTATAAAATGTCAATAACTATTTAATTCTCACATTTTTTATAACTTGTTTATTATTGTTTATAATATTTTTTTAATGAACTTTTTCTTTGAATAACATATAAAAACATACACTGACAGCCTCCCATAGTTCATATTTAGTCTGGCGCTGCAGTTACACTCGGAGCGAATTCATTTCTGGATTGAATTTGCTAAGGAAATTCGCGTACGCGGTTAGAGATTTCTTGACAACGTCGTGTTTACTCTTAAGAGCCTTTCTTTGCTTAGCAACAATAAATTATTGCAAATGAATCAAAGAAAATCAAAATAAAAACAATAAATAATTCAAATGTTATTTAAGTGCTTTAGATGAATAGAAATGCAAAGAGATTGGTGGCCAATTGACTTACTTTGAACGGTTAAAAGATGACAAACTCGTACTTTTGGTTAAAATGCTGCTGTCACTGGTGTGATGTTAATAAGATGCTAGAATCTGATAAATCGCTAAACCAGATAACGTGAATATTTTTATTAATTTCCCGCTATGAAAATCAGATTTTTGAAAAATTTAGGAAGTTATTGTTTTCATCCCGATTTTCGAAACTCTTTTCATCAGATGTCGACGTTTTGAGGTCCTAGAAAGCTATTCTGACTAATTTCAGATTGATGTTTGAGTGTGTGTGTGTGTGTGTGTGCGTGTGTGTGAATTTTTTATAACTTTTGAACTAATCTACCGATTTAAATCCTGGCAATTCAAAGATTTTGTTTGCTGTCAACTTTTCTGAAAATTTCAGATCATTTGATCGAGTAAACTCGAAAATATTTGAGAATTACGAAAAAAAAAGCTTTTTTTCTATTTTTTTAAGCTATTGCATAGCTTCTATCGCGGGCCTTGAGCGCGGGGACCGAATCCAGAAATTCCGTAACGAAAAAACCTCACGCTCCCCACTCCGACGGGCACGGAGGTGTGGCTTGAAGGCCGTGCATCGTCTAATGTCGTTTTAATTCGGCAGTCTTCGACACGGCATTGTGTGCGTGCGATTAGACGTATTGTACGACTCTACGAAACTCCCACGAATCGAGACGAGCTGCTCCGAAATCGGACGAATATATAAGCAGCTGTTTATGAGAAAGTATATAGGTGTATAGATATTTATGTACAACAGTGAATAGCTGTACTTGAAAAATTTGTGTATAAAGTGTTTTGAATATTAATGAACAAAGTGCATTTATTATTAATGAAGAAAGTCACGAAAAAATAGTGAAAGAAAATGAGTGAGTACTCTATATACATACATTTTATTATTATCACAAATGCAGTATTAATTTTGAATTGAAAATATAATACTGCTATAAAGATAACTTAAATTTTTGATATTAAAATGAGCGATATTAAAAGTAGCCCTCTTTTATACCCACAAACACACAGACGCGTATAGTTTAAGTTCTCAATTTAGATTCTCAATGTGTATATATTATATATATATATATATATATATATATATATATATATATATATATATATAAATTCATTCTTCATTATGTATATAACAGAAACCATCAAACCAAGCACGTGTACTATTCAGTACCTTTGTTTTTGGTATATAGATAATGCACATGAATGCCGCGCAGAGAAAGTATATATGATATTATATCTATATAAATGTACATCGCGCGAAATTCGACAATCACTTCTTAATATTGTTATTTTTTTATAAATGAATAATTTTGTTTTGGTGTGTCATTACACTATTTATACCTAATTATTTATACCTATTATTTATACCTAGATATTTTCGTTTTATAGAGAAGAAAAGCGTAAAGAGCTAAAAAGAAAAACTAATGCACGTCAAAGGGCATATTATCAGCGTCAGAAAGATTTGAAGAAAAATGAAGAAATTATAATAACAGTACCAAAATCAAATGCTGAACGTCAAAGGAAATTTCGTCAACATAATGCAGAAAAATCTTACATGGATATGTAATTTGATTTAATAATAATATTTTTTATTTATTTATTTAAAAACAAATTGTAATATATGCTTCAATATTATTTAATTAAACGATTTCATCATTTTTTTTACAGAAAAAGACGAAAATTGTGCAGTGATGAAGTTTCAATGATAAATATTCTTGAATAACCAACAGCTATTGTAAGATAATAAAACCCACATGTATTGTAAAATAATAAAAATATTTTAAACAATATTAACTTTTTATTTATTTAATAAAAGAAAAATTTGTTTTCTTATCGGTCACCACGCTCAAAAAGTGTAACTTGAATTAATATCAAAGAAAAATAAATACTGCATAAATAAAATAAATAAATAATTATAATTGCATAAGTTGATACAAAATGATATGCAATAGCTTTACCGCGGCAGTCCCCGAGTGCCACACGTCTTTTTTTTTTTTTTTAATTTCTCAGAAACGATTCAAACGATAGATAAAATCTAATTATCTCTATAACTATATGAAACGCGTCAATTACCGACTTAACCATCTAAATTGGCTAATTCGTTAATAAGATATCGTCGGAGAAAGAAATGTTAAAAATCGGTTTTTCATGAATATCTTTGTAACGACTAAATTTAACATTTCTTAAACCTAATCAGCTCTAAAACTTCATAAAACGCGCCAATTGCCATCTCGAACATCAAAATCGGTTTATTAGTTCAAAAGATGTCGACGACGAAATGTGTAAAAAATAGCATTTAATGTCATTTTTTCTGGATAAATTATAATACAATGTACTACAATGTACTTAAAGTCACACAAATTCTTTATCTATAAGGTCTCTCCTTATCACTACATAGCGTAATGCAATTCGTTTTATAGTTCAAATAATACTATCAACAGAAAAATTGAAAAAACACCGTTTTTAACATTTTTCTCGGATATTTTAAATATTAACGCTATGATCTGAGTCAAAACTTATTTCAATCACTAACATTATTTTCTATCTGAATACGTTGATTTTATTAAACGTAATCGTGAATGAAAATTTTAAGAAAACTTGTCGATTAATTGTTTTCGATGTCTTGAATTTTTCAAGTTCAATATAAAACATTTTTGTTTTCAAGCTTGAAAAAACTAATATAATATAATGTATTGTCAAGTTGAAAATATTAAAATAACATTTTTGAGCTCTATGAGCTCGAAAACAGTGGGAAGCTTCGGGGCTGGCCCGCAGTGTCAACCGATTTCCAGATTTTTTGTTGATGTTCTCTGCTTCAGCTTATTGGCCTGGAAGCAGATCATCCTCCCATTTTATTTTTCCCCACCTTACCTACCGTGTGGCTGTAGACCGACTTGTCCTTCTGAACTATATCATTACGTGATACCCTATGCCCCATCTTTGCAGTGGAAATATAGAAGCAAGGGAAAAGTGAGCAGGTTCGAGTCCAGAAGATAAAATAATATATTTTCACCAGGAGTAATGAATCCATTGAATTATATTATTTCAAGTAGTATTAATTTTATTTTTTTTTTGTTTTTAATTAATTTGTAATTCATTAATACTACTTGTAAACTACTGAATATTCTTTAAATGCAAGCAAAGGTCTTTAAAGCTGATTCCTCAAGCTTTCCAAAACCCTATGATGAGTCATAATTATCATAATTGAAAATCCAATTGAAGCTATCTGAACAGTACTGACTCATTCCATTCCGAGTATGGTCGGATGGTACTTGTTTTTAGTTATATTTTAAAACCTTTCTGTATAATACAAATTATTTAGATCGTCAGAAATTTTATATCACATTCGTAAGTTTCATTTAATTTTTTTATTTATAGTGAAAGCAGTATGTTTGTGGCAAAGCGTCGGTTGATTTTGAAGACCTGTGGTACAACAACTCCATTGCAGTGTATAGTAGCGTTACTGGATCTTGTTGAGGAATATACTGGATTTGACGAAGTAGAAGTAATTATCATTATTTTGTCTCATGTTATTTATTTATGTTTTATAAAATTCGATATTACTATTCTGCAATTGAAATATTTAATAAATTGAAAGGATATATTTATATTATTGGGAACTGACACGGAGGCGTGGCTTAAAAAATATGAACAGTAGCTTACTTTTAAATGCCTAACTTATATGATAGTAGGGTAAATAAATAGAATGTAATTAAATTTCATAGACATATTATTTTGGACGGATAAAAACCCAAACCAAAAAAATATACATGATGCCAAACGCACTTTATTTGTCGGCTATTTAATGAAATGTGTACTTAAAAAAACAAAAACAATATTTTCAGTTTTTAAGTTTTAGGTTAAACTTTACAAACGTATCTGGCAGTATATAATCGGTTTTTTTAAAATGTGAGGAGCAAACTTTCATTAAACGAGTTATTTTTGCATGCCTTGAGCGAGAAGCGCTGAGGCTATGCTCTATACTCGCCTGAAAATGAAAATCAACTTTTTCTAAATTATCAAAAAAATTTTCTGGTAACACTGAACGATCACCAGCCTCCGGAAATTTATAGAAAATTGCGTTTAAGGTAGTTCACTCGCGACATTCGTAGCCAAAAGTATAGCGTAATCGTAACTACAAAAAGTTAGAGATACTCAATGCCAGAATATTTTATTTTTGTGAGAGACTGCATCCAATACATTTTAGTTCTAAATATACAAATACACACTAATATAACCACACTGATGAGTAAAATAAATATGGCAACTCTGCAAACATTATTATTGAATAGTCTATAGATTAAACGTATAAGTAGCAATCTTTATATATTGTGAGTTTAATATACCTATATTTTCTTATTGTTGACAATCACAAATTTTGGATAAAATGAATTTTTGTGCATATTTTCATAATTTTTTTTAAACTTACAAGAAAATCGCATTTAAAAAGAATAAAATTTTCCGATGTGTGCTACTTTCGATATCATAATTTTTAAAAATTCTAAAGCTATCAGAAAAGCTATCATTAATATAAGTCAATATCAAAAAATATTTTTTTTGTTTGTTTAATATCATTGAATAAATTTTTAATATTCATAAAAATTATTTCGAAAAATTTTCCAAAAATTTTTTAAATCTCCAATACTTTCATGATCAAAAATTAACCTAACTAAGTGACATTTAAATTTCCGCGGGTTACGTATGACGAATGCAACGTTGCCTAGTTGTGATTACTGTACCCCACCACATGTCAAGTATTTTAAAATTATTTATATTTCAAAAATCAATATTTTTTAAACAAATCAGTCAAGTAATTCAGAGTTTTTTTCAAAAAATTTCTAATTTTTTCATTTAACAGTGGATAAGTTTTTAAAAAAAAATGTTAAGAACCATTTTCAAGGTATTCATGAACCCTGTTTAGAAAATCTCATAGAATCCAATAGATCCTCATACATTCCTATAGAAACTTTATAAGAATGAATGAGTTCTATGAGAAATGCTATAGTTAAGTATAGGGCCTTATACATACAGCTATAAGAATCTATCGGATTTTTTAAGCAGGGAAACTACACGTTTTTTGTTTTTTATTCTTGGTGGATCTCCAGCATGTTAATTATGCACTTTTTGATTGATAATATCTCGTCTTACAATCGATGAAAAAAAAATTTTTTTTTTATTGAATATTAGACATTTTTGTTAATCTCATGGTTTAATTTAATCGCATTCCTAAGAAAAGTCGTTTCGCGAGTGAACTACCTTAAATTTTTCATTTGCTTTAGTCTGACAATCTTTTAGTGCTCAAAATACTTGATTTTTTTACTTTTTGCAATCTCTAAATATTGAAACTTCTATTTTAATTTTTATTTCTTAATAATTTGTTGCATAAAATTATTGATGATGTTACTAGCACGAATTTACTGTGTATTTACGTGACTGTTGTAAAGTATTATTCGTTTGATTTTTTACTACCAGACTGCGTAACCCAATTTGTCAGTTCCTAATATCATAGAACTTCGTGGCTTTCAATTTATTTCTAATAAGATTCAGCCTCATGTATGTTTGAATACGATAGTATTATTGGTGTGTGCAGTTAACCTATTCTTTTTAAACAGAACATTTAATGAATTTTTCTCAGTTTATTAACTCATGAAATAATCCAAAATATATAAATCAGATACTCCTGATATTGAATTCAAAATTCTTATCTTTGTTTTTAAAATATTGAAATTCAACTTAAATTTCAGAATTTAGTTATCATTTGTTCATATACTTATTTATTTATTGAAAAATGAGTGCTCAGATTACATGTAATGCTTTGTTTGCAATTTTAGGTGGACAGAATGTTATTACGTTAATAAGAATTATCTTTTTATGACATGTTTTGTGTTTTTGTTGCTACTAATCAAACTTATGAAAATGCTTCTGCAAGTAAACCGATAATTTTATCAAAATTATTTTATTGTCGATATATTTGTTACAATGAATGAAAAATTTTCGATATTTTAATTAGTTGTCAAGTTATTCGATATAAAATCCACTGGTCACAAAAATTAAGGGATATTAAAACAATTCGAAATTTTTGGGTGATTTTCAACATGCTGTAACTCGGTGAAAAATGGTCGCAAAGAAAAATAAAAGAAGCGGATTATAGCCTCATTTCTAGTTTTCAGATTTGGACTTTACATTTTTTTTCATGCACAATTCCGGAGCAATCCTAAAAAAATCGACTAAAAAAAAATTTTCCAAATTTTTATTCGTCTTCCAAAAGTTCTATGGGGTTCAATAATTTTGTTTTTGATAATTTTACCTGATGAGTCTTTTAAGAAATTTTATGCCTTTTAATTTTCCGGCCTCAAAAAGTATCTACGACGATTTGGCACCAAGTTATCATTGATCAAAGCAAAAAAGTCCATTTCGGATTTGATAACCAATAACTCCGAACATATTGGTCATGCAGAGAATAGAAGCTTCAATAATTATTGTTTTTATTGAGGAAATAAAGAAAAATTTAAAGTCCAGTTCTGAAAACTGGAATCTTGAGGCTACAATTTGCTTCTTTTATTTTTACTCTAGGACCATTTTTCACCAAGTTACAGCATGTTGAAAACCACCCAAAAATTTCGATTTTTTTTTTATATTCTTTAATTTTTGTGACCAGTGTATTAAAGAACAGCCTCCTTACTGTGGCTTTGTTCTTGCACATACCTCGCTCTATGATTTGTCCATTACGCTTTCATTATACACGCAATATACTCGATAATGTGAGTGAAAAAAGTGCTGCGCTCAGTTTAATATTTGGATATTTTCGTATCCATTGAGAAAATATTAAGATATGCAAAGAGAAAGTTTTAAAGAATATAGTAATGAATATTATCACACTTTATTAAATCTTTTATGACCTATAGGTCAAAAAATCATTATTTATTAGTCAGTAGAAATAATACGAACCTTTAATCGCTGACTTTTCAATTCACTGGTAAAAAAAAAATAATTTTTTGAAGTAAATGTTCGAAACATTCCATCTATAGATATCCCCGGAGAATTCGAATTACGGTAATTTATCACAAATTACTGAACGTACTGTAAATTATAGTAACTACCATAAATCACGGTACCCATTGTTAATTACGGTACATTGAGGTAAATCACGGTATTTTGCTGTGAAATATCACATGTTAGCGTTTTAAGTTTCTCATTATTGCTGTAAAATACGGTATATTACGGTGTTTTCTCCGTATTTCACGAAAAATTGATAAACCATACTTTACGGTAAATACGAATTTTACGCGCTATATGATCAGAGCGCCACGCATGTGCAATATTGGAAGCATTTGTGTTTTTTCAGGTTACAGTATAACATGTAATATATATATTATTTATGTCGGCATATGCATAAGTGCCCTTGAAAAAAAACTTAATTTTTATACAATTATATAAATAAATTATGAACGATTCTATACAAATCCATTTACATATGGTTTGTTTTTAATACTTAACTTTAATTCTTAGTAAACTTTTGATTTTTTACTTATAATTCAATTACTTTTACTTCTCGTTTGTACTTTCAATATATTTCCTTCAGTATTATGAAAGTATTCACTGAAACAAAAAATTTACTATAATAACAAAAATCAAGATTACGCAGCTATTTGTTATGATATCAAAACAATCTTGGTTAATGCAACGAAGTGATATTTGTTGTGGTAAGTAAAGTAAAGTTGCTGTTGTAACAAATGATATGTGTTGAGGAAAAATTTTTTGAGTGCGTATAGAATTTTGAGTTTTAATTAGGTAAACAATATCATTTAAAATTCATCACGAGTTTTGGATTTTGGACATAAATTGTGTTTGTAAGTTATGGCTAAAATATTAAACATTATTTATTTTGAAAAGTATACCAATTTGTCTAAGTATAGTTGAAAGCAGGCGCCTTGAACAAGTGATTTTCTTGACTCAAGAGAATATATCGTGACGCAATAATATCTTAGATGAAGTAAAATTTTCTCGAGTCAAGAAATCTTTATAAAAACTAATTAAATATTTAGCTCAACGCATGTCATTTGTTATAATGGCAACTTCACTTTACTTACCATAACAAATGTTACTTCGTTCTGTTGACCAAGATGGATTTGTTATCTTAACAAATAACTGCGTAATCTTGACTTTTGTTAAGATAACAAACTTTTTTTTTTCAGTGTTCAAGAGAAATATTTTACTCTTTATAATTATTGTTAAAAAAAAAATAGTAACTATAGCACTTGATACTTAATCATCAAACAATTTACGACACCATTAAATGTGGGTTTCCGACGAAAAATAGGTGGTTATATGTTCAGATCTTTGCAATTAACCTGATACCCGGTGAGACGTCATACCATTTAGCATCACTCGATTGGGTGAGAGCAAGGACGATTATCAACCACAGAAGACTAATTTAAAATCAATAAAATTAAAATGAAAAATGGATTAAATCAACAGTTAGAAGAAAAATATTTCGAATAAATTTTTTTAAATAACTCGATAAATAATTAGAATATCGAAAAAAAAATGATAGGCTCAATAATTTTATTTTTTCTATGAAATTAAAATATATCTGTGTTAGAAGTTTTTTAATTAAGTCTTCAAATTATCTGCTACAGTGCTCTTGATTATCAGTGTTTCTAATTGACAAACTGATCGCTTGTTAAAAAGTGATTTATATTTCTGAAATTTTTATAGTAGCATTCGTGAAATCATCAATACTATTACAACAACTTAAAATTGCATACAAAGCCTAACGTGTAGCATGATAACTAAGTATAAACTTGTTTAACACTGATTTTAGGATTTGTTTTACTCTCGAAAAAACTACAAAAGACCAGAATTGCAAATGTCTCCTCATTGTGCTTTTGAAGAAGAAGTTGCATTATTGGACACAATTTTTTCTGGTAATATTTCAAGATAATATGTTTTAAAAAGTACGAAATTCTATGAATTATAAATATTCAATTTTTATAGATGGAGAGGCATATTGCTTAGGCAATGCTGATAAAAATTGTTGGTATTTATATACTTTGAACCGTGGAAAATCTTCTCAATCACCAAAAGAACCCGATCAGACTTTGGAAATATTAATGACTAATCTCAACACTGACATAATGTCTATTTTTACTCGTGAAAGATGTTCATCTGCTGCTGAAGCGACCCAAAAATCTGGAATAGATAAAATTATTCCAAATATGAACATCGATGATTTCCTTTTTGAACCCTGTGGTTATTCTATGAACGGAGTCGCGAAAAATGTAAGTTTCATATATATATATATATATATATATATATATATATATATATATATATATATATATATATATATATATATATATATCATATTCTTATAAATTGAAAAAAAAAACTTCTTATTTCTATGCGAAGATAATTTATTAATTATGTAAACGAGGCATTCCATATCGAATTAGTAAGCCATTTGAATAACATGCAAAAAAATGTTTTTTGATTAAAAATATTATAACTTTTGAACCGTGTGAGATAAAAATTTGGCTCTGGAATATTCTTGTAGCGCATTAAATTTCCTAGAAAAAAGTCCTGTGAGTCGAATTTGTAAACTTGATAATTCTAATACTAACAAGCAATTAAAGTGTAGAGTAAACAGAATCATGCAAATTCAAGGCTTTATTACACTGTAAAAAGAGCGGTTTCAAAAATGGACTCATTTTAACTCCGCCTGGTGTTAAAATGAAATTACACCGGTGTAGGAGGCGTAATTCAGCGGTGTTAAACTGCTGTAAAGGTGGAGTGATGCCGGTGTAAAAGCGGAGTAAACTGCGTCTGCTTAGAGTATTAACTTTGAAAAGCTTATAAAATATAAATAATGTCAGGTCTTTAGGAAAATTAATAAAAAAACATTAATTATTAACAAGTATAAAATAAGAAAACGAAGTATTAAATCGATTGAACAATTAGATACAGTAATATATATTATCATATTATTGTTGAATACCAATTATATATGTTATTATTCGTAAAAAGTCCACGTATAGAAATTAGAAAAAAAATTTTATTAAATATAAAAATTTAATGAATATCATCAGGAGAGAATTTCACCTTTGTTATGTATTTATTTAGGTTATACGTAATTTATTTAAAAATTACACAATTTTACTTCCACCATTTCAATCACCAATAATTTAATTAATTAATTAAAACACTGATTAATTGTAATGATCGAGTAAGTAAAAGTATTCACAAAGTAAAATATTTTAACACTGGTCTAGAATATTGACACCGACTGCGGCATCAGTTTAACACCAAAAAAAAATTAATGTAACGGGACCGTTAGGTCCACCTCCGTTTCACGGGAGGCCGATACCTCACCCTTTTGGGCATACTCGCGCTGCGTAACCCTATTTATATATTATGACTCCACCATATATTATAAAAGCGAAATATGAGCATATGCTCACATTTCTTAGCTTACCCATTAGGCATGCAGTGCATGTGGGTGCCTCACGCACAGCCACCACGAGTCCGACCGCACATGGACCCAAACACTCCTCCCATCTCAGGAAATAAAGAGACTCTGGTCGAAGTGGGGCTTGGAATGGGTCCCCCATGGTACTAGACTTCAGCTCTGGTCAACTGCTTGCGTAAGATAAGTGGTGGGACGCAAGTTCTCCCCAACCCATACGGGTTACCTCCACTTATAATCACTAAGGATTTGAGACAAGCCAATATATACATTCGCCATCATTTGTCACCTAGAGTTCACTTATCTCCGAGCTTTTTGGAGACGCCATTAGTGTTTTAAGTCATAAAAATGGCGGCGATAGTTCCACTCTGGGTCATTTTAACACCAGGTAAGTTTTTTTAACACAGGTGAGAATATTTGCACCGGCAGCGGCGTTATTTTCACACCGCTTTCGGTGTTGAAATTTAACACCGCCGATTTTAACACCTACACCGCTTGGACTTACCCCGGTAATTTTTTACAGTGTATTAAAAATATCAATACTACGAGAAAATTCTTGGACTAAAATTTGATGAAGCAAGTAAAAAATACAATTTACATACTCGGCTCATAAAACAAATAAAGATCCAACTTCTTTATTTACATTGTATTTCAATTTTTTGTTTAAATATTTTTTTATTTTAATCGATAATAAATTATTATTTGTTACAACATGGATATTGCTAATTCAATTACACTACATGTAGATAAATTTATTGATAACTTCATTAAATTTTAGTTCAAGAATTTTCGTGATATTGATATCTTTAATAGTAAAGCCTTAAATTTGTATGATTCTGTTTACTCTAGACTTAGATGGCCTGTTAGTATACAAAATATCAAATTTACAAATTCGACTTTCAGGACTTTTTTTTAGGAAATCTTATTCCCTACAAGAATATTCTAGAACTAAATTTTTATCTCACATGGTTCAGACGTTATAATATTTTTAATCAAAAAACATTTTTTTGCATGTTATATAAACGAGAAATTTCAAATAGCTAGCGGCACCTTTTGAAATTGAGCTAAGAATTTTGCCCAATGAGAGAATTTTTTTCTCGGTATATAGGTCCTTTTTTTAGATATTAATTCGATAGGTTGGTTTTTTTGGCCCATCCTAATATATATTTATATATTAGGGTATTTCTAAAAATAACTAATTGTTTTTTCTTCTCGGAACCATGTTCAAAAGCTTCATTTAGGTACAAAAATATGCCTGTGAAAATTAGAGCTCTTTATATCAACATTAAGAGGTTCCGCATCACACTTTTCTATTTTCCATCAGAATGACTTAAAAAATTTTTTTTTGCGTCTTCTGATTTTTATTACTAGCTAACAATGCCACCGTCCATCTTAAGGTAGAAAAAATCTGTTGACATATTCTATAGCTAATTGATTTATCTACAAAAGTATTTTATCATTTTTCGATAAATTTATTCGTTCAAAAGTTACTTGAGCTTGAAGTTAAATTTATAGTAAATCTTCAGATCTTTTTACTTTCCCGGCGAAACTATCGGACTTATCACAAATTATTATGGAACCTTTTTTGTAGACAATCTTGTAATTTTCTTTCTGTCGCCGGAAATACCATCGAGATTTAAGCCGATCTACCGGCTACACATTCCTGAGCCGTGCGTCATGGATAATTTTTCGGTACCACTGTACCGAATTACAGACATTCTTGACGGGTGATGTCGGGCTCTGAAATCGACAGTGACAAGAAAATAAAATCTGAGTCATCAGATGAAGACACCTTCAAATCTCAATTATCGGCATCGTCGTCGGTTAAGTCAATAAAAAAAAATATGGCCGGGAATATTAAAACACCTCAGTTTAGTACGGAAAACCCGAAGTTATAGTTTGCGTAGGACAAAGCGCAATTTTCCACGCACCAGGTAACAACAGAGCGTGCCAAATTTGACCTGGTGATTCCATTGCTCGCTACTCGCGTCGCCACAGAAGTCGAGCTGTTAATTCTTCAGTCTCCTGCGACAATTTCGTACCAGGGCTGCCAGAAAATTTTTGTTCGAGTCGCCCCATCTATGATCAAAAGTAGCGAAATACTTTAACAAGTCGCCCCATCATTTTCAAATTTAAAACAATACTGTCGGCTTATAATTTATTCTCTGTTAACCAATAAGAGCACACTATACCACATAAATTGGAATTAACGTTTCAAAAAGTATTATTGCAATTATCTTTTATGTAGTGAAAATTATAGGATATTTTTAGGATAAATTGGATGAAAAAATAATCTTAATCAAAATTTTTATTAATTTTTTGCAAATTATGAATTATTTTTTAGTGCAAAAAGCAGCATATCGTGGATACAAGTTTTAATTTACATTAAATGTGTACATATTTCTTTATCTGATTGTTTAAAACAGAATAACAATTTACTTTTAACAGTTAGGATGAAATTACTCAGTAAAAAAGGATTCGTCAAAATCAACAGATATCATCTATAAAACGAACGTTCTACACTTATTTATATGTTATTTTAACATGTTGTGAGTGTTAAAAAAAGTTACACGCGGATGTGTTAAAAGTAACAAATTTTTCTTAGAATTTTTTTGTGATGGTCGAGATTATTCTTAACATATTTTGTCTGTTGATTTGACAGTAACATATAAAAAGTGTTACTTTCGTATAAAATGACATTTTTGTGTGTTGAAAAATTAATCGATTGCGACAGTTCAAACAAGACAAATACTGTGTGTTAAATTGACAAACAAAAGCGTCAAATATTCAACACTCAGAACTTTAACATACGCTTTTTTTGCACTTTGACGATTCGTTTTTCACTGTGTATCACTCGCGTTTAAATTTATAATTTTGTATAAAAAATAAAATTACTATTTAAAACCAAGATCCCAATAAAACGAACTGAGACGAAAGAAATTAAATGCTTGAATATAAGTGACATCATACACACAATTTTTTTATATGTACATACTGAATTGAAATGATGTTTGATTCAAGTCATTCACAAATGGAAATTAAAAATAATATTTGAAAATAATGAGTAAGGTTATTCCCAACCTTGAAACATTAAAAATCGCCCAAATTGCGACTTGTAGCCCAAACATTAATTCAGTAGCGAATGCATAGAGAAAATCGTCCAATTCGCGATAAGTAGCCCAATCTGGCAACCCTGCTTCGTACAACGACCTCAAGGTCGCTCTGATAAAATGCTTCACGAGATCCGAAAAAGCACGAATTACTCAGCTCCTTGACAGAGAGAGACTTGGCGATTGGACTCCTTCGCAACATTTACGTCATCTGCGTACACTTGTCCCCGGAATTGATGACGCTATCATTCAAGCACGTTGGTTTTCGCATATGCCAAATGAGATTCAAGTATGTCTTGAAGCTATCAGCGACAACGCTTGATAAACTCGCCGAGTCTGCTGATTGTATTGTGACGTTACGGAAGGTTTTAAAGTCCTCACGATGTTGATTAGCTATCGTTTCCCCTACTCTTTAGCTCGTCGGAAACCTAGGGTCAGGATGGGGATCTCGTAACTCAGATAATTACTAAAATTTGTTTGTTTGACTTGAAATACCTTTCATTTAATAATATGTAAAAATAATAACCATACTAATTATAAGAGAAATATAATATAAACCAAGATACACCGTTACAATATTCTTATTCAAGTGTGACAAGCCGCGAATTCTTAATTTTACTCCTAACCGAGATTCGCGTCGCGACTGCGGAGACTCGACTTCTTTTCGCCCCACGTTCTATCTAGCTAGTACCCCGGACCCTCTATCAGTAAGGAGAAGCCCTACTGCAAAATATAAAGACACCGGCCCAGAAGCTACGCCTCAGGAACCCGTCGTGCCTTCCCCTAGAGTACACGAAACAGGTAAAACCTTATTCCACATGTAATCTGCCTAGTGGTTTTTGCCAAAAATCAATCTATCTCGGCAATATTAATTCAGAGAACCTTTGAATTAATATCCGACTATCCCCGATCAAATTTCAATTATATTTATTTAACGAGTTATACTCATTACAATAAATATAATTTAACCGTTTCGGCGCAAAAATAATATACAGAAGAGTTACCTCGATAACGTCCTCTGTTGAGAATAGTCCAGCTCGAGCGCACCGCTCGTACTGAACTCGTCTGCCCAATCCCTCACTTTGATCGGCTTATAAGACTTCTGAGCCTACTATCCCCCTAGGAAAATATTTTTAAGTCATGCGCGCTCTAGCGGATGCCACCGCAAACATATTTCCCACTCTGCGTTTATCCCCTCCGCTCGGTGCTCGCTCTTCCTGTCGGACGCTCGGTCACGCTTGTCATTCGCTTGCTTTCTCTCTCGCACTTACCGTATACTTATTTTTAAAACCTATATTTATTTTATGTATTTGTCCCGTGCTCGTCATAGTATGGTTGAGCGTATATCGCTCAAACCTCAAGTTGTCGCCGCCACTGCAAATTCATCATCATCAACTGTCGAGCACGGCGAGATTGCCGCACTGCGCAGAGAAATTGCGCAACTCACGAATTAAGTCAAAAACTTGGAACTTAAACAAGGTAGATCCAGAAGTCGATTACGGTAACGTGTACCGAAGGAATTTAACTTCTGTTGGTACCATTACAAGCACGGTAAAAATGCCCGATCATGCATTCCCTGCTGCAAATGGCAGAGAAACGCAAACGAGAATCAATAGAGGGGGCCAATGATTTTTAATCAATTTCTCGCCGCCTATTTATTAGAGACCGAACTACAGGAACGAAATATCTTGTTGATTCCAGCTCCGATATATCCGTTTTTCCACGTGACTGGCTGAAATCAATTAGTACATCCATAGGTTACCAATTGTATGCCGCAAACGGCTCGATAATTCAAACCTATGGTTTAAAATCAATTACATTGAACCTTGGATTTCGCTGTGAATTCTCATGGAATTTTATCATTGCTTACGTCCCCTGATTAAACAAAACGATTTTGACCATTAAAACTGTTTTAATCGTTTTGAATCATCATGAATCGTCAATTGATGATTCAAAAGGATTAAAAACGGTTAAATTTTTAATCGCTTTATATCTTCATGCAGGACCAGAAATTGCTATTTATTATTTTACGATTAAAGATGATTCATCACGATTAAAAATTTCAAATCGTTATGAATCGTCTTTAATCTTTATGCGGAACCAGAAATTGCAATATTATTTTACGATGATAGACGATCCATGATGATTTGAAATTTTTAATCGTCATGAATCGTTTTTAATCGTAAAATAATATTACAATGTCTTGTCCTGCATGAAGATTAACGACGATTCGTGACGATTACAAATTTCAAATCGTCATGAATCGTCTTTAATTGTAAAATAATATTGCAATTTCTGGTTACGCATGAAGATTAAAAACGATTTATGACAATTTGAAATTTTAATCGTCATTAATCATTTTTAATCGTAAAATAATAAATCGTCTTTTGACGATTAAAGACGATTAATGATGATTAAATTTTTAATCGTTTTGAATCGTCACAAACCGTTTTGTTTAATCAGGGTCGCTAAACCGATTGTAGATGCAGACTTCTTAAGTTATTATGACTTTCTAGTCGACCTAAAACGAATATGGCTTCATAATGGCATCACTGGTTTACTGACACCCGGAAATTCTCACACGACACATTTGCCGATATTACACGACCTGATGCTATTCAGCGTCAAACAAAAAACATTCAACGGTGCATCATATTCGAACGTCACCTAGACCGCTAGTTTCGTGCAGAGCAAGACGCCTAGCTCCAGATAAGCTGAAAATTGCACAAGCCGAGTTCCGTAAAATGATCGAAGAAGATATTTGCAGACTTTCCAACAACGCCTGGGCTTCACCACTTCATTTAGCGCAGAAGAAGTCCGGAGAATGGATGCCGTGCGCTGATTACCGACCACTTAACGATCGAACCTTAATCGATAAATACTCATGGTATTATCTTGATGACTTTGCCGCATTTTTACACGGTAAAAATATATTTTCAGTCGTCGATTTTGCAAAGGCATTTTTGCAAATACCCGTTGCACCGGAGGATGTGCCGAAAACGGCGATC
Organism: Microplitis demolitor; assembly: GCF_026212275.2. NCBI lineage: Eukaryota > Metazoa > Arthropoda > Insecta > Hymenoptera > Braconidae > Microplitis > Microplitis demolitor. Next base: position 10,344,770 of record NC_068545.1, read on the forward strand.
ATTACACCGTTTGGACTATTCAAGTTCAGGTTTATGACGTTTGGGCTTTAAAACGCGGCTCAAACATTTCAAAGATTCATCGATGAGATTACTCGTGACCTTGACTTCGTCTTTTCGTACATTGACGATATCCTAATCACATCTAACGACGAAAAACAACACATGGAGCACCTGAAAATTTTATTCGAGCGTCTCCGTGAATACGGAATGGTAATTAATGTTCCAAAATGCCAATTTGGTCCAACGGAAGTAAAACTTCTCAGCCATCTCATCACTTAAGACGGAATCAAGCCGTTACCCGAAAAAGTCGAGGCTATTGTCAATTTCGAGCCTCCTACTACAGTAAAAACTCTGCGTCGATTTCTCGGCAAAATTTAATAAAAAACTTAATAAAATTTTGGAAGGAACAAAAGTTGAAGGCTATCATCCAGTTAACTGAACTTCACGAGTCTTTTAAGTCAGCTAAACGAACTCTCGCAGATGCTTCTTCGTTGATTCATCCCAAAATCGATGCTGACTGGGCAATATTCGCCGATGCATCCGAAATAGGAATTGGGGCCGTATTGCAACAAAAAGTGGATAACAGCTGAATACCACTAGCATTTTTCAGTCAAAAAGTCTCCCCTCGTCAAAAATTGTCGACGTACGACCGCGAGTTGAACACCATCTACAAAGCTGTTAAATACTTTCGGCATATTTTCAAAGGCCGGCATTTTACGATCTACACTGATCACAAGCCGCTTCAGCACGCTTACAGACAGCGCACCGAAAGAGTATCGCCTTGGCAATTTCATCGACTTGATATTATCGATCAATTCACCACCGGTATTCGCCATGTGTCGGGTACCGACAATATTGTCGCTAACACATTGTCACGTGTCGAAACAGTATCTATCGCTATAACGTCGCAAGAACTTGCTGATGCTCAACAAACTGACGACGAACTTCAGCAGTTGTTACGTCAAACAACTGCTTTAAATTTAAAGACGATACGACTCGATAATGGACTTGTACTGTATTGTGATACCGCGTCAGGTGTAGTGCGACCATACATTCCAGAGTCGCTGAGAAAGAAAGTATTTGATTCACTGCACTCGCTAGCTTATCCTGGAATCAAAGGATCACTTAAGTTGGTCTCTAAACGATACGTCTAGTCTCTCTACAATCGTCAAGAGGCTTTAACCAGTGTTTAACGATCATCGACCGATTCACGAGGTTTCCTGAGACTGTTCCGTTATCCAATGGAACTGCAGAGACGATAGCACATGAACAATAGCTGCACTGGATTTCATGCCACGGAATACCGAAACGTATAACTTCGGACCAAGGTCCGCAATTCGAATCGTCGTTATTTCAAACGTTACTAAAAATGTATGGAATAAAATACCTGCATACTACACCGTATCACCCGCATGCCAACAGCCGTGTCGAACGTTTACATCGTCAGCTAAAAACAGCACTTTTGTGTCATCAAGAGTCATGGTATGACGTATTACCAGCCGCTTTGCTTGGCTTACGCGCTGCTTGGAAAGACGACATCTAGTTGATCCCGGCTGAATTAGCGTAAGGTGAGCCAATTCGTTTGCCTGGTGAATCATTTACTCCCAGTAATAAAACTACACCTCATCACACTGTCAATACATTAAAACGTCATTTTAATTCATTGGCACCGGCCGAAATGTTGCGTCACGGCAAGCATTTTATTTTCTGTTTCGCAAAACCTTAGTACTTGCAGTCACGTACTGGTGCGAAACGATCAGGTTGGACCATCTTTCTCAGCGCCGTACAAAGGTCCATACCGTGTAATAACTCGACACGATAAATACTTCATCGTTGATTTTCGTGGACGACAAATCGCTATTTCAGTGGATAGATTGAAGCCGGTTTACGATGCGAATTCAGTTGACACAGTGACGATAAAAACAAACTCCCAGCCGAATAACACAGCAACCGAGACCTAAAAACGCTGAGTCTGGTTTAACATACAAAAAAATTTACGCGATTCAATTTCTTTTATATAAAAGTTTTTTTCACAAAGTAATAATTCACCATTGTATTATATTCATTCATTTACTTATTAATTTATTCATATCATTTGTAAATATTCCATTACTTTAATTGTCGTGTATTAAATGAAAAAAAATTTAAAAAACAAGGGGAGTTCTGTAGTGTTGCTACAGTAATAAGTGGTCGATTAATTTCGGCAATCTACGTTGAACATCGATTTTTCTGTTCTCCGCCTTTACCTCATTCGTAGAGATACGATAAGTTATACTGCTGGACTGCTTACACGTATCTAAGCATTTTTCGATTGTATTCTCAATTTCACTGTGTTAAATTCGTTCGTTAAATAAAAACATTCATTTAACATAATTAGTTGGTTTAAATAATTTATTTATTATATTTAATTGTACCCTTAACCGCTAAATATATATATATATATATATATATATTAGAGTGCTTCGTTTGGAACGACTATTTTTTTTTTATGGTCCATCGACGGAATAATGTTCTAAACATGTAAAAAAAATCCTCACTAAAGATGAGCTCTTTTAATTTTAATTTTAAGTACTCGCTTAAAGAATTCGTAATTTTCCCATTTCATCAACATGTAAATTTTGATTTTTTTAACTTCCTGCTGAAAAATTGGCGATTTTAAAAAAATGCAGGAAGTTATTGGTTTCACCCTGATTTTCAAAAATCGGGTTTTCATCATATGTTGACGTTTGAAGGTGCGAGGATGCTATTCAGACATTTTCAGAGCGAAGTCTGTATGGATGTATATGTGTGTGTGTGTGTGTGTGTGTGTGTGTGTGTGTGTGTGTGTGTGTGTGTGTGTGCAAATCTCTCATATCTTTTTAATGAATGAATCTTAGATCATTTAGGCAAATAGACTCTGAAATATTTAAGAAATACGAAAAAAAAAATTTCTTTTTTTTTTTTTTTTAAAGTTTTTGTTGATAATTTAAGTTTTGTAACTGGCCTCACTGATAAAAAATATTAAAGCCAATTTTTTCTCAAATTTTATAGTGTTTTTTATTTTACCCGCAAACCACTAACTTTAGAACAAAATTATACAGGACTTTTGTTTATAGAAAATTTTATTTTCTACAAAAACTGTAGAGCTAGTAGTTTCCGAGATAAACCTAATTAAACATCTCAAAATTTCAAAAATTGCTGTTTCATCCGAAATTTCAGTACTTCTTCATAAAATTATGGCCGAAGAAATAAATATTATCCCTAACAGACCCAAATTACGGTGGATTACGGTAAACCCACCGTAAATTACGGTAATCCACCGTAAAATTCCGATTTACCGTACATTACGGTAATTAGGTAATGCACCCGAATTTTACGATAAATTTGCCGCACTCTACGGTAAAATGCCGTAGAGAACGGTAAACCCACCGTAATTTACCCATTTCCCGTAAATTACGGTAAATCCGCCCGAATTTTACCGTAAATCAGGTATGCTAGGGTATTCACTGGTAAATATATCATCAAAAATATGCCCAGTAATACGAAACTGCCGCCTATTATACTTACCTCCATCTTTTTTCATCTTAACTCAAATGTCTTTGTTTAACCATCGGAAGCTTTTTCAAATACTACCTCTCTCAGTGCAAAGATAACTGTTTCATACTTTTTATAATTACATATAAATGTGTAATATGTATTCACATATCTTATTCTTATGCATGATATGTTTCTACGGCCATAATTTTTTTAAAAAATACTGAAATCTTGGATTAAACAGCAATTTTTTAAGTTTTGAGATGTTTAATTAGATTTATCTCGGAAACTACTAGCTCTAAGGTAATAGCTTAAATACCTTTTTCTGTAGGAAATCAAATTTTCTATAAAAAAAAATCCTGTAAAATTTTGTTCTAAAGTTAGTTGTTTGCGAGTAAAAAAAAAAAAAAAACATGAAATTTGAGAAAAAATTAGCTTTAAGATTTTTTACTAGTGAAGTCAGTTACAAAATGTAAATTAGCTACAAACACTTTTAAAGACGTAGGATTCCTCTATTATTTTCACCTAATAGCGACTTAATTTCTTGCAATGCTGTGGAGCTATAGAGAATTGAAAAAGAATATCAAAATTTACATGTTAATTAAATGGAAAAATTTCAAATTCATTTAGTGAGTACTTAAAATTAAAATTAAGAGCTCATCTTTGATGAGAATTTTTTTTTTACATGTTTAGAACATTATTCCCTCGATTGACCAGAAAATAAAATAGTTGTTTCAAACGAAGTACCCTAATATATATCCATATACATGTAGATAATTAATTACTTGATTAATGTAACGGAACCGAAGTCCACCTTCATTTAACGGAAAGCCAATACCACACCCTTTTGGGCATACTCGCGTTGCGTATTCACTGTTTTCTACCGTAATATTATAAAAGCGAAATCTGAGCATAAGCTACCCCTTAGGCATGCAATGCGTGTGGGTGCCTTACCTCTAGCCACCACTAGTCCAACCTCTTTTGGGCCAACACTGCTGCTATCAGGAAATAAAAAAGACTCTGGCCACAGTGGGCTTGGAAAGTGGTACCAGACTCCAGCTCTGGTCAACTGGTTGCTTAAGTGGTAGGGTGCAACTGCTTTCCATACCCTATGTAGAAGGCTTCCTCCACTTGTTTCTTTCGGGTTCCTAACAAGCCATTATCCGCTTGTTCATCCCTTGATAAATTTTCGACTTTCCCGAGCAAGTCACACTCTAATTATCGAAGCCAAATCACACTAAAAGGGAGTTTGAAGAATATATATATAGATATAATTAATTAAGGTAACGGGACCTAAGTCCACCTCCATCGACCGGAAGCCGATGCTTCACCCTTTTGGGCATACTCGCGCTGCAAAATCCCTTCTCTTCTACCATAACGCAAAACATTGAGCAAGCTCAAGGTTGGCGGATGTTATAATCCTTAGGATCAGAGATCCTTCGCGTGTGGGTGTCAAACCAACAGCCAATACAATAATAACCTGATTTATTATTGTAACATTAAGTTGAATACATTCGGCGTATGTCCCAGAGTTTGGTGCATACGTACGTTGACGCATCAAATAAATTCATTAGTGGATTAAACAAGGATAGCGTGTTTGGATCCTTGTCACACTAGTATTTAACGTCATATTGTATAATTATATTTGAGTATTTAGTATATTATTTCTCTGGGTAAAATTCTTTTTGTAATTTCATGGTACGTATTGACTCCTCAGAGTAAATAATATAAAATAATGAAAACATTAGAATTTTTTATTTGTATAAATTTTATATTGAGTTTGAAGAGTAAATTTGTAATTTTACTCCCCCAGTAGATAATTTAATTGATTATTATTATTATTATTTAGCTAATATGAGCATATTATTATTTCATGAAAATTATGATAAAGGATTAATGTATAGTAAATGATATTCGGAATTGTAATAGTTTATTGGATTTATATTTACAAATATATTTGAATTAATTAATATAGTTGAAGAATTCCACTGATAGCTAACATTTGTTTGTTTATTTCCGGGATATATCTTAGTAATATTTATTTCTTATTGTGTTATGTCAAAGATTGACGTAAATGAATGTTTTGTGGGTATTTGGTTCAAGCCGAAGCCTATAGACCGGGAACCTCAGAGATCTTTTATTCAGGAAGATAGGTTTATTTTTAAATTAATGCGATTTAAATTGATAATACGATATTTAAATTTTAAATTCTAACTATATTGTCAACTCAATTAAAAAATTATTGAGATTAAAAGATTATTCTCTAATAACACTGTTTGAGATTTCAAGATCGTTGTCAGTTATACAATTTTTCGGTACGTTATTTAAATCAGTTTTTCACAATTAATAATAAAAGCATTAGGTATCTAGCAGCCGACTCTAATCATAAAATTCAAAAATTATATTTACTATTTTGATTTTAAAATACATGTGTTCGAATTTTAATTTTGTAATTCTGATATAACTAAACTGAACATTTTTAAAGTTTTATTTAATATAAATAAATTGTTTCCAAAATATCTTATGGCTATTAATTGTTATTTTTGTCTCATAGCTTTTGTTATTAAAATCACTACCACTTAATTTTCTTTTTTTCTTCTTCATTGTAGAAAAAAGTGATTACACTTTGACGATTGCAGCGAGAAGAGAGCGAGACTTCACTCGTTACTCAGACCCAAAATTTTCTTATCTGCCCCTCCATAATTTTCACTTTGGTCGGCGCATCCATTTTTCTCCCCATTTCTAAGATTTTTCTTGTTCATAGATGTTTTGATGTTCGCTTGACTCATTGTGTGTTATAAAATTCTTTTATGAATTAAAAAAAAATTATTTTGAAAATTATAAAAATTAATCGGATGTAACAATTATTTCTATTTATAATATTTATTTGGTTGTCTTTCCGTTTGGTGCATACATTCTAGTTCAAAATTTTGTCTTGTGATCTCTCTCCTGATATTTTATAATTTTTGTCCGTTTTGTAAAAACGGGCTGGTGCCCTCGTGCACTAACCCAGCCTGAGGAGCTGGTTCAGGCACACTTTTATTTTATTTATTATTTTGAGTTATATTTATTATTATGTTTTATAATTTCTATTACACGTGGGTGACCACATACAGATTCCGGGTTTTGTTTGCGTTTCCGTCGCGAAAATAAAAACGGTTTACGTTATAAAGTCAACGCGCCAATATCTGCAAGCAACGAGATAATTGAATTCCCCACTATCAAGCTCAAGGTACTCAATAATGATGCTTAAAACATTAACATTATAAGTTCATATGCCACAAACTCCAACATAAAAATTTTCGTAGATAAACTTAATAACCTCTTTAATTAATTAAAATTAAATCTGGATGATAACATATTTGTGACAATGTGTGAGTTCAACGGCAGAAGCATGGAGTGGGGAGATTATGCAGATAATGAGCGGAAACGTTACCTGAGAAAATCAGAAGCTACTGAAGCCCGTAGATACAATGTCACAATCCACAAGACGCTGACAACATCATGACTGGATAGCCAATCATTCCAAGATATTTGCATCACTTGCAAATCACAGACCTGATCCAGAATAGAATAACCATTTGCTTATATGATGGCGACCACCAGTCCCTAGAATTCACAAAAAACTACCAAATAAATTGGAATACACTAATAAGCACCAAGAACAACACCGATACAACTACAAAGCTACGAAATGAAGAAAGTTCACCAACAAACTACAAACAAGCTATACAACAGTTATCTCAGAAAACCGTAATCTAACTCAAGACGACATAGACGAGCATGTCAGTGACCAGCCAAATAATATTAAACACAATCGAGGAAGTCATGCCAAAATTTAAACCACACAACAGTATCCACAAATACATAAATACAAGGATCAAAAAACTCCACAAGAACAAAACCGAAATAATATTTAACATGCACAAGATGCAAAGAAAAGACTCAGTATCATACCACTTTGAAGTAGAAGAAGCAAAAAAGATCGTTAAACTGCTGAAAGAGGAACTGAGAACCGAGTTCGCCAACGCATCAGCTAGTTACTATGCAAATCAATTAAAAGAAATAAATCATAAGAACCTGACATGTTTTTTCCCAAAGGTTCACAGATTACTCAGAAAGAGAAACCTCATCAAAATTGGAGATCAGATATTGGAGCGTAGTAACCCAACTCTATACAAGATCCAATGGAATGAATTAAAGGTCACCTGAAACAGTAAAATCATCACATCGAGACCAATTAATATAATAGATGTTATTGGTGAATTCCTACAGTCCGTAAACTCGGCAAGATATTTGAACAATGGATATAGACTTAAGGGAATTATTGATCGAGAAACTAATAACATAAAAGCAACCCTAAAAAACAGTCACAAGAACAACAAGTCATTCACGGAGTTCACTGAAACGAACCCGGCGTCACTGCTCAAGCAAGAAGCAAAAATGGAGCATTGCTTCATAAATAGTTTCACATTAAACAAAATTCTCATCAAGCTTCCAAATAAAACGTCAAGTGGAGTTGACGGTATCCCAACAATGGTATTAAAACGTCTGCCTGACAACGCTATTCATATCCTAACAATCATATTCAATAACGCGCTCAACCTGTACTATTTTCCCAAGAAGTGGAAAAGAGCCAAAGTATTACCGATCATGAAGAAAGGACAAGGATCCCTCAAAAGTAACTAGCTATAGGCTGATCAGCCACACTCCCACCCTCAGTGAACTAGTTAAAAAAAATCATGAATATCCAGATCAGCAAGTTCTGCACCGATAATAAGATAATACTTAAACAACAATTCGGTTTCAAATACAATCACTCAACAGTCCACGCAATTAATATACTAATCTCGGATATACAACAACTTCACTATAACTAATTAGTCGGAGCGATGCTGATCGACCTCGAAAAAGCGTTTGATTCCGTGGTTAAACGGATTTTTAAACTAATAAGACTAGGGTTCCCAGAGTGAATGATCCTACTGATGTAAGATACGATACACGGCGAAAACTTCATTGTAAGGGATGATATTAACACTTCAAGCATAGTCTCGGTGATTAAAGAGGGACACCAACAGGGGACAGTATATTCACCAATCTGTTCAACATATTTACAGCAGCAATACTTAAGCTATTCAATTTAAAAGCTGAACTGGACCTAGCAATATCACTTGCTGACGACCTGATAGTCTACTTTATTGATAAATCACCTGAGAATATAAGACAACTACTGCAAGAGCTACTGGACCCATACATAAGTACTACCAGACCTGGAATCTGCGGATAAAACCCAGCAAAATAAGAAACTATAATATTCCGGTGACCGGTACATTACCTCTCCAGTGCCAGTAAACCAGGATTGAACATCTTCTCGCTTAAGGCGATGATTCCTGGCACAGATGAAGTGATTAACGTTCCGCATAAGGCAATAGTAAAATATTTAGGGATGTATCTTGATGAGTTGCAAAACCTAACAAGCATGTCGATGTACAAATTGATAAAGCTAAAGCAGCATTCTTGGCGAATCGACGATTGTTCTACTGTAAGCATTTAAATAGAAGAGCTAAAATGATTTGTTACTAAATATTAATAAAGCCAATACTCACATATGCAGCACTAATATGGTAAAACACCAGTGCAGTTGCAATGGAAAAGCTGGGATATTTGAGCGCAGAATTTTAAAGTTCGAAATATGCGAGTAGTATTTCAATCGAATAGTGACATTCGATATAAAACTCGAATCGAATATTCAAATAACTCGAACTATTAAAATACACTTATCCAAAAAACTTAAAGGAACAAGAAAATTTTATAAGATTTTTAACGATTTGTGGAAGTCTGAATTTTCGTGAAAAATGATCGTATTAAAAAAAAAAAAAAAAAAGCAAATTGAAGCTTGAAATCTCTAGTTTGACAATCTTTCAGCCAAATAATTTTCTGAGCCACAGTTTTTGCGGAATCATAAAAACTAAGCCGAGACAAAATTGTTCTAAATTTTTTGGTTTTGTTTTTTAGGTCTACGGGGCCGGGAAAATTTTTTTCGAAAAAAACAATTCATGACTCGTTTAGGAAATTTATTCGGCTAAAATTTGCTTTTTTTTTTTTTTTGTTTCTCTGTAAGACAATTAGCTGCTGAGATATCAGCCTTCAAATGAAAAAGGATCCTTTTGTCTTTGATTATTGATATCTCAGCAACTAATGGTCGCACAGTAATTAACCGGCAGTTTGAGAAACTTGACTAAATACCCTACAGGCTCTATTTTCGATTTTTTTGAAAAAAAAAAATTTTTCAAAAAACGAGATAAAACAAGAATTTTTTATTATTTTTTTTTTTTCGTTTTTCGGAAAAAAATTTTTTTTTCTCTTTACCTTACATTTACTAAATAACTAACGTGAAAATGGAAGAAAATCCGAAAAAAATTAATTTTTTCATTTTGGTAATGATTATACAAATTAAGGAACAAAACTTGTTCCTTTAATTGTTTTATAAAACTTTGAGCAATCGGCCCGGACAAACGGTTCAATGGGTCAATCTGAAAATTTCCAGGGTTTTTGGCGGTACATTAAGCTGTAAAATCACCTGGCAACATTGTTTTTTTATCGATATTTACAAAGTAGCGATGAGTTGACTAAAAAACCAGAAAATGGCCATTTTTTGTGGGGTTTTCAAATTGATATTGGCCTGTAGGGCCAATCAAAGCCTGTAGGGTATTTATTTAATCAAGTTTCTTAAGCTACCCCTTTAATTACTGTGCGATCATTAGTTGCTGAGATATCAATAATGAAAGACAAAAGGATCCTTTTTCATTTGAAGGCTGATATCTCAGCAGCAAATTGTCGTACAGAGAAACTAAAAAAAAAAACAAATTGTAGCCGAAATAATTTCCTAAAAGTGTCATCAATTGGTTTTTTCGAAAAAAATTTTTCCGGCCCCGTAGACCTAAAAAACAAAACCAAAAAATTTAGAAAAATTTTGTCTCGACCTATTTCTTATGATTCCGCAAAAACTGTGGCTCAGAAAATTATTTGGCTGAAAGATTGTCAAACTAGAGATTTCTAGCTTCAATTTGGTTTTTTATTTTATCAATACGATCATTTTTCACGAAAATACAGACTTCCACAAATCGTTAAAAATTTTATAAAATTTTCTTGTTCCTTTAAGTTTTTTGGATAAGTGTAGTTCGAAGTATTTATTTATTACTATTTATTCTTTGAACAAATTCTTCTGTTTTTTACTAATTAGTTTATTATTAGATTTGAGTTCGGATTATTCAAATAGTTCAAACTATTCTTATAATTCGAACTATTCGGATAATTCGTATCGAATAATTCGTACAATTCGAATATTTGAACCTCCTAGTTTAAAAGCATGTTTGAGCATATACACAGATCCAGCTCTCTGTACGATTAATATATCCCGAGTTATTAATTGTCAAAGTCAAAATGGACTTGTTTGTTTTGATCGGTGATAACTCGGCGCACAATCGTCGTAGAGACTTTTCAAAGGCAGCAATTGAAGGACGTTAAAGTACCTAAAAGAACTTTAAAGTAAGATTATCAAAATAAATTTATTGAAGCCCATAGACTGTTTTTAAGACGAGCAAAAATTTGGAAATTTTTTTTTACGGTGGTTTTCGCAGAATTACTCCGAAATCGTGCATGATAAAATTTTTTTATGTCTAGATCTGAAAACTAGACACTTGAATTTACAATTTGATTTCTTGTTTTTACTGTACGACCGTTTCCCTCCGAGTTACAGCATGTTGAAAATCACTTAAAAATTTGAAGTATTTTTCATATCCTTTAATTGTTGTGACTAGTGTATTCTCTCTATTTATCAGTTACAAACGATACATTTTTTATTTTAACAAAGGATATCAATGCTAAAGATACAAGTTTAAAGAAGGTCATCACAGAAGTGGCTGACTATACAGGTATGTTTATCACGGAAACTTCAGCTTGGTACCCTTTTCGAACAAACTTGGTTTGATAGAGACTGTGTAAACGCAAAGAAAAATCCAAAGCTGGTCATAAAGTTTGTTTCAGATCCAATTTCAAAGAGTACAGACAAGACTATCTGTCTTCTTAATTAAGTTACAAAAATTTAATCATAACAAAAAAACTTATAATACGTAGCTACGAGACCGTTTCGCAAATACAAAGAATTCAAAGGAATACTGACAGGCCGTCAGAAGCCGCAAACCAAAATTTTTACTGTGCTCTTAACTAAAAGGCTGGAACCTTGAGTAGAAAAATGTAATAAAATTTCTAAATCTTAAATAGGATTCAGAGCCAAAAAAAGCTGTGCTGAGACAATTTACATACTTCAATCGCCAATACTTTTTTCGCTGACTATAAGCGAGCTTTTGATTCTATACCTCATCTGAAACTGAGGCAAAAACTGTTTCACCTAGGAGTATGTACAAAAATTATCAACATTCTAATTAGTCTATTAAGTTATAGTCTATTAATTTTTCAATCAAGTTTCAGATCATAGAAGATGTTTTACAAGGTGAAAGCTTAACTCCTCTACTCTTCATCTCATTTATTACCAACTTTGAAATTCTTTGTAACTACGACTGTACTGACATTAAAATAAGTAGTATCCTTGATTTACTCATTCATATGTATGCTGACGATACTATACTCTTAGGCAGCAGCGTGAAAGACCTAAATGAACTCTTAATACTACCCGAGCTGTACTGTGATCTCAATGGTCTACACATTAGCGTGAAAATAACAAAAATCATGATCTTCAGGAAAGCCGGAAAACTTAAAGCAGTAGAACTCAACCGCTTCTACTGCAAAGAAAGCAATCTTGGAGTACTGAGTACATTTATATATCTAGGTACCTTGATCTCTATGTTAATGCTTAGTCAAAAGTCTGTGAACTTTGCAATCAAAAAAGCCAAAATGGCAATTGGAGCGACTCTAACGATCGAAAGTTTAGCAAAAAATATATCTTGGTCTTCAAATGTCAAACTACTTAATTTAATGGTAACATCAATTCACTTCTATGCTTTTCCGATGTGGGGGCTCGCTTATGTTGAGAAAATAGAGACATCCTAAGCAGATCACTACAGAAAAGTTCTATGTCAACCTAGTAGTACACCTACCTACGCATTGAAAGTCGAACTTGGGCTTTATAAACTATGTTTTATGGTATATAAACTTTATAAAGTTTTTGATATATATACTGGAGTCTATCCACAACGGACTTACTAAAAGCTGCTTCTTTCATCAAGTAGAATTGTGTAATGACCGACGAGGGATGATAGGTAATGTTAAGTTCAACTGGGCAGCACAAATGAAAATTATTCTAGAAAAATAAACATTTCATGCCTTTGGAGAAAAAAGGACGCTTCAGTATGGAAAGCAAACTTGACCTAGCTTTCATGCACGGGAGTCCTGCTTTTCACCGCTTCACGCTCTCCAATGCTACAAAAGCGCATGCTCACCCACGTGAGATTGACTATTCGATACATGCCCTTTATTTCCACCAACCAAGGAACCCGCAAAATAGATCCTAAGAGTATCTGCCGACTCTGTACCCAAAATTACATCGAGATAGTGGACCACATTCTATTCTCCTGTGATTTTTATAAAAAAGAACTTCCAGCCTCTATTTATTGTAACATGATAAAAATTCGACATCGACTCGTGGTTTAAAATTATTTGAATATAATAAATAGTTACCCGATAAGCAAATTCTAGTAACATCTAGAATCAAAAATTTTGATTTTGACCGAGCAATTGATCCAATGCATGGATTGAAAGGGAGATTCGGCTGAGAAGCCGAACTAAACAGCCACATTTCGGTATCTTTGAACAATTCGACTCCGACCAAACGATCAATTTTCATCCCGACTATATAACAATTTGATTTACGCCGTTAAGAACAATCCGAATTTAAATTACGAACAATTAATCCACATAGAAATGATTTGGAAATCGTCAATAACCGCTTTCGTGAACAAGTGAACAAGCCGAAGCCCCGGCACGAGAACTGAGTTAAGTGTACGACCGATGGATTTTGCTTAACGAACAAGTGAAACGCGTTTTGTGTAAATAATAATTAATTTAATAATTAGTTACGTCTAATAACTGTATGATAGTGCAATTTAACGAATCACCGAAATAAAATATTATTTTTATTTTATTTTATTTCATCAAGCAATTCTGAGAATTACGGATTATTCGTACGGCAGTAGAGTCTTGTCGTGTTCAATACTCTGACGTCACTTGTCAAGTATTCCGTTAAAACTCACGTTGTATGTGTGTGTGAAAAATAAAATAAGTTTATTTTATTTCGACAACTGACTGTTTTTCTATGAGCAATGAACTGACTTTGTGTTTTGATCAAGTATGACTTTTGCGAGCAATTTGTGGTTTTTTGTTTATATCGGTCAAAACGATAACGGCAAATGATATTTTTTTTGTAATCGATTAATTTTAGTGATCCTGATCAATTTATTTTCTTTTGTTTAATAGACGAATATATTTTTGTGTTAATTTTGATCAATTATTTAATCGTAATCTTAAGTGCCTGACCTTTCCCCGATCCGCCATCCAGAGCCAATTTTTGATAATTGTTTATTAGTGATTATGATTCTAAAATCACCTGGTACCCAACATTAAATATTTTGAACAATGCTGCCAAATCGTAAGTGTATTCGGACTTCACTCTGGTAGATCCCTGGTGATGAAAAACCCGTTACAATATGTATAAATATGCATATACAGTATTACATGTAGCTGTATATTATTGATGAACTTTACTAACATTTATAGGTGCATTATTGCAGTTATCGATTCTTATTTTTATAAAAATTTTAAATTTTAATAACTCGTAATCAATTCAATTTAAGGATGAAAGACTACGATTTTCCCAATAAAAATTTCATGCTCTACAAAAGAGGTCTTATTCGAAATAACCGTAAAATGACTGGTTTCAATGACATCAAGACTCAAACACTGACCTCATTTTAATAATTTTACTTTTTTACTTTTGAATCTTATAACCCACTAGCGAATTAGTATACCGCACAGATCATTACAAGCTTATTTTGACAATTAAACGCTCTACAAAAAAGAAATAGTTTTTGAAAAAATTCGCTAAACATTAGAAAGTATTGTCTTAACATTTTTTTATTCTTATGGCTGTTGAATAATGATTTATTGAAAAAACTCCTTTACTTTACAAAACTTATATTTGTGTTGTTTTTTTAGAGTTTAAAGACATAAATTTAAAAAAATTTCTTCATACTCAATGAATAAGTACACTAGTCACAAAAATTAAGGGATATTGAAAAAATTCAAAATTTTCAAGTGATTTTTAACATGCTATAACGCAGAGGGAAGTGGTCCCAAGTATCACATGCTTGAGCAAGATTCTGGTGCTAATGCCTAAAGCAAAATCCCCGGTCACCAGTGTCTTTTTCTACGCATGGCTTGCTCAAGATCTGCTCAAGGTTCAATGCCAATTTTGAGCCTTGAGCAGATCTTGAACAAGTCATCAACTATTTTCAACTTTAGTTTTCCTCCAGAATTGAGTTATAATCTGACATGAATTTCTTGTATAGGGCTTGCACTAGACTTGCTATCGAAATCTGGCCTCAAATATCTGCAGCAAGACACATAGGTAGAAAAAGACACTAACGTCTATCGAAGTTGAGACCAGACTTGCTCAGGCCTTGGACAAGATTGTTATATGGGGTCGTTTAGTAAAAACAAAATGAAACAATTTGTAGCTTCGAGTGTCTAGTTTTCACATCTAGACTTGAAAAATTTTTATCATGCATGGTATCAGAGTAATCCTAAGATGACCGACGCAAAAAATAATTTTCAAATTTTTACTTGTCTTGAAAACAGTCCATGGTCTTCAATAATTTTTTTTTCGATGATCCTACCTTTAAGATTTTTAAGGTATGATCATTAACGAGCAAACATTTGGAAATTTTTTGTTGCATCGGTCTTCTTAGGATTACTCCAATACCGTTCAAGATTAGGTCGGAAAACTAAATACTTGAAGCTACAATTTGTTTTTACTGTACGCCCATTTCTCTTTGAATTATAGCATGTTGAAAATCACTTAATAATTGGGAAATTTTTTGATATCCCCTAATTTTTGTGACTATTGTGTGATGCTCCGAGACTGACTCTTAGAGTTAGATGCAAATTTAACTGTATTCTTTTTTTTTTTTTTTGTTTACTTTATAAATTTATTTGATTTCAGGGAAGCTATATGACTATCCACATCACGCCAGAACCAGAATTTTCATATGTTTCATTTGAAACTAACATTCCTGAAGAAAACTATGCAGATGTAATTGAGCGGGTTCTCAAAGCATTTAAACCTGAAAATTTCGTCGTGATAATGTTCGCCAATAAAGCATCTATTGCAGCCAACACTCCACGAGAATTTAAACAAGCGAGTTATCTCAACTTCGATGGCGAGTGGTTACGTGATGATATTCAATATTGTCGTTTCAAAGATTATGATCTCATCTGTGCATTTTATTCTAAATTTCCAAGCTGATGGTTTAGAGATAGCCTATCTCTAGTTCATATTATACAGAACATAGATAGGACACATACTAATCCTAATTATTTTTTAGTTTCGAAGCCAACTAATAAAATTTCTGTCTATCACAAAAAAATTCCGAAACATTTTTCAGTATCTCTACTCCAACACAGAGATACTTTGAAGACTGAATCGAAATTATTTGATGCAGATAAAAATCAAAGACTTCGTAAATTTAATAAAAATATCAAACATACCATAAAAAGTTTTTCTTATGAGTCAATTAAAAATTTTACTATTTCAGAAGTCAAAGAAAATATTGCTTTAGAATCAACATCGAACTCTATTATATTACATCCAAAGCGCTCGGCCCGAGTAATTCAACTATTTATAAAAATTATGACTATAAATAAAATTCATCAAAAAACATCTTTAAAGTCTCTAGTAAATGAGCACACTGGTAATTCTCCCTTACAAAAATCATTAGTATCTAGTGACATTTGTGTTTATCATAGGAAAGTATTACAACTGTTAATTGTAAATAATTTAACAAATGATGTTTCGAAATCAAAAATTAATTCTTACGAATTTAAAAATCAATTGAATATCAAGCATGTAGGTAATATTTGTAATTCCTTATCTAAATCGTTTCCTCACTATACTCCTTATTATAAACTATCAGTTTACAATTTATCCAAAAATTCAAAAAAAAAACCAAAATGTAACTCGGGAACTTGTAGTTATTTTCCTATCCCAGTGTATACAACTCTTACGGTTATTAGTTTTCATTGTCCCAACCCAAAAATACGATTTTTATGGTGGCGAAATAAAATTTCGTGAAGGCATGAGCTATAAGAAAAAAATGATTATGAATATCAATAATTATTCGAAACAAATGGTGCTACTTAAATTTGTTTATAAGTAGTGATTTCTAATTCATTACTATTGATCCGTAGCACTAAGTTAATTTTTATTCATCATTAGCTTTGTGTTCCTGATTTAAGCCGAGCGATTACTATCTACTCATGATTGCGGATAGTTAATAAAATTAATTTCCGTTACGGATAAACCTGTCATAGTGTCAAACGGCAAAGGAAGTTTCTTTGAGTTATTTACGAGTTTCACGATCGTCTTAGAATATTTTCTACTAAGCCTCAAAAAGACGAAATAAATTTTGAAGACAGAGGAATTATGTTTACAATATTTTTGCTTTATTTTAAGTTTATTGTTGTTATATTACGATTTATTTACTTATTTAGAGCTTTCAATGAAACAACAGAATGATTCAATAGCTTGTCTGATTATAACTAGTTGTAAAAAGTTTAAAATTTAAAACAGTAATCATTTCATATCAAAAAAACAAATGGAAGTGATAACTATAATATAAACTCAGGAAAATTTTTTTATATAACATTCTTCATCTGTTCGAAAAAGTCTCTTGCAGATTCGAATTACGGTAAATTACCATAATTTACCGCATTTAGCTGTAAATTACTGTAAAATACAGCAATTCTACGGCAAATTTGCCGAATTTTACTGTAACTTACGGCAATTTACAGTAATTTGCGGGATTTTTACCGTAGGTTCCGTATACTTTTTTATTTTTGCAGTTATTACAGTGTAATACCTTGCTGTATACATCACAGGCCACAATTTAACGGTAAATTACCGTTCTTTTACAGCAAATTTACGTTAAAAGTACTGTACTTGTGCCGTGTATTGTCGTACGTTTACCGTAGAGTACCGTATCCCACGATAAATTACCGCATTTTACAGTAAATTAACGTATGTTACCGTAATTTACCGTAGTTCGTATTCGCCAGGGGTGGCTATAAGATACTTCCAAAATGTCTACTATAGTAAAAGTTGCAATAATGATTGTAGTTATAGATTTTAATCAACTTTAACTTAAAGAACCGAACATTAAAAAAAAAAATATCTTGTATTGATCTGATGGTTATATTGTCTGCAATAATCATATTCTTATAAAAGTATGCTAATTCTTCTCAAGAAATTAACAAAAAATGATTTTTGATGTAAATAGACTATATCAGACTTGAAAAATATCTATTTTTCAAACAATTTACTCTTATTGTACATTCATGAGTGTGCGATTATAAAAGGGTTTTTAAGGGAAGCTCTAGTAAGTAAAATAATATAATTCGGAAGTTCCAAAAAACTTACGTAATAACTATAAATTTAATAACATAGTTACAAAAGAATATAAAATGCTAATTTTTTAAATTTTGCTTGTCAAGATGTGCTCATTCAAAAATTTATGGAAATAATTCTTTACGAATAAATTTAAAAGTATGTTTATTCAATTATTCTTTGTTTCGATATACGTTAATAAATCATTCCTCTACTAATTTTGAAAAAATCTCATTCCCAAAATAAAGATGACAAAAAAACAAAATGAAAAAAAAAAAAAAACCATGCAAAAATGTTTCAATGCCCTAGTTAAGAAAGTTGATTACAAGTGGTTTACACCACTAAATTTCTATAAGAAGTATGATAAAAAATTAGCTGAATACTTGAAATAAGGTAAAATGATTTGAACTCTAATTACTTTAAATAATTTTGAAACATCTTTCTTAATCAGAGTAGTATACTAACAAAGAAGGTATCTCAGGTGTCCCTCTCTGACTTCGATAAGACTGAGGTATGTTGTTCTCCGTCAAAATCTAAGAGACATGTATTTTTTTTAGCTGCGGAAAAACATATCTAGGGGCCAAAACTACCCCTCAAAATTTAGGCTTCAAAGGAGTGTTTTTCAAGTTTCTCATACTTGCAGTTCGAATGGGGTCAACGGTATTATTTTCGGGGTGAAAAATAACGAAAAGTGCCATTGGTGGTATAATAAAAAAATCAATAGAACAATAGTTAAAAGGATTGAAATTCACAAAACTTTTATTTAAAAAAACTATCCAATGAATTTTAACAAAACAAACGGTGATCAAAAAAGGAAAAAAAATCTGTCTATCGGTTGACCCTGCGGGCCAGCCCTAAACCTTCCGCTCAAGGAGCTCAAAAACATTGTTGTGAATACATTTCCGAGTTCGAAAATACTTCTGTGTGCCATTGTTTTCGAAAAAAAAACCGTTTTTTAGCATTTC
Organism: Microplitis demolitor; assembly: GCF_026212275.2. Classification (NCBI taxonomy): domain Eukaryota; kingdom Metazoa; phylum Arthropoda; class Insecta; order Hymenoptera; family Braconidae; genus Microplitis; species Microplitis demolitor. The sequence continues at coordinate 10,363,922 of NC_068545.1, forward strand.
TTTCTCCCATGCACTGATAGAAGGATTTCTTAGTATTAAAAAAGATTTGTTAATATTTAACAAATTATTTCTTAACGGAGCTTTAGTTAAGAAATATTTATTAATATTTAACAAATCATTTCTTAAACATCATTTTTTTGTATTTAATAAATATTTCTTAGCATCTAATAAACGATTTGTTAATATTTAATAAGCGATTTCTTTCCATTTAAAAAATGATTTATTAGTATTTAATAAATCACTTTTTAACATTTAATGAATCACTTTTTAATAATTAATAAATGAATATTTTATATTTAATATATTTTTTATTATTTGAACAAATTTTTTTTTTTATATTTAAGAAATTATCTATTAACTTATTTATTAAAATTTAATTCATAAAATCACACAGTTCAAGAATATATATCTATATATGTTTTTGCATGCAGCTACACACATTCATTAATATTTATATTTATAAACAAAAATAACTAAAACAACCATCGTATAAAATTTTCTGTTCTTTTAATTTCAAAATACAATTTCATAGTAATTAACACTATAACTAGAATAAACAAATTAAAATTTCTTAAACTACGCTGAGAAATAACATAAAATCCGTTTGATAGTACATGTGTTTTTAATGGTTTTGTATTTGATTAAAATTGAACTGAATAAAATTAACAAGGCTTCCATATTTTCATATTTATAATATGGATGACAATTTACAAGACACTTCTGATATAAATATTATTTAAGTATATGAGAGCTTCAGTTGTAGGTTACGTTTAACCAACAATGCAAGCTAGAACGGAGTAAACAATATGACGTCGCAACGACACACACATATAGCTTTTTTAATACTTGTACACCACTACAGGCTCGTGTGTAGCCCTCTACCGACAAATTCGTCTAAGAAATATTTATTAAATATTAACAAGCCTTGTTTGGTGCTAACAAATATTTCTTTTATGTTAATAAGACTTTGTTAGCATTAAAAATATTTCTTAATAATAAAGAAGTTACTTATTTCATTATAATAAATATTGTTAATAATTACTAAATATTTGTTAAATCCAAAAAAGTCAGTTGAGAAAAATTTAATAAATCAATTTATTACTCCTAAACAAATCCTTCTATCAGTGTGATATCTCGCGAACGAATAAAACGATTTTAATGGTTGAGGCGGCAATCGACGTGTTTTATTAATCTCGAGAGCTGATTAGATTTTGTAATTGCTTCTCTCTTAAAATGAATCAGTGAAATTCCACTGATTCAACCAGTGAACTTTTAGTCACTGGTTGAACCAGTGAATTTCACTGATTTCAACTAGTGAACTAAAAATATGTAAGCGTGCAGGTACAGCAGCATCCTGTACATGAGTGTATTTAAGTGTTTTATCGTGTCAATAAGTTATTAATATTTATTTATTATCTTTATGTAATATATCAACTAAGTTTTATATAACAATAATTATATGACAAAATTTTTACAGAGTATGAAAATAAATAAATTTGAGGTTACTTAAATAGCTAAAGAGCGAACCTCAATTCAGAATAACATTTTAAAATTAAATGTTAACTGAATAATCATAAGTAATTGTTATTAAGACTCGTTTAGTTCACTTTGTTTTTAAATAAACGTTTATAATAAATAAAATTAAGTGGAATTCACTTATTCAACGAGTGAGCTAAGCGATCATCTAAGACCACTGGTTGAACCAGTGAATCAAACGATCAGTGGTTGGATCAGTGAAATTCACTGATTCAACCAGTGGATTTCACTGGAGTACCAATTAAATTTCACTGATTCATTTAAAGAGAGTAGGTTAAGTTATTTTAAAGACAATAAAAAAAAAACGTTTTTTACCATCTCTTTCTCCAACGATATCTCTCGAACATATTAACAGATTGAGATGGTTAAAGTAGCAATTGACGCGATTTATTAAATTCCAGAGCTTATTAGATTTTGAAGTCGATCGTTTAACTCATTTCTGAAAAATCTATAAAAACTAAAAAACAAAAAAATTTTTTTTTTTTTTCGTAATTCGTAAATATTTTTGAGTCTACTTGATTACACGATTTTAAATTTTCAGAAAAGTTGATGGCTAACAAACTCTGTCGATTGCCACCTTAACTATCCAAATCGGTTCATTAGTTAAAAAGTTATATAGACCGTTCATACATACACACACATACACACGCGCGCGCGCACACACATACATACAGACACTCGGACATCATTCTGTAAATAGTCAGAATAACTTCCTAGAACCTCAAAACGACGACATCTGATGAAAAATCAATTTCCGAAAATCGGGATGAAAACAATAACTCCGAATGTTTTGAAAATCATCGATTTTCTTAGCAGGGAGTTAAGAGAGTAGAAGATACGTCTTTTTGAATTTTTCTGAAAAATTAATTTTAGGGGATAAACAAAACTTAAATTCATCTACATTGACCAACATGAAAACATCAATATTTTCATTAGTGTTGGCTTTAATTCATCAAGAATTATTTTTCTATACATTTTTAACAGTGAGGAAATAATAATAATACTAATTTTTTTATTTTACTTACCTTTTTAATTTTTATTCTACATGGAAGATATGCCAAGGGATCACCCTCGATTTTGCTGCAGCTGAAATATGTTATTCTGCATAAAATTCTAAAAAAGTTGGAAGAAACAGTAGATAAGTGTTTTGGTGTTAAATATGTTTATATATATATATATATATATATATATATATGTGTGTGTACGTATATTAGGGTAGTCCAAAAAAAAACGACTATTTTTTTTTTTGATCTGGCATGAAAATTTGTTGGCTCACGATGTTTTAAGAAGTCTCTTCAAAAATCAGCTTGATAAAAAATTTTCAAGAAGTCGTTCACGAATTTCGAAAATATCAAAAATGATTGAAATTCGAATTTTTATTTCTAAGGCCGTGTTCGCTGGCACTTTTTTTTGGCGCAGGCGCGTTTAATTTTAATCTGCGCATGCTCAAAAAAAAAGATGGCTATTATTTATTTATTTATTTTTTTACTCACAATGTGCCACATCTGACTTCAAAATTAACCTATAGTATTATTAGCTTAAAAATATTAATAAAAATATATTTGCTGAATCGCATTCCGTAAAGAGTATCGGTACAGAAAAATCTGGTATGCAATTTACCCGATTGTATTTTTTCTTGTGTTCCTATTGAAACCCAAATAGGATATTATTCAATAGACTCGGGATCCAAATAAATTCTCTTTGTTATGATGATGATTACCATGATGATCTATAAATTTCCTATGGATTTTCTCACACACTGCCCTGATTGAAAGAAACTATTCGAAACGATTTGCAATGTTAAATGCCTGTAAGAAGGGTGATTCAAAAGTATTCAAAGTTCTGAAAAGCATTAAAAAATATAAAAAAATTTTTTTTTTCTCATTGTTTTAAATCGTTTCTTTTATAAGGGTGACAAGACTTGATTTTCTACGGATTTTCTTAGACAGCAACAAGCCCTGATTCCCTGTAGACTTTCTATAGGAATTCTTAGAAATTCTTGAAATCAACATTTTCTTTTAGAAGATTTAAGGTCAGTAAGTAAGTAAGAAAGTAAATCTGTATTATCGGAAATCTGGACATTCGAGATCTAGATCATCAATACATTTGCCTCATTGGGATCTGTGTGATAGACATCCACTCGTTTGTCTGTTTACTCATAATGTGTCATATCTGACTACAAAATTAACCTATAATAATATTAGTTTCAAAATATTAATAAAAACATGTTTGCTGAATTGCATTTCGTAAAGAGAATTTATAGATCATCATGATAATCATCATCATAACAAAGAGAATTTATTTGGATCCCGAGTCTAGTGAATAATATCTTATTTGAATGTCAATATAAACACAAGAAAAAATACAATCGGGTAAATTGCATACCAGATTTTTCTGTACCGATACTCTTTGCGGAATGCGATTCAGCAAATATATTTTTATTAATATTTTTAAGTTAATAATACTATAGATTAATTTTGAAGTCAGATATGACACCTTGTGAGTAAATAAATAAATAAATAAATAAATAATAGCCATCTTTTTTTTGGGCATGCGCAGATTAAAATTAAGGGCGCCTGCGCCACAAAAATGTGCCAGCGAACACGGCCTAAATTTTTTTTTCTCGTGGCAGCAATAGTTTATATTTGTGAAATCATGACCATGCTGGAAATTTTACCCAAAAATTTAAATATCTAAGCGGCGCTCAAGAATTTTGAATATTAACTGATAATATGTAACTAATAGTTTCAATTAGTTATTGTGTTTTTTTATAATTCAATTATTGTCATTTCACTAAAATATAACTTTTGCATAACCAAGAATATACAGGACAGTCTTAAACAATAAAATTTCGTAAGTTTTGAATAAGCGATAAAACCTACAAATTGAATTAAAAAATAAAAAAGTATGTAAATAACTTATTTTTTCTATTTCTTGGGATATATTTTCATTCGTTTTCATGCAAATTGATCGTGAAAAAATCGAGAAGCTTTATTATTAATATTCAAGGGTCGCTCGTCAACGTCCAAAAGACAGCACTCGGATACATTCAAAATTCTTGAGCGAGGGTTAAATATATAAACTTTGGCTTAAATTTTTAGCGTAGTCATGATTTCACAAATACCAACTATTGCTGCCACAAGAAAGAAAAAATTTAGAAATAAAAAATCCGAATTATAATCATTTTTGATATTTTCAAAATTCATGAGCGACCTTTTAAAAATTTTTTATCGAGCTGATTTTTGGAGAGACTTCTTTAAATATTGTAAGCTAACATATTTTCATACGTGATCGAAAAAAAATCGTCGGTTTTTTTGGGTCACCCTAATATATATATATATATATATATATATATATATATATATATATATATATATATATATATATATATATATATATATATATATATATATATATATATTTAGCACCAAAGCCTCTACTGCTTCTTCCTACTCTTTTGACGTTCTAGTCTTTTAGAGTTTTATCCTGAATAAGATATTTTGGCTGCAGCAAAATCGAGGGTGACCCCCTGGCATATCTTCCATGTAGAATAAAAAATAAAAAGGTAAGTAAAAAAAAATTAATGTAACGGGACTGTTAAGTCCGCCTCCGTTTGACGGGAGACCGATACCTCACCTTTTCGGGCACACTCGCGTTCAGTAACCCTATTTGTATATTATGACCCCACCATATATTATAAAATCGAAATTTGAGCACAAGCTTACATTAGCTTACCCATTAGGCATGAAATGCATGTGGGTGCCTCACCAACAGCCACCACGAGTCCGACCTCACATGAATCTAAACAATCCTCCCATCTCAGGAAATAGAGAGACTCTGGTCGAAGTGGGGCTTGGAATAGATCTCCTTTGGTACCAGACTTCAGCTCTGGTCAACCGCTTGCTTATGATTAGTGGTGAGATGCAAGTTCTTCCCAACCTATGCGGGTTACCTCCACTTATAATCACTAAGGATTTGAGACAAGCTATTATTACATTTGCCCTCATTTGTCACCTAGTGTTCGCTTATCTCCGAGCTTTTTGAGAACGCGATTGGTTTTTTAAGACATAACAATAGCAGCGATAGATCCACTCGGGAAAAGGTAAGTAAAATAAAAAAATTAATATTATTATTATTATTTTTATGTCCTCGCTGCTAAAAATATATGAAAAAATAATTATCGACGAATTAAAACCAACGCTGATAAAAATATCGATGTTTTCTTGTTGGTCAATGTAGATGAACTTAGGGTTTGCTCATTCCTCAAAATTGAGTTTTCGGAAAAACCCAAAAAGATATATCTTCTACTTTTTTTCCTCTTTTGATTGCCGTTTGTTTCGTTAAAATCCATTAGATAGTTTTTTTAAAATAAAAGTTTTATGAATTTCAATCCTTTTAACTTTTTGTTGTATTTATTTTTTTATTATAACATTCATGGCACTTTTGATTATTTTTTACCCCGAAAATAATGTTGTTGGTCCCATTCGAATATTCAAACTGCAAGTATGCGAAACTTCAAAACACTCCTTTGAAGCCTAAGCTCTGAGAGGTGGTTTTACCTCCTAGATATGTTTCTCCGCAGCTAAAAAAAATACCTGTCCCTTAGAGTTCGACGCAGAACAAAATATCTCAGTCTTATCGAAATCGGAGAGTGACACTTAGGATACGTTTCTGCTAAGTTTACAATTAAAAATAGATTTTGGGTAACGAAAGTGAATTGATCCAAAATCGACAGGTGAGTGTAAACAATACATGAGTGTTAAATTGCTACTTAGTCATGCAACAACTTTTTACATCAAATGTAAAGAAATATATCTTCTATTGGTTAAGATAATTGCACAAGCTGTTTTGCGAAAGCGTACCATACAGTTATAATCAATGTCAACTTGATTCATCGTCATCGAAGCACTTATACAGAAGACTCATTCCAAGCTTAACATATGCAATGTATTTACATATAGTTTGCGATTTTTCGCTATCATAACTTGAAACCGATGAACATTATATTTATATTGGTGGATCCGAATTACGCTGAATTACAGAAACTACCGTAATTTTCGGAATTCGGAAGAAATGCGGTATTTTACAGTGAAATAATATATTTTATAATAAAATGCCACTAATTTGCGGTAAAATGCCGTATTTTACGGTGAACGTACAGTATTTTACAGCAAAAGTACGATGTCCTACCGTAAATTTATAGTAAAATTGCGGCAAGTCTGCGGTATTTTACCATAAAGTGAAGTATTGCACTGTAAAAACTGTAAAAATGATAACATACGGTACTCTTAGTAAAAAATGCCGCAAATTATTTTATCGACATTCCCTGTACAATACCATAAATTACCGGATATTACTGTACAATTCCGTAAATCACGGTAAATTTGTCTTAAAACTGTCGTATGTTGCGGTAAGTGACGGCAAAATTTGGTAAATTACCGTAATTTAGATCTGCCAGGGAATCTTAAAATGGTCATTTTATAATTAAAACAATAAAAGAAAAACGTGAAGAATGCTAGTAGTGTATTCGCTCTGAGCGAAGCCATGGTAGGGGAAATCAAATTGACTGAAGCGTTTGCAGTGGTTACTTTCGGAGTTACGGGAGGCTATGATTACTGAAATTGTAAGCAAGCACACGTGAAAGTATTTATTTTGTTATCATTTAATTATTTATTTTTCATTTTGATTTTTTCCTTAGTATCATATATTGACTTTGAAATGAATTTCAAACAACTTAACCTAAATGCTTACTGCAATCTTTTTTATTTTTTATCATTATACTTACTTATTGATGGTCCGTTTAGCTAAAAAACAAAACTGCAATTACTATAAAACTGTCACATATTTTTTACAACTTTTTTTTTTACTATTATTTATAATATTTATTTATTTTTATGTTTCTTGCTATTGACATACGTATAAAAACATACTCTGACAGCCTCCCGTAGTTCATATTTTGTCTGGCGCTGCAGTCACACTCATAGCGAATAAAACAGTGGAGTACACAGAGAAAAAAATAATAATACGCATGCAAAAATGACAGGAAGATGTAAGACAAATTAATTTGAAGACTAATCTCTGAAAATTTATCGACTTTCAGTAATATATTTGAAATGGTCAATAGTCGATTAATAATTTCAAATAAGATTTGTCTCAAAGATGAGTTGGAATGACTATAATACGAAGTCAGTTTTTTTCCGCTTATAACGGCGTGTCTTGACGACTTAGCTCACATTTTCTTTTCTTTGCAAGGGTGCAGAGTACATGGTAAGGACAACTGAATTCTCTGCAAACTACTCTGTAAACAAAATAAGCGTTAAATTATTTTCACGTTTTGATTAAGTGAATAAAATGTTATTAAACAAGTGGTAAATCAAATTATTGAACGACATTTTTACAATTTAAAATATTTTATCTTACATCTATAAGATTATTAAGAATTAAAAAATAAAAAATATTTAATAAATAAAATATACAAAAATTAAAAAAATTATCATTATTCTAGCTCAACTGCTCGAGTGGCTATTATTATTACTTTTGTCAGCTAATCTTATTCTATTTGTAATAAAGTAAATTTTATATTTATTAAAATTTTTTAAAATTATTTTTTTTCTACACAATACGTAATATTTATAAGCCCCTTCCAAATGTGGAACTACACTTACATTTTTCTAGCAATCATAAATGTTTGTTTTTGTATTTACAGAATTTTATTATACGGTTAACGGTTGTAGATCATAACTGACTGCTATCGTCTTTATCACAAAACCTGCTGATAAACAACTTTTTATATTTGTATTCGTCCCAGATCATAAAAATTTATTCAAAAACTGGAAGTAGATTTCTCATTTAACACTCATTGATTAAGCTATAAAAGTTAATACAATAAGGGTGCAATGGTCCCATTAATTCAAGGTCTTACTCAAAGTAAACTTCTATGCTTGAAGGAGCCGCTGTCAAGGTTCCATGATTCTTGATCTCCCGACAAAATATCCTCAAAACAAAATATCTACATGAAAAAAGTAGAATATTATATCCTCAGAAGACAAAATAGTTCAAATACCCGATGAAAAAAGTTTTTGTCTAATCATATATAATTATGCATAATCGTCTATATATGATTGGATCCAAAAATTGGCCAGGTCTAATTATATATAATCAGATCTGTTTATACATGATCATGCATAAATGAATATAGTCATTTTTAGAATCTCATTTAGAATACCTTTAAATTATTAATTAAGTAATTTAATTAGGATTTATTGATTTCATCAATATCAATATCGATTAAATTTAAATAAAAAAAAAAAATACTATTCGTTGACCACCACTTTACTACGAGGTCACCCATCCAATCAATGACCTACGCCGATGCTGCTTAACTTTAGTGATCGCTGGATTGTACTCTGATCCTCTAGTCTGTTATGAACTTACAATAAAGAAAAGTTTATGGCATTACTTAACTCAAATAATCAAGTCGATACATCATACGTAAATAATGCACCTAATAATGAATTTGATTTTGTACATAAATTACAATAGAATTCAATAGATACATATAATCAAATCTATTTATCTATAAACTTATAAATATTCGTATATAAATCGATATCGATTGATACTTTTAAATTGCTGCCGAAACCTTTGAACATTTTTTAAGTATTGGGAATTTAAGTTTATTTGATAGTTGACAAAATAAAAATTTAATAACATTTATATTAAAAAATTGTCATATTATGTAATATATACATATATAACTACATATAACTTTATATCGGTCATGTCTGATCAGATCCAATTATATATAATGTGACGGGGTAACCTGGTGTTCGACTGCCAGGTCAGCAAAAATTAAATTTCGCGCCATTTTTATTTTGCGCATCCGCCCTCGCGCGGGAGGTGTAGTCCCGCAGAGTGATGACAGAGGGGTCGATCAGGCACACCTCGTCGCCAGACGCCAGAAAAATAATTATAACTTAGAAGCTGAGCTGAGCGGTCGTTCAACCTACTGGACTAAGCGTTTTCCTTTGTAAACCTATTGGTGCAAAAGTTTATTATTGTCAGGCAGACGCCTTTGTTAAGTTGGTTTTACCAAAGTTTTTGGTCTTGTTTTTCCTTCCAATTTGTTCCAAGGGAGGATTCGAGAAATGGCTCAACACCTGGGACAAGTCGACGTAAGTTCCTCAGAGTAGAGGTTAAATTTTTACTTCAACAAAATTTGTCAAACACGTGAGGGAATTTTCCTAAGTTAATTATCGTCTTTTATAAATTTAATTTGCTTATTTAATTTCATTTATTTATTATATTTATTAAATTGATTTATATATTTTAATTAATTTATCCAATTGCTGTGCATGCCAACTCTTATTTATCGTTCGTATATTTCTCGTCATTATACGAATAAATATAAATTAAGTTATGCTAATATTAATTTACAAATATAAATTTAAAATAATAAAATTAAATAAAGTAAGATTTTAACATCCAAGCAAATCAACAGGCCCAACGAAAGAGTGTGGCACATGCGCAGTGGGACTCTGGTTGGTCCCTGCAGTAATTAAATTCATAAATTTATTTTCTAAAACTAAAATTCCAACTAGTGATTATTAATTAAGGAACAATCAAGTGCAATAAATTTACTCTATTTATATTTATTTATTCTTTAATTATTTCAACCTATTTTTCACTATCCTAAATCGAGCCGCGTACTCGGCTACATCAGGCATTTACGAACCCGGTGCTCGACCTCCACACGAGCGTTTTCCCGAAGGGCTGTTCGAACCTCCTGGTACGGGGAAGTAAGGGCAGACCCTTACAATAAACTTGTGCACGAGCATACATGAATTTATAGTAGCCGTGTCTGATCAGATCTAATTGTATATGGATTTGTATCAGTCATGTCTAAACAGATCTAATTATGTATAGACTTATATATACTTAGATCTGATCATATATAGACTTACATATGGTAGTAAATGGAGTTGACAGCCAAGTATTATCATGTCTAATTATATATAGAGTCATATATAATTAGATCTGATCATATATAGACTTATATATGGGCTAATAACAGCCAGGAATGATCAGATCTAATTATGTATGGGGTCATTTATAATTATATATAATCATGCATGATTATATATAACTTCATATATGATTATATACATGAACATATATAATTATATATAATTCGACAAAAACTTTTTTCATCGGGTAGAAAAATTATATCATGATTTTAAAACATTATACAAAAATTTGAAATTAATTGCCAAAACAAATAAATAGAAGCAAGAAATATTTAATATCAACATTGAGTCACAAAAAATGATTTATTCATAATTATATATTTCAATAAACTACAATTAACTCAACAAAACACATCTGAGAAACTCAATTAATCGAATATTTTAATAAAATATACCCAGATACAGAACAGGCGTGAAACGTGGCGCCTTTTTTTCACGAATTTTGTGTGGGTACAATTACAAAAATATACCCACACACAAAAAAGTGTGAAAAAAAGCACTAGAATCATGAAAAAACCGGAAATGTTAATTTTATTGAATTTTTTCTGCAGTAAATCAAATCAAATAAGAAATAAATCATTTTTTGTTCTTTAATTACAAAAAAAAAAGTTTTTTTTTTGTTTTTTTATTTAAATTTTTTACAGCAAATTAAGGGGGGGGGGGGATAAGGGAAGGTTAATTTGTACAAAAAAGACCTTTTTGAGAATTTTTCGTAACGACACGGTCAAAATCGCTCTATTTGAACTAATGGAACATTAAAGTATGGTGTTCGAAGAATATTTTGTGGAATTTTCAAGAAGAAATATTGAAAAATACGGCAATGGCAGCAATTATTCCGACGTGTCTCAGAAAAAAGTAGAGTTACGGTGGCCATCATAACTTGGTGCTGGATCATCTGAAATCAAGGGTTCAAAGTTTTTTCAGTAGATAATAGTTTTTCCCAGGTACTGCTGGGAGGGTTTTTCAAAATTTGAATTTTTCACTTTTTTAGAACACTTAAGGGAAAACACGATTTTTTAGCGAAAAATTGACATATTTTGTTATCAAAAAATACGAATTATTAATAAATTTTAAAAAAGCTCTCCAGCGTTACCTCGTAAATTATGTACAGAAATAGTGTTCAAAATTTCGAAAGGATCAGTGCAGTTGTTTTTAAGTTATGATGGCCACCGGACTTTGAAAACGTTAGTTTTCAGGAGAACGCTTTAAAGTTTTGAACACTAAAAAATCTGGTATAAATCGTTCATAAGCGAATTTGATCGGCCTACCTCACACTGAAGAAATTTGCAGTACAGGTATGAACACGTTTGCATTTACGTTGAAATTTCTATAAGTAAATTTTTGGAAATTTCTATAGGTAAAACTGGGACGTTACATTAAGTATTGTATAGAGAGCGAAACATCTGCCAATTAACAAGCGGTTGGATCGGGTAGGTATAAAAACCGACAGGTATAAAAATACTGACTTCGTCAATTTTGCTCCAATCGACTTGAAATTTTGACTCAATATTCTTGAGATATCATGCGTTCAGTTTAAAAAATGTAAAAAAACCGAAAAAAAACAATTTTAATACCTTACCCCCCCCCCCCCCCCCCCCCCCGTTTCTTACCATTTCTTTCTCCAACGATATCTTTCGAATAAATTTACCGATTGAGATGGTTAAGGCGGCATTCGACGCGCTTTATTGAATTCTAGAGCTGATTAGATTTTGGCATCGATCGTTTAATCCGTTTCTAAGAAATCAATAAAAAACTAAAAAAAAAAATTTTTTTTTTTTGTAACTCGCCAATATTTTCAAGTCTACTTGATCAAATGATCTGAAATTTTCAGGAAAGTTGAGGGCCAACAAGCTCTACAATAACTACGTATATTGAAATTGAATGATATTGACGCATTCCCTTAATAAAGAGGATAACTACATAAGTTACTCAAAGTAAAGAGAGTAACTTATTTGAAAGACGTAAGTAGGTTATTGATCTAAAGGAATAGATATTCGTTAGAATTTCTTCAAAAGGGCGGGTTCGATAATGAAATTTATTTATTGATTTGATCATAGGACAATGGCCTCTAATGATCATACGACATATAAAGTCTAAAGCGTACAATACAATACAATACATTAGTTAATATAAATCAACTGATTATCTGGTTTCCCGTTACAATAATTGTTATCGAATATCAAAAGTAAAAAATAAGAAATAAGATCTCTCTTCTATTTATCATTTATAATAGCTCCAGTCATAAGACTTAGATGATGACTACCATCTAGCAATATCATTCTTCTCAAGATTCACAAGATGATCGTAGCACAATCTCTTGAATTCTATCAACTTTGATGCTGTAATGTGTAATGCCTTGTGTGTTGCCTTTATTTTATCAATTGGATGTGGTCTTGATAAAACAAGAGCCCACACATGTGTAGAACTTGAGGTGTTCTACCTACCTTGTCTAGCTATGCTCAGTGGAACCTCAGAACGAGGATAACCCCTCACTGGACGACTCAGTAGAAGAATTAGAGAGAGAAAGAGATCTTATACTAAACTTATCAGGAAGGTTGACCCGGTAAAATAATTAATTAATATATTTTAGTTAAACTGATAACTATGGCATTTATTAAAAAACGAAATCACTTTACAAATAATAAATGTGTCACGATTGGAGATCGTGATGGGCGTAGGTACGATATTCGTATAAAATGTAGTGAATAAAATGGTACTTATATTGATCAAGGTCCGGTTCGTACGTCTGGCTACCGTTAACCGAATGCTCAATTTATTCTATTTTATATTTAAATCGCACCCACACAATATTGTTGAAGACAATATTGATAAAACCCAAAGCGATTTCCAATTTATGATGTGACTGATCTAATTTCACAATCAAACGTCGAGCGTTAAACGTAAGATTGTGTACCTCCTACTGTGTACTATTTTCTTATTTTCCCTACCGGCTAGACAGGTAGGGAAAATAAGGGATAAAGGAAGGTGGGTTGTCAGGACTGGCAACAGTAACACAGAACACTTAATTCACAACGCGCTCTCGCGGTTAATTAATATGATTTTAGTTTATCTATTTATTTATTTATTCAGTATGCTTTGTTGTATTAATTTAATGTTTATTCGTTTCGAAATCTTCGTAGATTAATAATATGAAGTCTTCGCGCTTCTCGCGGTAAAATAATTCTAACGTATTCAAATTCTTCGCTTTTCGCGGTAAAATATTCTTTGACTCTTCACGTTTCTCGTGGTTCAATTCAATATTAGAATAAAAATGAAATTAAATGGATTAATATAAAATGAAGATAAACAACGCTACCGGTGCTTCCGATTGATGTTAATTCACGACTTACAACGATCAAGGTTCGGTTCGCATGCCCAGCTACCGTGACCGAATGGTGAATTTAATATAGCGCCAATTATTCTCCTGAGACCAGTAGAAAACCCTCCTCGATCCTACTCAACTTTTGTGATGAATGGATTGTAGTCTGCTCCGCTCGTCCATTGACCACTTGTAGTTATGAGCAATTCGTGGCTGTATTTATGATTACACATGAATTCTTATCCACCATATTTCATAGTATTAATTTATAATAATATAATAATTGGCACATTATTGCAGATATAACTTGTTTTTCAAACACGATCAAGTTAAACTATATATAACTTCATTTATAATTATATATAAAAAAAAGATTTGAATAATTCAACGATCTATTGTTTAATGGACATAAAATTTTAAAATTAATTAAATTTATTGATTTTTAATGATTTATGTTTTTGAATTAATGGCGAAACTTTTGAACTTTCTTGTGAGTAATGAGGATTTAATTTTAATTGATGGTTGATAAAATAAAAGTTTTTTAACATTGAAATTGAAATTGTCACATTATGTAATATATATATATATATATATATATATATATATATATATATATATATATATATATATATATATATATATATATATATATATATATATAAATATAAATGTGTAGGGAAAAGGGAGGTGGGGGTTAGCAAAACGAGGTACTCCCAAAATTTTATAAAAAAAAAAATTTATTTTTTAAATGTATTTAAACCATTCCAAAATCATTTTTGTAAATAGAATTAATTATTTTTTTGAATTTTTTTCGTTAAACTTTCCCAAAAATCTAGTATCGGTCGAAAAATGTTAATGACTTTTGTATTATGATAAAAACTATTAAAAATTTTTTTATCTTTCTTTGCATCCAATAATTGTGTAAAATATAATTTTTCTTAATGTAAAACTTACAGAAAGTTTTAATAAAATCAAACTTATTCAATATTCAGAATTTATTGTTTTTTTTACATTTTTCAGGGGGTACCCTACATGTTGCCCGCAAAAATGAAATTTTTTTTTTTAAGGCCATTGAAAATTTTGTCTATTTACTTTTAATTTCTAACAATTTTTATAAAAATTTATTATAAACTTTATAAAATTGTGTGAAATTTTATCAAATTTTACAAAATGCTACCTCACACTAGATGCAATAGTGACATCAAATTCTCTAAAATTTTATGAAATGTTATAAAATTTTATAAAATTTCGCTGTACAGTCTTATAAAATTGTGTAAAACCTTATAAAATTTTATAATATTCTATACAATTTTATAAAATCTTATACAATTTTATAAAATAACATTTATTTATTATGTTCTTTACTCAGATCTGACTTTATAAAATTTTATTAAATTCTATAAAATTGTATGAATTTTTATAAAATTTTACTGTAAAATTTTATAAAATCTTACAAAATTTTTGAAAATTGTATAAAATTTTATAAAAAAATTTTTTCCCGGGTATAACTCTTGAACGGGTGAACCGATTTCGATCATTAAGGTGTCATTCGATGTGGCTTATTAAGATCTAAAAGCCGTGAAAAATTGAGCTTGACCGGTCAAGTGCGTTCGAAGATATTCCAAAAATAAAATTTTTTCAAAAAAGTTTTTTTTTTTAATAACTTTTAATGTGCTCGATGGATCGATTCTAAAATCTAATTAGCTCTAAAACTTTATAAGCCACGTCGAATGCAACCTCAACTATGACAATTGGTTCATTGGTTCGAGAAAAACCGTTAACAAAAGAATTACAATAAAATTTTTTTTTTAGTTTTTTTGAAATTTCTCAAAAACGACTATATAAATCAATTTCAAAATCTGATCAGCTCTAGAACCTAATAAAATGCGTCGATTGCCACCTCAACCGTCTCAATTGGTCAATTCGTTGGAGAGATATCGTTGGAGAAAAAGTGGTAAAAAACGTTTTTTTTTTTTAACACAACGGCACACTAAAGTATTTTCGAGCTCGAAGAGCTCGAAAATGTATCCACAACAATTTTTTCGAGCTCATCTTTATGACAAATAGATTATTATATTACTAAAATAATTTCATTGAGTATTTAATGATTGTTGACTTAAAATACAAGCACGTAATTTTAAAGATTATAATTCACATATTTAAAGATGTAGTAATTTTAACTACAATTGTGGAGCTAGTAAAACCACACAGGAGGGTAAAAAAGATTAAGGTGGCGCTGTCGTTTACGTTTGTCAGTCTGATGACCAGAAATTGTAGTTTAATTATTACTAGTTAAGTGTGGTAAATTTAACTCCATCATTTTTTTACGTGTACAAAAGTAACTTTCGATCGAATAAAAAAAGTCAGCCACTTTTTTTCTGCGGTCATTTGAGCCTTTCTTTTCGAAATTTACATTTATATTCATTATTAAACGCTGAGTAATCAGTATAGCACTGAGAGTAATCTAGAGTGTAGTCAGTACTACTGTACTCACTGCCATTTAAAAGTGTTTTTTCTTCAGATGGTACTGAGTACTATCCAATAAATTAGCCACTACTATTTCGTTCATACCGCGTAGTAAATATAAATGGTCTACAATTTATTTACGAAAGATCTACTACGCATCTATCATTTACAGATCTTTAAAAGATCTTTCAGGAGTCTGTGATGTATTTTTTAACATTGCAAAATATTGTCTCCCCAAGCAGACTTACCGCAGATCTACTGCAGATCTGTGAGTGAAAGATTTGTGGTAGATCTTTGGTAGATTTGCGATAGATTGCTTAGTTTTTACCCGGGTAATTCTTTATAAGAATTTATCGGAAAATAAAAATGTTTATGAAAAATGAGTTTTTATAAGGTTGGATGAGATAAAATATTCACGAGATTTATAGGAATCTATAAGAATTCCGTCTCAATAAGAACATATGAGAAAACAATTTCATCAGTAATGATGGGATTCTATAAGAAAATAATAAAATTTACAAAATTATTGTTTGGATGGGAATGTATCAGGAAATGATTTCGTCATTAACAACTGGAATCTATGAGAAAATAATAAAATTTACGAAATTTCTGTTTTAATAAGAACATATGAGAAAATGATCCTGTCGCTAATAATTGGATCCTATGAGAAAATAATAAAATTTATCATTTTCCCGTTTGTATGAGAATGCATGAGAAAATAATTTAATCGGTAATAATTGGATTTTATTAGAAAATAATTTCCATTCTCACCGAACCTAATTACTGCAAAAATGAGTTTGATGAGGTGTTGTTGGTAATTTATCGGATTATATGAGATAATAATTTTTGATTTTACAAAAACTTTCTACACGGAAAAAAATGTCAAGTGAATATGCCTATGCAACACAGTAATATTTACATTACTCTATAGTTTATGTTCTGTCGCTCTCATACACAAACTGTAGAGTAATATAATTATTACTGTGCTGCATAGGCATATTTACTTGATATTTTTCTCTGTGTATGATAATCAGTGACACGAACTTTTCATCACTCATGTGGGCTTATATAAGAACACCTAACATAATTTCATTTATTTTCGTTACTAATTATCAAAAGTTAATAATGCATTGAAAATGTTTTATTGACAAAAAGTAAGCTCAGAATAATATAATTTTTTTATAAGTATTAAAACAGATATTTATTTTACATTATTATAACTAGGTACAAAAATATTCGTATTCTTCAATAGATATTAATTTCACTGGATTTCAACAATGTTGGGTTGAACGCAAATATAGCCATCTGATGTAGTATCTGAATTTGGTGATGTTATTTTGGTGATACTTAAAAAATTTTTCGCGCAAAAAAATATTATATGTCGATTACAGACCTAGCTCAGTGAAAAATTCGATATCCCGTGTTATTTAAATAACACAGGAAATTTTTTTTTAGGTTTAAGTATTTTTTACTCGTCAATGAATTAATAGATCGAATAGAGTAATATATCTTTTTGTAGAAAATTGAACGCTCTACAAAAAAGATCTCTTATCATTTTTTGATAAATCCATCTTGTCACGATATTTTAATATCGCGGCAGTCTCGCATCAGGTCGGTGAGCAACAGAGGGCAGCACACGCTGCTCACACGTCTCATCCAACATTGTATTATGATTATTATTTGTTCATTTATAAGATTTTATTTAATTATTGTATTAATAATACTTCATTGATTTCTTAGGTGTGAATTGTGTTTAAATCAGGAGATTTTACTGAGTAAGTTAAGCATATATTTGGATTTTGTAGCGCTGGGGAGAATAGTTGCGCATTTCATTTGTGTGTTTACGATTATTTTGAATTGGTTGGCGCATGCGCGTCAACGCAACAGTTGGCATCCGTAGATTTATTTATTATAAATAAATCTACTAGTTTTATGAATAAATCATTGGTTGGTTTAGCAGTAAATAATATTAAGAATTAATTAGGGAAAGTACAATTGGTCATTTAGCGTCGGGAACTTGATAAATTACACGACCACCGTTATGAGGTACGTTGGTGGTACTGTAAAGAAATAACATGCGACGGTTATGTATCTCTATTGGTCAAAGTGAGATATACGACAAAATGGCGTCGGCCTAGGTGCCGGCGTGAGATTCACGTGCTGCCATGGTCAGACGTGGGATAGTCTCTGTAAGAGTAGCGTGTGTGCTCTGTTACATTAAACTCATTATAAATTTGTCGCCATTTGGTATTTTGTGTAGATAATATAAACCCATTGGCATTAGTTTAGCATTTAGATAACTCACATAAAGGAAAATACATTTACCGTATTAGCGTGCAACCAAGGGAGTTGAATAATACGTAACTGTAAGTACTTTTTGGCTAATACATTGGCGTGTAACTTTGGTTCCCGAGTTGGTGATCATTTGTATATAGCCTAAGCGCTAGAGAGAGAGATAGTAAATTCTGAGTATTGTTAACTTGTCATAAGCATATGATGGAATGCGTGAATGTTATACTCAGTAAATACGAGTACAGTCAGTGAAATTATTCAGTATTTGAGTATTATTTATGAATTATCATTGATTTGATTTGTTAATTATTATTCAACGGAATGTTGCTTACGAGTTAGTATTAGTTAGCGTATTGATTATTCCTAACTTGAATTATTAATTATTATTTATTTGAATATTGATTATGAATTATTATCAATTTGCGTATTAAGTATTATTAATTTGAGTTATTAAGTATGGTTAATTTGAATTATTATTATATTTATTTTTGAGTTGATTCATCAAATAATTATTTTATTATTTGCGTTCAAAACAAAATTATTTTGAAATACCGTAAATTCACCATTGGAATTTACTGGGAAGTGGTATTGGGAAATACTTCAAATTCTTATCCAAGATTATTTATCTATTGTTTCTTAATTTACATTTGTTTATGTTCACGTGTGAATGAGACTGTTGATTATTAATAGCTATATGTTTTACAATACGTTTATTGTTTATGCAATAGTATTATTATTTGAATTAAGTTTATATGCGCATACTATTACTATTATTTTCTTTTGTAAGTGATTTATTATTATTTTTGAACATTATTTATGTGAGTATGCGCTATATATTGACTGATTATTTTAATTAATTGATGGATAATTAAAGCAAATGGTCATCGACCCGGTATTTATTTAATTTTATTATTTTAATTACTGCTATCTTTCTTGCTATCCTAATTCCTAAAATCTGAAATCGCTATCCTGTCATTTTATTTTATTTTCATTTTCATTTTCTCCGTTGTGTTATTTTGAGTTGATTTTGTTCGTGGGGCACACGAACTGGCGCCCAATTAGGATTTCTAACCCAGCCTGAGCGGAGCAGCCAGTCCAGGGAGATTCAGGACATCTCCAGGTGGGATATTTGGTTCTGGGTTTATTTTATTTTCTGTTTTCGATCAACGGAGAGCCATAACGGCTATTGAGCGCCAACTACACTCCGCCGTGGGACGCGCGAAATAGAAGAGAACGTTATAATCTGTTCAAAAGTTATTAGAGCTCGAAGTAAAGTTGAAGATGTTTTTACTTTTCCGGCGAAACTATCAGACTTATCACAAAATGTTATGGGGTTCTTTTTGTTGATGATTTTATTCTCTACAAATTATTATCAGTAAAGTTTTTCCAAACTCCGCATTGTTTTTGAGTTATTTTCATTTCAATGTCCAGCTCTTGAATAAGTGGTTCTGATCGATTTCAAGAGCTCGACATTAAAATGAAAATAACTGAAAAACAATGCGGAGTTTTAAAAAACTTTACTGTTAATAATTTGTAGAGAATAAAATCGTCAACAAAAAGAACCCCATAATATTTTGTGATAAGTCTGATAGTTTCGCCGGAAAAGTAAAAACATCTCCAACTTTATTTCGAGCTCTAATATCTTTTGAACAAATGGACTTATCAAGAAATAATAAGAAATCTTTTTTGTAGAGCGTTCAATTTTCTACAAAAAGATATATTACTCTATTCGATCTATTAATTCGTTGACGAGTAAAAAATACTTAAACCTAAAAAAAAATTTCCTGTGTTATTTAAATAACACGGGATATCGAATTTTTCAATGAGCTAGGTCTGTAATCGATATAGAATATTTTTTTGCGCGAAAAATTTTTTTTTGTGTTGAACTATGATTTTTTCCACATGCACTTAAAAAAAAAATGTTGCTCCAAAATGACGCACCCTAATAATGACTCATATATTTTTTTTCCTCGGGTGCTTATGGTGAGAGTCACATACTTGAGTAAAATTTTGTGATTTACAGCGCTGTAAACAAGGTGGGAAAGTCGCTAATTTTTAACTTCTTGCTAAGACAATTGAAAAAAAAATCTGTCTATCGGTTGACTCTGCGGGCCAGCCCCAAAACTTCTCACTGTTTTCGAGCTCCTTGAGCTCAAAAACATTGTTGTGAATGCATTTTCGAGCTCTTCGAGCTCGAAAATACTATTGTATGCCATTATTTTCGGAAAAAACCGTCTTTTAGCATTTCTTTCTCCAACGATATCTTACGAACAAATTAACTGATTGAGGTGGTTAAGGCGACAATCAACGCGTTTTACTGAGTTCTAGAGCTGATCAAATTTTAGAATCGATTGGATGAGTCGCTTCGAAGATAATCGAAGAAAACCGTTTTTCACCATTTCTTTCTCGATCGATTTCTCTCGAACGAATAAACCGATTAAGAACGGTTTTCAGATAATTTTGTCCCAGCTTTTCTCTGAAATAAAAGCTCTAAACGAAAAATAAAGACACAGACCCGATGCTTTACTCTATGAACTAGCGATGTGCACTTGAATTTTTTGATAACTTCCATTTGTTTACGAGAAATACTTGGACAAAGTTCCTATTTAATGTACAAGTGCAACAGAGATAGTACCGTTTATCCAGTTGAGTGCGAATAGAGAAACAAATGAAAATGCGTCTTATGTAATGCGTCTTAAGATGGATTAGGCGGCAATCGACGCGTTTTATTGAATTCCTGTGTTGATTAGATTTTGGAATTGATCGATCAAGTCATTTCTGAAAAATTTGAAAAAACTGAAAAAAAAAATTTTTTTCTTTGTTTTTCTTCCATATCTTAAAGTCTATTTGATCGATCGATTTGAAATTTGCAGAAAAGTTGACGCCCAATAAACTCTTTTGATTGCCACCTCAAACATTTTAATCGGTCACTTCATTAAAAAGATATTAAGAGTTTACATCTATATATACACACACACACACACACACACGTACGCGCGCGCGCGTACCTACAGACACTCGGACATCCTTCTGAAAACGGTCAGAATAGCTTCCTACGAACCTCAAAACGTCGACATTTGATGGAAACTCGATTTTCAAAAATCGGGATGAAACAATAACTTCCCGAATTTTTAAAAATTAATCATTTTCTTAGCGGGAAGTTAAAAAATAGAGAAGTTATCAGTTTCGGTCTGATTTCAAAAAACCTAGCTTTTAACCGACCTCGACGATTTAAGGTCCCATATAAGCTGTTCTGACTAATTTCAAAATAATGCCCGAGTGTATGTATGTATATATGTATTTATGTACGTGCGTACATATGTAAATATTATATATTACTTCAAAACGGATTAACCGATTTTGATCGTTGATTCAGTAGGATCAATTCGAATTATAATCAACTCTAAAACTCTAAGCAACGTTGAATGCCTCTTAGCCATCAAAATCGAATGATTTGTTCAACAGATATCTATGACGGAAAATTGAAAAAATAACAATTTAGCTCATTTTTTGCAGACAAGTCATAATGAAAATTACTAGTTATTTCAAAAATTACACCAACTCTTTACTTTATAGTCTCTTTCGATCGCCAGATAGATTATTGCAGTTTATATATTAGTTTGCATATTATCAACAATAAAATTGAAAAATTGCCGTTGTTTGCATTTTTCTCATCTAATTTATTTATTAACACTCAAATCTGATATAAAATGCATTTCTCACTCTATCTTAATTGCTTAAAATAATTTTCTTTCAAATATATAATTTAATCAAGCATAATTATGAATCAAACTTGAAAAAACGTTTGTTTATTAAATATTTTTGATTTATCGAATTTTTAAATCTTAATGAGAAGTATAACTTTTTTCGAAATTGAAGAGCTTGAAAATACCAATGTATTTAACGATAATGTCGTGTTAGATTCACTTGAAAATCTCAACGATAATGTTTTCAAGTTGAAGGAGTTCCGGCATGTCTTAACAACGTCAATAATAATGTTTTCGAGTACTTTGAACTCGTAAACAGCGGGAAGTTTTGGTGTTGGCCCGCAAGGTCAGCTAGTTACCAGATTTTTTTTTAGTATTTCTCAAAATAATACTTTGTTTTATTCCATGCAAAGATGTAGTTAAAAATTTTATCAAAACTAGCAAAGAAAGAAATGCTGAGGAGCTGGCATTACCTCGAGTTGGTTACAAAGATACTCATGAAAACAAGGTAAGGATTCTTTTGTATAGTTATTTACATTGAGTTAGAACTGAAGGGATGTAAGTGACCCAATAATTTCTTTTGGAATATATGTTTTTGAGAAAACAATTTTATCAGATCAAATCCACTTCTCTTGACAGAATTTTCTTTTGTTACTTATATCTCTTCAGTTTTAACCCCTTTCATATGCACTTGTAACTAAATTATTTCATTACAGGTTTTTAAATATTTCGTTAAATAATACTAACTTTTTATAGGTTCACATCCCTCGCGGTTTTGAAAATACCGAAATAATACCGGAATTGTACGGTATAAATATCGCATAAATATGGTATTACTCGAGTTATTTTGGCCAGTTTTTTTGCCGTATTATTACCAAAAATTTACGAAATAAATTCAGAATATTTACGGCAATAAATTAGAAAAAATACGGTATTTTCACAGCATTAAAACCATAATTATACAGCATATTTATAGTATATTTTCGGCATTTTTGCAGCATCTAACCGTTCTACCCAGAAAAAAATTTATATATAATTGTATAAAATTTTATGTAGTTATATCTAATTTTATATAATTATATAACCTTATAAAGTTATATGCAATAACTGTCATGAAAAAAAAAAAAAAAAAAAAAAAAAAAAAAAAAAAAAAAAAAAACTCCCGTCTATTCGTGGACTCGATCCCGAGACCTAATTATTCAAAGTCTGATCTGGTAGCCATTGTGCCAAATCACTTACTTGAAAGATGTTAGTAATTGTATTTAGATGAATACAAACAAACTTTAGAAAATTGAAAACATCAATTTTCACAGATAGTTATTTTCACTTACATTTTTTTGTTCGAGTAAGAATTGTGTGAACCAATAAAATAAAATAAAAAATATTACATTTTGCACATTTTCGATGATGTTAAATGCAGAAGCAAACAAAAAATAAAACCATATTTTTTACAATTTTCTATTTCATCAGCGTAAATCTGGCAAAATTGCAGGATACTGACAGTATTATTATCACAAAAACAACGATTTCATTATTGTAACATTATCGTATAATAGTATTTATACAGCATTTTATTGGTAAAAGTTCGGTATTTTTACAGTTTTTTTACAGCATTTTTTTGGTAAATGTTCGGTATTGTTATAGTTTTTTCGCAGCATTTTTTCAGTAAAAGTTCAGCATTTTTATGGTAATATTACTGTAGTAATCTGGTAACTCTACAGCATAAGTACAGAAAGTATATGGCATTACTACAGGAAAAAAACTGGCCAATATAACCATATTAATACCAAATTATTACGGTAAATTTACGGCATGTGCATAAATGCCGAAAATATACGGCATTTTTACGGCATTCTCAAAACCGCGAGGGAAAGTAATCGATGAACTCGATAATACATTATTCACCCTCGCGGAATTGCCATAACGACATTTCTACGGTATTTTCCGAGTATTTTTTGGGTATAACTATTATTACGGTATACCCATGGTATAAATGCGGTATGTTTGTGAAATTTTATTACCGTATTAATATCGTAAATATATTGTGTTGATACCAAATTTACATAAGGACTATACCTTATTTATACTGCCCTGATGGAAAATATTCATTGAAACAGGATTGAAAATTATTTCAATTCTTTTCAATCCACACGGAGGTTTTGGAAAGTATTGAAGGGAATTGAAATTTTGATTATTTGAATACTTTGTAATTCTAAAAATGGAATTCAAAAATATTAAAAGGAATTCAATATTTCATCATTTTAATACCTTCCAATACGGAATTATTTTGGTATTGAAAAAGATTCAGAAAAATTCAAAAATATCAATTCATTTTCATTCTTTTCAATTCTACACTTGATCTGAAATATCGAACTATTTAGGTATTGAGAAGGATTCAGAAAGATTCAAAAATTTCCATTCATATTAATTATTTTCAATTCTACACTCAATCCGGAATATCGAACTATTTTGGTATTGAGAAGGATTCAAAAAGGTTCAAAAATGTTAATTCATTTGAATCTTTTTCAATCCCACACGTGACCAGAATTGTGAAATTATTTTGTTATTGAAAAGTATTCAGAAAGATTGAAAATTTCAATTCATTTGAATCTTTTTCAATCCCACTCTTAACACGAAATATGGAACTATTTTGGTATTGACAAAGATTGAGGAAGATTGAAAACTGTCAATTCATTTGAATCTTTTTCAATCCAAGTCTTAACCCGAAATATGGAACTATTTTGGTATTGAGAAAGATTGAAAATATCAATTCTTTTGAATCTTTTTCAATTCCTTGAAAGTTTAGAAATTCTTATATTATTTTTGGATTCAATATGATTGAAAGGTATTAAATTTATGTCCAGATGAAAATCTTGGGAAATAAAAAGTATCCAAAAGGATTCAATTCTTTCCTTTTTCAATACTTTTCAATGAGTATTTTTAATCAAGATGTGGTTATACCGTATTTCCGCTCTCTCTATACTGTATTTGTACGATGATTATACTCCATTTATATGGTTTTTATGCTGTACTTACACATTGGTTCTACCATATTTATACGGTTGCTATATCTCATTCAAACAATAGTTACACGGTAGTCATACAATGTTTACTCCGTATTTATACGGCGTTTATATGCCATTGTTGTATAGGGCTGCCCAAATACCAAAAGTTTTCTTTGCATTTATTCGGATAATTATAATTTGCTAGTGGGACCGTAACAAGACACACTTAATATAGTTAATACTGCGCATGCACGATTACTCATATTCTTTGCATTTACTTACTTCCTTTTTTCTTCTTGCTATATACTTCTAGTGCATCCTTCGTACATACTGGTTGTACTCTTTTAGTGTATTGTTAATTATTAATTGAAGTTTACCCTATATTTAATGGATCTGTGTTCTTTTTCTTTCAATTATTGCTTCTAGTGTAATAAGCTCCCAACATAATTTTTTTTTTAACTTCCCGCTAAAAAAATCGACGATTTTCAAAAATTTCGGGAAGTTGTTGTTTTCGCCCCGATTTTCGAAAATCGAATTTTCATCAGATGTTGACGTTTTGAGGTCCTAGGAAGCTATTCTGACTATTTTCAGAATGATGTCCGAGTGTGTGTATGTATGTGTGTGTGTGTGTGTGTGTGTGTATGTAAATTCTTTGTAACTTTTGAACTAATCAATCGATTTGGACGGTTGAGGTGGCAATCGAAAGAGCTTGTTGGCCATCAACTTTCCTGAAAATTTCAGATTATTTGATCGAATAGACTCAAAAATATTTGCGAATTACGAAAAAAAAAATTTTTTTTTTAGTTTTTTATTGATTTCTCAAAAACGACTTATACGATTGACTTCAAAATCTAATCAGCTCTAGTATTCAATAAAACGCGTCGATTGTCACCTCAAACATCAAAATTGGATAATTCGTTCGAGAGTTATCGCGGGAGAAAGAAATGGTGAAAAACGGTTTTTTCTAAATATTTTCGAAACGACTGACGCGATCGATTTCCAATTTTAATCAGCTCTAGAATTCAATAAAACGCGCCGATTGCCATGTCAACTATCAAAATCGATTGATTAGTTCAAAAGATATCAGGGTTGAAATGTTAAAAAAAAGACGTGTGGCACTCGGGGACTGCCGCGGTAATGCTATTGCATAGCATTTTGTATCAACTTATGCAATTATAATTATTTATTTATTTTATTTATGCAGTATTTCTTTTTCTTTGATATTAATTCAAGTTACACTTTTTAAGCGTGGTGACCGATAAGAAAACAAATTTTTCTTTTACTAAATAAATAAAAAGTTAATATTGTTTAAAATATTTTTATTATTTTACAATACATGTGGGTTTTATTATCTTACAGTAGCTGTTGGTTATTCAAGAATATTTATCATTGAAACTTCATCACTGCACAATTTTCGTCTTTTTCTGTAAAAAAAAAAGATGAAATCGTTAAATTAAATAATATTGAAGCATATATTACAATTTGTTTTTAAATAAATAAATAAAAAATATTATTATTAAATCAAATTACATATCCATGTAAGATTTTTCTGCATTATGTTGACGAAATTTCCTTTGACGTTCAGCATTTGATTTTGTTACTGTTTTTATTATTTCTTCATTTTTCTTCAAATCTTTCTGACGCTGATAATATGCCCTTTGACGTGCATTAGTTTTTTTCTTTGTAGCTCTTTACGCTTTTCTTCTCTATAAAACGAAAATATCTAGGTATAAATGATAGGTATAAATAATTAGGTATAAATAGTGTAATGACACACCAAAACAAAATTATTCATTTATAAAAAAATAACAATATTAAGAAGTGATTATCGAATTTCGCGCGATGTACATTTATATAGATATAATATCATATATACTTTTTCTGCGCGGCATTCATGTGCATTATCTATACACCAAAAACAAAGGTACGGAATAGTACACGTGCTTAGTTTGATGGTTTCTGTTATATACATAATGAAGAATGAATTTATATATATATATATATATATATACATATTGAGAATCTAAATTGAGAATTTAAACTATACGCGTGTGTGTGTTTGTGTGTATAAAAGAGGGCTACTTTTAGTATCGCCCATTTTAATATTAAAAACTTAGGTTATCTTTATAGCAGTATTATATTTTCAATTCAAAATTAATACTGCATTTGTGATAATAATAAAATGTATGTATATAGAGTACTCACTCATTATCTTTTACTATTTTTTCGTGACTTTCTTCATTAATAATAAATGCACTTTGTTCATTAATATTCAAAACACTTTATACACAAATTTTTCAAGTACAGCTATTCACTGTTGTACATAAATACCTATACACCTATATACTTTCTCATAAACAGCTGCTTATGTATTCGTCCGATTTCGGAGCAGCTCGTCTCGATTCGTGCGAGTTTCGTAGAGTCGTACAATACGTCTAATCGCACGCACACAACGCCGTGTCGAAGACTGCCGAACTGAAATGACGTTAGACGATGCACGGCCTTCAAGCCACACCTCCGTGCCCGTCGGAGTGTGGAGCGTGAGGTTTTTTCGTTACGGAATTTCTGGATTCGGTCCCCGCGCTCAAGGCCCGCGATAGAAGCTATGCAATAGCTTAAAAAATAACATTTTATGTTATTTTTTCCGGATAAATCATAATATAACGTACTAAAATGTGCCTGATATCATACCAACTCATCTTTTTTATGGTTTCTTTTGATCATATAATGTCATCGAACTTGGTTTTTAGTTTAAATCATATTATCAACAAAAAAATCGATAAAACGTAGTTTTTAATATTTTTATCGAATATTTCATATTTTATTGTTTCTTACATGAGTCAAAACTTATTTAAATCTTGATTTTGATCCCTGACATTGATTTCTGCCTCAATACACTTATTTTACTGAACATAATCAGGAACTAAATTTTAAAAATTGGAACTATTTGTTACCTGGGTCAGCTACAGGAGCGTCCTGTGCTGGTTTAGCGGCAGCACCATCGTCAAGATGAGTCGACGTGTGATGTGGCTGATCACAATGGCGGCACTTCTGCTTAGTCCTGCAGTCAGCGTAGCGATGGCGTCCCAAACAGTTAAAGCATAAGCGGTAATGCTGAACAATCGTCCTTCGGTTAGCCTCTTGTGAGTCGAATTGAAGCGGTTCCACAACTCCGTCAGGATGGCGAGTTCAGCATCAATGGCGGCGGCACCTTGGGTAGCGAGTACAGCGTCAGTCAAGCGGTTGGACATATTGCGCATCGTGTCGATGCGTTGCATTTGAAAAGCGATTTGAGCTTCGGCGGCCATCTTGTTAATACGTGGCACACAAAATGGACGCGATGACGTGAAACCGACGCTAAGTTTTCGATCTTTTCTATTTTAAAAGTCTTTTTACACCGGTGTGTAAAATAGATCACCCTGGGCAGCACTCTAGCAGTGCTCAGCAATGCCCACGGCACTTAGCGATTTTCACGACACAGAACTGACACTACACTTTTTTTTTTCTCACAATTTTTTTTTATTTTTAATTTAAAATAATTTTTTAATTGTTTAAATTTCGCCAGATCCGGCTCGAAGGACCAAAATGTAAAATGAGCGAATAAAACTAATGGATCTGGTTTAGGCGAGTTTTGTTAAACAATTAAAAATTACACAGATTTTATTATAAATTAAATTATAGATTTATTTACACTGATTTACACCTTAAAATTATGAGAAATATATACAATAGCGAATGCAACTAGATAAATTTATACGCGATAGCGAATGCAACTCAGATATTTTATTCACGTATAAAAATTGACACGTGGTCAGTAGCGGTTACTTCAATAATAATTAATTAACAATTAACTTATTATCACAAGAATAATTTATTTATTCTCAATAAATAGCAGCCTTGATTTACTGACTAAGAATTGAGGATAATTTAGCGTAGCGATTTGATTTAGTTTCACACAAGTTAATAAGCGAAGCGGTTCAAGCACGAGGTTGCACGTAGCAAAGACACGTTGTAGAAACTCTGAGCGAAGCGGTTAGACAGATAGTTGTAGAATGAATAATGGTAGCGTCGTTGAATCGTCGAGAAGCTTGGTGTCGACGTGGCAGCTTTGCTGCATATAACGAATTTTCCTATTGGCTTAAAAGCGCGCCAACTGGTATCAGTTGATAGCGAACTATCTCATAGGCTGACCAATATAAAACGAATTTTGTGATTGGTCAGCTTGTAGCGGGTTCTCAGGACGTCTTGACACGATCCTGAGTTAGAAATTGTATGTGCCGGGCCCAAATAGCGAGTGACCCGGCACTATTCTGACTTTCAGTCAGTAGCGAGCTCGGCTTCTCCCGAACCGAGCGGAAATGCACGAAGCTTGATTTAAATTAATCAAGCTTGTGACTGAACAAACAGGCATTTAAAAAATGTATTAATTTTGAAAAAACATTGTTACGTCCAGCTCAGATGCTGATTTTTTTATATTAAATTTTATTTTCTTATTAAAATTACGTGGCGACCAAATTTTTTTTTCTTTAATAATTCTAGAGCGATAAGAAATAATTTAGTTGTGAAAAAGTTTTAGAATTAGTAAATTAGTTTTGCTCTGACGCACGTAAAAATACTAGAACAAACAACCATATGCATTTTTAATGACCCCTCAGGTCACATTTGAATGGAGGCCTAAAGGCCACCTGGAAACAATTTTTTTTCAGGAATTAACAAGAAAATATTTATCAACAATAGTGTACTTAAAATATTTTAAAAGAAAAATTGAAAGGTTAACAATGACTCACTTTTTAAATAAATAAATTAAAGTATACAATCTTATAAGCCTTACATTTGTAAGTGCACTTTTGTAGATAATAATATTTCGGTGCCCACGTAAACGTAAAATAGATATCCAAGGAAAAAAATGATTTTAATGACATGTTGTCCAGAATATTCGAATGAATAATTTTAAATGAAATAAATTTAAACAAAAGACTTTTAATACAAAACATTCACATAAATAATATGAAAAATAAATTTTACTTAAAGGAAATTCAAATAAATAATTTTAACATGAAGAAAATTAATAAAAGAATTATCTGAATAAATAATATTAAAATAAGTAATATTTATCAATTAAACAACTTAACTAATAATATTTACATAAGTAAAGAAATTATAAGAATAGAAATAAAAATGTATATAAATAAATAAGTAAATTAACAAAATTTATATAAATAAAATTCATGCAAATAAATATAAAACTTTATATTAACCAAATAAATAAATTAATCGAATTCAAATAAATAAGAATGATGAGGATAGACATAACAGTTTACATGAATAAATTAAAGTAAATTTATCATAAGGAAAATTTACAAAAATAGATATAAATTTTTGCTATATAAAGTTATAAATAAGTTAAAATATTGTTATACATGTAATATTGTGCATGTGAGTGTATGTGTGTATGCTCCCACACATAGGCCTGCATCGGGCTGGGCCTTTGCCACTTCCCTAACGGAAAATTCTAGGGAAAGGGAAAGGACCCAAAGGAATTATGCTTCGATTGGACACAGTTTTTCCCCAAACAATAGACAAAATAGGACAAAGTAAAACACATAAAAAGGTTAGCAAAATCTAAAATAGTCAGTTTTTTTTTGCAGTAGCAGTTTTTTTGAGTCACAGAGTTTCAGTTTTGTTTAGTCTCAGTTCTCAGTCCTGGGTCAGTAAGGATGAGAAAATTTAAGTACAAGTGTTCTCACACTTTACACTAGTTCCGTACTAGTTTTTCATTTACAAGTGTTCTGACACTTCTACATTAGTTCCGTACTAGTTTTTGTTTTTATATACAAGTGTTCTCACACTTTATTATTAATTTTTATTTAATTGTACAAGTGTCCTCACACTTTATTTTATTAATTATATTACTAGTGTTTAGTAAATATTGTGTCAGTCAGTTTAGAAATATCAAGTTAACGCCGAAATCAATTGTAATGGCGAATAATACAGTAAACTCAGTGTAAACCAGAAATGTACTCAAATCTCCACAACTTCAGGTACTGTAATCTTTAAGTTTATGTATGCCAAAATACAGAAACATTTCCAACACACGGAAAGATTATAAAAGAATGTATTGTATTCAAAATTCTATAGTCCTCTCTAGTATTTAAAATGAATTTCATCGTAACCATTTTATTGTAAATTGGAGTCGGCTGACTAGTCACCTAATACTTTTGATATCAAGTTATTGTATTCACATCATCAAAATTTTCAATTGTATAATATATAGTAGTTAAATTCGTATATTCAACATTTTTTATTTCTAAAACCCTTCCAGAAATTTACTCAGTGTGATCTCGGTCTATTGGTCGAAAGACTAGGGCCAAAAATAATAATATTAACTTGTCCAACATCACCGTACAAGCTACTAGTTGGACATAACACATAAAATATTTATAGAAACAACTTTTAAAAATTTTACATTTAAACATTTAAAAAATCTTCTATTTTATTTGTACGACTAACTTATTGATGAAAATTTAAGAATTTTCTAATGTCCTCTAATTATCTTGTCGATGTTCCCATTTGTCGTTTAAACTCCTATCTAAATTTTAAGTCCTTATAAATAATATATTTAACATAAATACTTATGAGTATTCATTAAAAGTAACAGCACATGACAAACAAAATATCTTTTGTACATGAGCATCAAGGCTAGGACTAATATGACAGGAAGTGTTTGTTGCAAATACTTTTTATCTTCAGCTATTTTGAAAAATAGATGCTTCAACAGTTCTGTTGCAGACAGCCTGTAATTAATTATTTGATTGAAAATTTATTTTGATAAAATTTAAATTAAAAAAATTACCTCCATGGAGAGTCTTTGTGCAAACAATCAACGACCATCTTACGAAACGTTTAGCTGTAAACTTTGTACTGATCTTTTTCATCAGCAGCAGTGTCCAGCGTCGGCGGATCATTTTAGGGTATTAGCATCAGTACTGTCATCGGCGGATACTTGTAATAAGGAGCAGTACCACTCGTCATTTCAATACCAGGCGACCCTACGTGAACTTTAAGTTCGTAACCGTAGTCCTGTATAAATGGACACGACAGTTATAACAACTTTTTTCTTTAATCAACAGTATGTTCAACTTTTTCGAACTGCAATTACTTAATCAATAATCTAGCAATTAAAAAAAGTATATGTATAAAATGCATTTATTAATTATAATAAATAGACACGTGCAATTTTAGCTTCATCAAACACTATATTTACAATTGGTGGTTCTTGTCTTATAAATATGAATATTATAATATCCAGAAGTAAGCCACTTTCAAGTAACCGGAAAGATAATTAGAGGACATTAGAAAATTTTAAAATTTTCATCACTAAGTTAGTCGTATAAATAAAATAAAATTTTTAAAACATGCACTAAAAATTTTTTAAATTGTAATTGTCATCAATGTTGCTGGTTAACGAAAAATGAAGCTATCGAACTTTTGGATTATTGGAAATTTGGGTAATTGGTAGCATTGGAAATTGAAATGACTGGTGATCGGGATTTTAGGTGATTGGAAATTCGGGTCATCGGGATTATTAGTAATTGGTAATTCAGGTAATAGGGATCTGGGTTATTGGGATATGTCCTATCAGTTACTTTTCTAATTGGAACCTATCTAATGGACGTCTTCCCAACGTGTTGGAGAGCAAACAGTAACGATTAAGTTGACAGTAAATTGTCTGTAACTTGAATTCAATTTGACTACAAGTGTTACTGTCAGACAATGACGTTAAGTTAATTGAAAGTTCCACTTTAAATTGACGGCAAGTTTTTCTGTCAAATTACATTCAGATGACGGCCGCAGATTTGCATCAATTTGCATACAAGTATTATCCAGCCGAGGCTTACCAGAAACTTGTCGTTAAGTTAGCCGTAAATGTTTAACTGCAGAGCTTTCTGAGCGATTATAAACTTTTACAAAATAAAAATCAGTCGGTAATGTTCATTCTTACCATTTCAGAATGTAAGCAAATTTATACACAAAATCCCTGATTAAAAACTCCGATTGAAACTGATTGAAAATGTCCTATCAGATTTAATCGAAAATTTCTGATTGACATTCAATCAGTTTCAATCGGATTCAATCGGAAACTTCCGAATAATTCTGATTGAAAGTTAATCAGAAATTTCCGATTCCCGGGAAAAAATAATTTGATATATTAAACGATACAAAATTAAAAAATCAAATATTTCCAAATCTACGTTGAATCTATATTAACAATTAGATTGCATGTCATGAAGTAATATAGGATATACTATATTACCCCCCAAAATAGAACTTGTCACTCTGTCAAAGAACAGAGGAGTGCTCTTGTCAAAATTGCTTCCAAGTCTGGAATATAATACGTCTGAACTACGTTTCTTACCAGGGACACTACACAAGTGGTAGGCGCTATCTAGTGGCGAGAACGGAACTACTCCCAGTGCTATTGCCTAGGACTGGTGAATTTTCTCTCCTCCATATATATCTTTTCTCCTAAGAAATTTTTCTCTTGGTTCAAGCAACTTTTTTTTCTATTAGTTGGAGCATACGAAAATCCTTGCGTTAAACACCCCCATGAAAAATATTTATTTAAAAAATATAAGTTAAAATACAAAAAATATATTTTAGAATTTATAAAAAATAAATCAGAAAACTATTTTTTTAAGAACTTGATATTGAAATGAAAATAACTAGAAAAAAAGCGAAATATTAAAAAACTTTATTCATAATAATTTTTGAGAAATGAAATTACCTACAAAAAAGTTTCTATGAGATTTTCTGATAAAACTGATAGTTCCGCCGGAAAAGTGAAAAGATCTCAAAATTAACGATAAATTTGACTTTAAGTTCAAATAACTTTTGAACAGTTAGATTTATCAAAAAATGATGAGACTTTTGTTGTAGAGCATTCAATTTCCTACAAAAATATCTATCGTGCATAATAATTCGTTGATTAGCTTGTAAGTTAGAAAATTCTAAAAAATAAAAAGTATTTTTCCCGTGTTATTTAAATACTCTGTAAATATGAATAAGTGAAATCGGTGAATGTTCACTAATTTTAAGTGCAATCCAAACCACTTATTTTAAAAAGTGGTTCAATTGGCACTTAGAATAAGTGAATATTCACCTCTTTCACTTATTCATGTTTACAGAGTACAAAAAAGAAAAACGGATTGACGTAAACCGTAGTATTATTATTCAGAGTTTGGATTGATACCGAAATTTTGGTTTTTAGGTATACTTTCAATTTTTGGAAACCAAAAAAAAAAATTTTTTTTTTAACCAACCTAATATATGTATAATTTTTTTATTAATGTTTCCTGTTATTTTCATGATAGTTTTAATTCAATCAATACAGTTCTTCAAAAAAAGTTTTTATATAATCCTGAGAAATGTTTGTTTTAATTTTTTTAAAAAATTGATTAAATTGGAAAGACAGATAAAATTCTATACTCTCTGATATTTCAAAAATTGCTGAATTCATGATAAATGAAATTCATATCTGCCCAAATTTTAATAATTATTAATACTATCTGAATTGTTATTTTCCGATTGAATCCGATTGAAACTGATTGAAAATTGTCTGTCGAATTTAATCAGAAAATATTCAATAAATGAATTATTATTTTCTGATTGAATCTGATTAAAACTGATTGAAAATTTTCTGTCGGATTTAATCGGATTCAATCGGAAAATAATCGATAAATGAATTATTATTTTCTAATTGAATCCGCTTCGTTTGAAACAAAATTTTTTTTTTCTAGCCGACACAAGATAATTTTGCCGTTTATATTGAGAAAAAAAATTTCCTGAAGATTTTAGCTCTTAAATTTAATTTAAAGTACTTTCTCTCGAGTATCGAATGTTTCCATTTAAAAAGTATGTAAATTGAATAACTTCTTTTTTAAATTGCTACAACTTAACAGTAGAACATTTTACAGTAAAAAAGATTTATACTATATTAAGCTTACAATTTTTATACTGTCCAATGTTAAACTACTCGTATCTCATAGATAATACGCCCGAGTCAAAAAACAAATTCTAGCTTGGACCTCAAAAAATTCAATTCCTTTGATCTTTTATTTACCGGTCGGAAAATGATACGATGTTGGCACTCTAAATCCTCAGTGAGAACTATGAGGTCTAAATGCAAACTCTTCATCGATTTTAAATTCTAACGAAGCTCTCAAAATCCTCAAAAAATAAATTACCGTTGTCTGGACTTAGAAAATTTTCGAGTTGAACAAAAAATCTGAGTACTTAGAAAAATTTATATGTAAAATAATATAAATAAATTAATTTATTATTATTATTATTCGCTTTTATATATTCCTGGACAAACTTTTAATAGGTCTCAAAAAAAAAAAAAATTTTTTGAAACTTCCTAAATAATATAGAATACAAAATCTAACATTTCGTCCTCAATAATTTTTTGTATTTTAATTGGAGAAATGTATATTAAATTTTCTTTCAGTTAACTATATTCTCATAGTAACCATTAAATTTTTTTTGAATGGATATAAATAAAAATAAATATTCATTTTCATTTGTTATACTTTGTAGTCGTTCCGGTAATTTTTCTGCAAATTTGTAATTAATTGTTTATTTTTGGGTCAACTTTTTTGATATTTTCCGTCCAAAGTATTTATTTTTTACGAAAAAAAGTAAGGGGATCTGCGTAGGTTACGTCATTTGAGAAATTGAGGCCTAAATCTGGAGCACTAAATTTTTTTATATTATGAGGAATTAGAGGTCCACGCAAATTTTTTTTAAACCAGTTTAGCCCTCAATTATGTAAAATCGCCCATAACTACAACATTGAGGCCTAAACTGAAATAACTTTTCACATAGCTCTCAATCTCCAAAGTCCAACTTGTCCCTCAAATACCTCACGTAGTATTTTGAGGTTCGAACTGGAATTTGTTTTTTGACTCGGAACTAGAGGTGGGTAGTTCCGGACATGTATAGTTCAATGAACTATGTCTTTTGTTGGATAAGTATCCGGTCGTTCCTCAAAATTCACTTTAGTATGCTCACTAGTTCTTTTTTTCGCGCCACTGTCATCATTACCAACAAGCAGTCAAGCAGCAGAATAATTTTTGATTGGTGATTTTTTATGGAATTTTGAGTTGAATATCAATCATAATTCATTCTCTATTTAATATAAAATAATATAGTTCGCCGTGAATGCGTCTTAAACACGTAGGTCGCATAGCATGATGTTGTGTAAACTGAAATATTTTGTATGTATACGTTCTAAATACTGAATCATCATGAGAATTAAAAATATTAAATAGTTCCACGGATATGATTCCAGGAACTAGTTCCTTTTCGCTCCGGAAACGTTCCAGGTTCAATCCGGAATGTTTCCGGAACTACCCACCTCTACTCGGAACACCACTATTAAAAATAAACGAGGGCCGCCTCGTTTGTCATCTACCGTTAGCATTGATTCTAGCGACGCTAGTGAGGCGCTAGCCAGTGCCTCGTTTCATTTTTATTAGGGACTTTAGCAATATATCTAGCTCATCAGGAAGATAGTTTAAAATCAATTAGAACATTGTACACGGAGAAATATGTTGGCTCGAGACCTAGCCATTTTTATTATGATGTCGACCAACCTTGAAACAGGAAGTGAAGCATCCAAAAAATTATTATACTCATACGAAAAATTGTTACGCCGTATCAGAACTATTATAATGTATAAAAGTAATTGTTATTAAAGTTTATTGATAAGTCTCTCGCGCGTAGTAAGTATTGTGATTCTGCATAATAAATTTTCGTATGAGTATAATAATTTTTTTGATGCTTCATTTCCTGTTTCCAGGTTGGTCGACAGCATAATAAAAATTGCTAGGTCTCGAGCCAACATTTTTCTCTGCGCACCCGGACAGACATACATGAAAGCGAGTTAATAAAAACATGATAAGTAATCGTAAAAATAAAATATTATTCACTCATTGTATACGATTAAAACTGATTGAAAATTTTCTGTCGGATTATATCGGAAAATAATCGTGAAAAAATGATTATTTTGCAATAGAATCTGCTTACAACTAATTGAGAATCTTCTATCAGATTCTTTCGGAAAATAATCGTGAAAAAATGATTATTTTGCAATTGAATCTGCTTACAACTAACTGAAAAAAAATCAATCGGATTTAATCAGATTCAATCGGAACGTAATAATTTATTTCTCGATTACATTCCGATTGAATCTGATTGAAATATTTCAATTAGTTTTAATCAGATTCAATCGGAAAATAATCGAAAATTAAAACTATAATTTTCCGATTGAATCTGATTGAAATTCAATCGGAGACCTTGAATGCTCCCAACCATTTCTGATTGAAACTTTGTTTCCAATTGAAACTGATAGAATTCTGATTGAGTTTCAATCACATTCAATCAGATTCAATCGAAATTTTTAATCAGAGAATTGTCTACAATTTAAGGGTAAAAATATACTCAACAATTTTTCAAGTAAAATTAACAATAAATTGACATCAAATTTGCCTAAAAATTAACGACAACTTTTTTCTAGTCAACTTTTGAAGTAAATTTGGATTCTAATTCGGGCAGTGAATTTACTTCGAATCCAATACCGACTTTCCTTTTCGTAAAAAGTTGCTTCTAGATTGAAAAAAAAATTAACCGCAAATTTTTCTTTTTAACTTTTGCTGTCAAATTGTCAGCTAATTCGGGCAAGCAAATTTCAGGCAATTTCAATGTCAAATTACGGTCAATTTCAAGCTGAAATAGCTATTAGGGTAGGTTTTTATTCAGAATGTCGCGGGGATCTAAAAGTTTGCGTTAACTTATTTAACATCAACTAATGAATGTAAAGTTAGCCGACATACGACAATTTTTATTTTCGGCAGAGCATATCTCCGCTGCAGTGTACAATCGCCATCATCAATGCCTGGGAAAAAAATTTGAAAGTTGCAACCACTCTGTATGTTGTCATAGTTAAGGCGAAAAATATCCGTTGGCGACAGTGGAAGCATAGAGGAGAGTGAACTTAGGCCAAGTGAAAGGAAATGTATTTAAAGTGGTTAATAGTTCAATGACAAATGTAAACAAACATAAGGGTTAGTAAATAAATATTAATTTTTATTTGTTTATATAAAAAACAATGTTGTGCTTGGTGAAGAACTGTTTATCAAAGTGTGTAGCTTTAATTAATGAATTAAATAAATAAAATGTTATTACAAGTAGTAATTGTGATTTAAAAATTTCTGATCTGTAACGTGCAGTGTTAAACGTGAAATATTAATTAAAAGTTGAATAAAATTAAGTGATTTCAATTAAAGAGTATATACAATCACAGACTTTAGGTTAAATGTGCATAAGTCTGAGGAAAAGTTAAATTGGAGCACTTGCTAGTACTCTAGCTAAGTATACTATTTACGGATACTACTGGTTATAAGATGTTATAGGGTAATGAATTTATTTATTAAAAATGTAAATAAGATGAATGAATAAAAAGTAAATTTTAAAAAAATATTATAAATTATACAGGTAGCTAGGACGAATTCTGGGACATATTCACTAAGATGAAATTGAAGTTTTTGGTGGACTCTGGCTGAGGATACTATTTTTACAAAGACTGCTGGTTATAAAGTATTGTAAGTTAATAATTCCACTTACTAAAAATTAGATGAAATCAATTGAAAAAAAAAAAAAATCAATAATTATTTATAACAGTACTAGTTATGGTGATTATTATCTGGGCAAATCTGCTCGAGGCTGATTGGATGTTAAATTGGAGCATAACGTTGGATCCCGGCTGAGGACCTTCTCTTCATTGCGAGTACTGGCCATTAATTTATGGATGGTAATAATTTCATTGATTTAAAAATTCGCTAAAGTTAATGAACAATTAATATTAATAAATTTATTATTTA
Organism: Microplitis demolitor; assembly: GCF_026212275.2. NCBI lineage: Eukaryota > Metazoa > Arthropoda > Insecta > Hymenoptera > Braconidae > Microplitis > Microplitis demolitor. The sequence goes on from NC_068545.1 coordinate 10,403,213, forward strand.
GTACAGGCTACTTAAAAAATTTCCCAATGAAATTTTCACGGATTTAATGAAGAATTTAATTGGAACACTCCAAAAGACTCTGGCTCACTCTCTTAAAATAAATTAGTGAAAAGCAGTCCAATCAGTGAATATTCATTGCATGAATAGTCCCAAGTATATCACTGATTAAATCAGTGATATACTTGGGACTGATTCGCAGTGAATATTCACTGATTTGCAGAACTTTTTACAAATTATGTGAATTCATATTTAAAAAAAAAATATTAATTGGTTTGTAACTATAGTAACAATGAGGACTTAGTCTCTTGTGAATAAGAAAAAAAGTACATCAAAAATAAATATTCTTGTTCTTGTATTTTTAACTTCCTTAATAAAAGCTTGAGATAAATTACCATCTCTATTCTGCATAATTATTGTATTTTTAACTCTTTCTTATTCATTTGTTATTTCCATGCACTATCGTCTATTGTTCTTGTTGAAATTATTTATTATTGAGATATCTATCGTGATACTCTTGTGTTTATCCGAGACTTGTCACTTACTCATTGTCAAGAATTTTATTATTTGTTTCATTAATATATTTTAAAAAAAGTTTTTGATTTTTACATCTTTTAAATCAGTTCATTGAGTGACTGTAATGGGTGATATTTATGCGAATAAATCAGTGATCACAAGGGGACGAATCGTCGGCTTACTTCAGGCTAATGTTCATGCAAATGTTGTTGCCGAATTATGCAATTGCAATATTAAGACAGTTTATTTATGGAAAAAAAAATTTCGAGAACATGGTGAAGCTGGATTGCTAGACCACCGTAAATTGAATCATCGTCCTCGACTTACTACAGTTGATGAAGATTTATTATTGCTGGAAACGTAATTACACAACCCGTTTTCATCATGCGAGCAAATCATTCATTTATGCGGCTCCAATCTTTCGCCAATATCAGTCGATCTTCGCTTTAAAAAGTATGGTAATATGTCAGCTCGTCCTACTAAAAAGCCAGAGCTCACAGACGCCCATCGCATTAATCGCGTGCAGTATGCTAGAAATTATCGAAATTGGATGCCTGAACAATGGGAAGATGTCATTTTCACAGATGAAAAGGTATATAATGATATTATAGTACTTGTTTTTGGTATATCATTCCTTACAAACGAGCAAGAGCTTTTTTACTAATATATTTTTGTCAAATTTCTTTCAAAGTTAAACTAAAAAAAATAATTTTTGACATTTTCAGTCTTTTTCAACGAGTGCAGATAACAGATTGCGCGTTTGGCGACCACGAAACGAGAGGTTCAATCCTGCTTATGTGCTCCCGGATTATTGGTCTGGTCGAGTTACGTCCAACCATTGGGGTTGCATGTCTGGACGAGGATTAATAGCTTTGCAACCTTTGTCGGGAAATTTCAATGGTGAAGAATATGTTGAATTACTGAATGAGTGTATGGAACCAGCCGTCCGTGATATTTATCCGGAGGAAGACCATCCTTTCATATATTTCCTGCAAGATAATAGCCCGATCCATACCTCACGCCTTGCTCAGGATTGGTTTATGGCCAATCCTGACTTCATCCTCATACCACATCCTTCTAAGTCACCAGATCTTAACCCAATCGAGAATGTGTGGGGTAAAACTTTATCTTCACAATTAAAATAAATAATCTATTGACATAATTCTCATTTTTTGTTTCTTTTTGAACTTGTAAGATATATAAATTTTTTTTGTTTACACTTCTTATAGGTATGATGACAAGGAATTGGCAACCTGTGGAACCAATCAGGACTAAGGCGATGCTGAATGAATTTGTTCGTGGGGTCTGGGATAACGTAAGCTACAAAATTCCTGACTTATTAAAGACAGTGAGATCCATGCCTAGACGTTTGGAGGAAGTTATTGCGAATGATGGTTATTCGACAAAATACTGAATATTTAAAAATTTTAATTTTTGTATTAAATATAATTTTATTTACATAATGTAAACTTAATGGTTATGTGTAATGTGTTATGTGACGAAATATAAACAGCTTCCGTTTTTATAACTTTGATTATTTGTGAAAAAAAGCCATCCTCAAAAGTACAACTAGAAACGGTGCTACTCCAACGTTGAGAACATCTTGATATAGTAGAGGAGACCGTGGGAGACCGACCTTCACCCATCGGATAACCAGATGAGACATATTTTTTATCAAATATAATTTATTAACAAACATGCCTATGATGGCTTGGCTATCAAAAAGTGTTCATGGCTATTTTTAATTAAATTAATTTTAATCAATTTTTTTTCATCACCTTCACACTTTTGATAACCGAATGAATTTCATTTCAACTGATAGTTTTTAATACACAGAATATGCCTTCGTAGGCTTGTCTATTTATTTCTGTGCATGGCTACCTGCCAAGCAGATGTAAACAGGTAAGTCAATATAGGAAACTGTAGTGTTCTGATAACCAATCGAAATTGGTATCATAAGTAAGATATTTTAATTATAAAACTAATTGTATAGGCTTGTCTGCAAAAAATCGTTCATGAAATATTATTGTCAGGCTATAAAATTTTAAAATTGGAGCTATTTGATAGGTGCGAGAGAGAAAGTAGAGCGGCCGAGGTCCGTGAAGTAGAACAAGACACAACATAGTAGCTGCACGCTACCTGACCGTTGAATGTATCCGAGTGCGCATGCTCGCATACATGTGAGTGACAGAGACAGCATTTATTTATCACAATCGACAGTAATTTTAAACTCTAATTTATTATAACTCTAATTTAATTATATTAGAAATACTTACGGCTGTAAAATAATGAAAAAGAAATTATTAAATATATTAATAATAAAAAAAAATTAATTCAACTAAATTTTTTTTCATTTTGCAGCTAAATTATAAAATTTTAAAATTATAAAAAAATTTATATTCATTATTTAAAATATATTATAAAGAATAATCTATATTATTAAGAGAATAAGGAAGATTTTGGTCCCGCCATATTTACATGCTAAAATTAGTTAATGTTATTAAATTTTATATCGTTAAAAAGATCTTGACTTGAATTTGTGTCTTTTCATAGTTTAAACTCTTTTTTATTGACAAATATTGAGATAAAGCGATTTATCTATTTCATTCGAATTACATTAAAATTACGCGGGAAAAAAAGACGGTCGTATTTATTTTCTTTATTTAAATTAATATTTTAATTTTCTGGCAAGGAATCTTTTTTTTCTGTGTACTTTATAAATTTCGTACCGATATTTAAGTAGTCACGTAGTGACTGCAGGTTGCTCGTTACAGAAAGCCAATTTTAAATGACATATTTTAAAAGAATTTTCTTTAAAGTCAATTTATCCTCTTTCGTTTCACACAAAAAACACTTTTTACTAATTTTTGACATCTTAATAAATATTATTTAGCACGTGTTGTTTTGTCACTAATAAATTATTTTCGACTCTACACGAGCATGCGCACTCGGATACATTCAACGGTCAGGTAGCGTGCAACTACTATGTTGTGTCTTGTTCTACTTCACGGACCTCGGCCGCTCTACTTTCTCTCTCGCACCTATCAAATAGCTCCAGTTTTAAAATTTTATAGCCTGACAATAATATTTCATGAACGATTTTTTGCAGACAAGCCTATACAATTAGTTTTATAATTAAAATATCTTACTTATGATACCAATTTCGATTGGTTATCAGAACACTACAGTTTCCTATATTGACTTACCTGTTTACATCTGCTTGGCAGGTAGCCATGCACAGAAATAAATAGACAAGCCTACGAAGGCATATTCTGTGTATTAAAAATTATCAGTTGAAATGAAATTCATTCGGTTATCAAAAGTGTGAAGGTGATGAAAAAAAATTGATTAAAATTAATTTAATTAAAAATAGCCATGAACACTTTTTGATAGCCAAGCCATCATAGGCATGTTTGTTAATAAATTATATTTGATAAAAAATATGTCTCATCTGGTTATCCGATGGGTGAAGGTCGATCTCCCACCGGCTCTTAGATTAATACCCTACTTTTTCAAAAAACTTTAAAAACTCGATCGCATTGTTTTTCTTTTATTTTTATTAATCAATTTTTTTTTCTTTTTATATAGAAATGAATTTTAGCATATAATATTGGGAAAAATTATGTAATAGGTTACGACAAATATGATTAATTTGTTAAGAATCCAAAAAAATTTTATTTATTTTCATTTTGAAGATCACTTTTAATTTTTACTCAGCCCAATTTTTCTAAAAAACTGCATCACATTGAGTGAGGTAATATTGAAAAAGCATGTAATGTGCAGGCAAGTTCACCGACATTCGTTGCCTGTCTGACATGTTAAAATAAACCTGAAACATAAAAATTAGAATAATTAATAATATATCTATATCTATATATGTATATTTATATATACTTAATTAAAATAGCACAACCTTAAATTAAAAATACTTAAACATACCAAAAAATCATCAATGATGTCGAAGAACCGGTCCCGGCACATCGTAGCGTCTTTTTTTCCGTTTACGAGAATTGATTCTTGAGAAATAATTCTGTAATAAAAAAAAAATTATTTTATAATTAATTAGCTTCAGATTAATTGAAATATAATTTTAATACTATACTACTTACTCCCATATGCCAAGGTCATCGTCTCGTAAACGATTAAACTTATAATCCGTCCCATGTTCCAGGAGACGAGAACGAACCATTGCATATTCTTCATTGAAAGTCCCTGTAATTAAAAGAAAAATAATTAATCAATCATAGAAACGAGTGAGAGTAATAATTATATAATACAAAACTTACATTTGTTTGGAGAGATCATAGTGGCAAGTGATGATGCGATGGTAACCGGTGACGAATGAATAAATGAAGTGAACACTAAAAACAACTGAAATTCTCGATCGTAATTGTTACTTCTTAAATAAAAAATGACTGTCAAGATAATTGCTATACATATATAATAAAAAAATTAAATAAAATGAATATATATATATATATATATATATATATTGTTGTATTCTTATATTATCTATACATTGATTTCATATCCAGTTAAATACAGTTGAATATAAACACAAAAATTTAAAAGAAAATTAATAATCTCTCTAGAATAATTGATTACTTTTTTAATTATATAAATTAAAATACATACATGTATAGAATAATAAAATTTTTGAACATTAGTAAGTAACAAGTATATTTATTTTTGATGTACTTTTTTTTTATTAACAAGGGACAAAGTCTTCATTGTTACTAAAGGTACGAATTGATTTATATTTGTTTTTGTTTTATTTTAATACGAATTCACAGAATTTGTTTAATTAATATATTGGAAAATGAAATCATAATGGAGAAATGTACGATTACCAACAGAGAAAATCGAACAAAATCCTGAGTCGTAGTCTCTTGGAGTATTCCAATTATATTCTTCATTAAATCCGTGAAAATTTCATTGGGAAATTTTTTATGTAGCGTGTACTAAATAATAAATTTATTAATATTAATTGTTCATTAACTTTAGCGAATTTTTAAATCAATGAAATTATTACCATCCATAAATTAATGGCCAGTACTCGCAATGAAGAGAAGGTCCTCAGCCGGGATCCAACGTAATGCTCCAATTTAACATCCAATCAGCCTCGAGCAGATTTGCCCAGATAATAATCACCATAACTAGTACTGTTATAAATAATTATTAATTTTTTTTTTTTTTTTCAATTGATTTCATCTAATTTTTAGTAAGTGGAATTATTAACTTACAATACTTTATAACCAGCAGTCTTTGTAAAAATAGTATCCTCAGCCAGAGTCCACCAAAAACTTCAATTTCATCTTAGTGACAAATTACGGATAGACGGACAAGCGTCATAATGACGATACGATGATACCATTAAATAATAATAATAACTATAATATTAAATTTAAATGAACTTGAGAGATGAATTATAAAATAACCGAGCAAGAGTTGACTCTCTTTACTTGTATATTTATTTATTTATTATTTATTACAATTATAACATTTATGATTAATAAATTTCTTAAACAAAAGTTAATTAATAATTAAATATTTTATCATATATGAATATGATTGTGAATTTGTGAATTTGTCCCAGAATTCGTCCTAGCTACCTGTATAATTTATAATATTTATTAAAATTTACTTTTTATTCATTCATCTTATTTACATTTTTAGTAAATAAATTCATTACCTTATAACATCTTATAACCAGTAGTATCCGTAAATAGTATACTTAGCTAGAGTACTAGCAAGTGCACCAATTGAACTTTTCCTCAGACTTATGTACATTTAACCTAAAGTCTGTGATTGTATATGTTCTTTAATTGAAATCACTTAATTTTATTCAACTTTTAATTAATATTTCACGTTTAACACTGCACGCTACAGATCAGAAATTTTTAAATCACAATTACTACTTTTAATAACATTTTATTTATTTGAATTCATTAATTAAAGCTACACACTTTAATAAACAGTTCTTCACCAAGCACAACATTGTTTTTTATATAAACAATTAAAAATTAATATTTATTTACTAACCCTTATGTTTGTTTACATATGTCATTGAACTATTAACCACTTTAAATATATTTCCTTTCACTTGGCCTAAGTTCACACTCCTCTATGCTTCCACTGTCGCCAACGGATATTTTTCGCCTTAACTATGACAACATACAGAGTGGTTGCAACTTTCAAATTTTTTTCCCAGGCATTAATGATGGCGATTGTAAGTTACTTACGTATTGAAAGTAACAAATGGCGCGTTTCTTCAAATCCTAAATGTCTATTTAGAAAAAAAATTTTTTTTTTCAATACCTGAACGACAATTTAAAAAATGAAACTTTTATAAGCTCTGCTGACGTTATCTAACAATCTTTAATTTAAAAATATTAATAAAAATAAATTTTCGAAAAATTTTGCTGCCAAGAGCGTTTAAATCGGTTGATTCGTACTAAAGATTCGAAAATCGAATAGAAACCAATAACTTTTCTTTTTTTAAAAATTTTCACAACGGGAAGTTCAAAATTTTAAGAGCTAAAAGTGTGTATAATGTAATTACACTTAAGTGATATGCCTTTTTGACTTTCAAAATTTTTTTCCCAATTTCCAGCTTTAGAATATAAGTCCACAATATTTAAAATTACTAAAAAAAAATTATACGCCTTTTTGGGTTTGGATTTAGTGACTAAAGCCAAAAAGGAATATAAAAATATGTTTTTTTGGATTTAGTAACGTGTTATTGGGAGGAGTACGGATAATATATTAGAATACGCGTTATTCGAGATAATATAGTTTTTAGATATAAATGTCGCTCATAAAATAATTTTGATTTATTTTTTAATATAACTTTATTTCTACTGGAAAAAAAAGTAAATAAAAAAATCGATAATTAGCTCTTTCAAAAATAAAAATGTCTATTTTTTTTTTTCAATTGGATTAATTTTCCGTTTGATATGCGTATCCAAAATTTTCCGAAAATTTATTTTTATTAATATTTTTGAATTAAAGATAACGTCAGCAGAGCTTCTAGAAATTTTATTTTTTAAATTATCGTTCAGGTATTGAAAAAAAAAATTTCTTTCTAAATAGACATTTAGGATTTGAAGAAACACGTCATTTGTCACTTTCGATACGTAAGATACTTACACTGCAGCGGAGATATGCTTTGCCGAAAATAAAAATTATCGGATGTCGGCTAACTTTACACTCACCGTCAACTATATGCTGTCAACTTGACGAGAAATTTCCGGCAGTAGCTTCTCGTTAATTATCAGCTAAAGTGACTGCTAGGGATGGTACCTCATTTCACTTTCGCGTATATAACTACAGTTTTGAGTAAAATTTTGCCGGCCCGGATAGAATAACTTTGCCGTTGTTCTAAATTAAACTTATGGATATCATTGTTTATATTGGGTAATGCGGAAGGATAAACAAATGTTTGACAAGTAGCTTTGTATCGTGATTACTATGACATAACTTAATGGTCATTTTTATATGACTGATTCCTTTCAACATAAGTAAGTATTTCTAGTATGTTCATTTATAAAGACAGTATTTTTTTTGCGTACATAATAAAATTCACCATTCTTTTTATTACTTTATAGCAATAGTGGTAATTACTTGACAAATCAGTGCAAGTCTTTTCATTGATCTGTAGATATAGTGATAACTTGATATTTGGAAGAATAAAAAAGAGCTAACCAGATGATTTCTGAATAATTAACAAATTATGAATATACGTTGTTGCACATGTTTATACATATATATACATATATCGTGTTTACCACATACCAAAATCGATTAGTTTCGACAATCGTCGGACATCGTCATCATTCGTTCGTAGTTATTCCCTGATTAAAAGCAACGATTCAAACAAAACAATTCCAAATGTTTCAATTTTACTACTATAGAGATATACATAGTTATACATTCACCATTGAGTGAATCGTTTTCTTTAATCAGGGTTATACTTTTCAACGACGAAAAGGGCATGTATATTTATCTTGAAAAGAAAATATGTTTTGGAAATATTTCTAAAATGTTTGATTTTTATACTTTTCATCTATGTTTTACGAACTTTTTTTTTAATATTGGAAAAAAAATATTTTTTAAATATTTTATAGTAATATTTTGGAAATAGTTCCTTTAAATGTTAGAATAATGTTGTAATTGTTCATATTCGGGGTTCCACAAATTTTTTCAAAGTTCCAAGTGCTCGAAATCAAATATCTATGATTAAATTTTCTCCACGTGTTCAGCTACACGGCGGATTAAATTTTGTGTAGGAGTCTTTGTCTCTAGCACTAGATATCTATCTGAACCTTGCAAATTGAAGTGTGCAAAATCGTTAAAAATAACACAAAGTCATGCAAATTTAAAAAATAAATATTTTCTAATACATATAAGTAATTTTATGAGTGTGAATGTAGCAGACATACGACAATCGAAAAATTCAAGAATCGATATCCCTGCGAAAAAACGATTTAAGAAATTTTTAGAACCGGAAATATATTCGTATTTTCATTATCTTAACACGCATTTTATTCTTTGTTTCTTACTTTTTTTTTTTTTTTGCTATAATTTTTAAAATAAAACTTTAATGAAAATTTTCAGAAATATATATCAATAAAAATATATCAAATTAACACATTTATATTCTTTTTAACTGAACTACAGATGAATTTTATTTTTTTTTTTTCAATAAAATTTCTTGAATTTATATTGAGCTGTAACTATTAAAAGAATGACTGGAAAAATAAAAAAAAACAATTCATCTCTTCATTTTATCAAAATCTGCATATGAATTTTTTAAAATTATATTTTAAATTTTTATTTCATGAGTTATTATTTTTTTTCTCATCCGACAAATTTTTATAATAACACATAAGTGCGAAAATGTTGTTTCATCGATAAATAAATAAAAGCATTATATCTAATTATAAAAAAACTACACATGAATTTTCATATTTTATATATATGTATATATATTATTTATATAAATTAAAAAAACTATATTTTTTATCAATGGAATTTTTTAAAAGTTATTTAGTAATGACAAATAACAAGTTAAATTATTTATAATCTTATTTTAAGTCAAAAACAATTTTTTGGACCCTTCTAAAAAATTTTTCATAAAAAAAAAGTAATAAATTATATACATATAAACTAGGATGTGTTTAAAAACATTTTTTTTTTTGGGCATCACCAGAAAACTGATAGGATATGTCAAAACAAAAATTCTGTCTGATGATCGGCTCTTAAATTCAAGTTTTTAAAAGCCATTTAATTATTTGCGTTTAGAAATAAGCCAATAAAATCGACCGGAATACGATTTTTTGGAACAAATTATCATTTAATTGTAAATAACTACAGGGCTTTCAAAAATTTCGGAAACTTGGTAAAATAAGATTTGTAAGAAATGAAATGATCTACAAAAAAGGTCTTACAATCTTTTAAGATGTCTGATAGCTTCGGCGAGAAAGTCAAATGATACTAAAATTTACTATGAATCGAACTTTGACCTCGAATAACTGTAGAAAAATTAAGTTTCACCAAAAAATGATAAGAGACCTTTTTGTAGAGCGATCGAAAAAAACAAATTTATATTGATTTTTCCGATACACTGATTTCCTGGTGAGTAAGAAAATTTCAAACTTTCAATAAAAATTTTTCCAAAATTTTTTAAATGAAAAATTGAAAAATGCGTTGAGCTACCTCTAAAATTTGAATTTAAGAGCCGATCATCCGATCATCCGACAAAATTTTTGTTTCGACATATCCTATCAATTTTCTGGTGATGCCCAAAAAAAAAAAAATGTTTTTTAACACATCCTAGTTTATATGTATATAATTTAATACTTTCTTTTTACGAAAAATTTTTTAGAAGGGTCCAAAAAATTGTTTTTGACTGAAAATAAGATTATAAATAATTTAACTTGTTATTTGTCATTACTAAATAGCTTTTAAAGAATTCCATTAATAAAAAATATAGTTTTTTTAATTTATATAAATAATATATATACATATATATAAAATATGAAAATTCATGTGTAGTTTTTTTTTTACAATTAGATATAATTCCTTTATTTTTTTATCGATGAAAAAACATTTTCGCACGTAAATGTCATTATAAAAATGTGTCGGATGAGAAAAAAATTAATAACTCATGAAATAAAAATTAAAAACATAATTTTAAAAAATTCATATGCAAATTTTGATGAAATGAAGAGATGAATTTTTTTTTTTATTTCTCCAGTCATTCTTTTAACAGTTACAGCTCAATATAAATTTAAGAAATTTTATTGAAAAAAAAAAAAAAAAAAATAAAATTCATCTGTAGTTCAGTTAAAAAGAATATAAATGTGTTAATTTGATATATTTTTATTGATATATATTTCTGAAAATTTTCGTTAAAGTTTTATTTTAAAAATTATTGCAAAAAAAAAAAAAAAAAGTAAGAAACAAAGAATAAAATGCATGTAAAGATAATGAAAATACGAATATATTTCCGGTTCTGAAAATTTCTTAAATCGTTTTTTTGCAGGGATATCGATTGTTGAATTTTTCGATTGTCGTATGTCTCCTACATTCACACTCATGTAATTTTATATAATACCGTAAGAAGGACGGTGGTGATAGAAAGGTTAAACGAATTTTAAACTCTTGTAATAAGGAAAAAATAGGCATACTTTGTATTATTTCAATAGTTTTATGGTGTACAACAGCTCACCTAACATTTTGTTGCGAGCAATTTGGACGGTATCCGCCTCCCTTTGCTAGTATAGTGTCTGGCTAAAGCCCACAACACTGTTTTACGCCGGCACGCACTAGTAAGAGATGTAGTCTAAGGCAAGAGTGCGTTAACGTAGCCTTACTGACGAGTTCGTTAACGAACTTATGACGAAACTACAAACATTATGGCAAATAGGCATATACCTGAAGTTTTGGTGGTTGATTCAAGAGTCAATACATAGAATGAAATAAAAAATATGTCAAATTGTGTAGTGCAGCACGGAACTAAAAAATTTCAAAGAAAAACTCAAAATTTGAGCATTTTTACACCTTTGGTATACACTTATACCTTATTGACGCTTAATAAACACCTAATTAAGCAACTGTAAATTCAATCCGCCGACAAATTCTTGCGGTTGAAATTGGTTTCATAGCCATTGCTCTATTTTTAGTTTTTTGCTTCTAAAAAGTAGGTGGAATCGCAATTCTAAACAGTTACTGAAGATCCAGAGAGTCCTGGTCATCTTGGACCACTTTGACACCTGGAGAGCTTGGTGCACCAGCGGTACTGCCTGGTTGGCTGAGAACGATTTTTTTTACTCTCTTCGATAGTTTTTCATAAGAAAATCAAGAGGGTTTTGGCACCTTGGGCCACTTTAACACCTGGAGCGCTCATCATATTTTTAAATATTTAGATTTACAAATAATTATTTATCATTACTAATTTTTTTAGATGAAATTTTTTTTTATAAAAATTATAAAAAACGCATTAAACAGTTGAAGTGAGCGACTAATGGTACTGAGCAGGTATAGGGGCTTTTACGTTACCTTGTAAATTACATGACCGATCGGCTCCAAAATCTAATCAATTTTAAGTCTTGGTGGGCCCTTTCGATTGCCACCAAGAACGTTAAAATCGGTTGTTTCGTTTCAAATATATCGTTGGACAAAAAAATTTTCCACACGGACGTCTATCCGGAAATAGTCAGAATAGCTTTCTAGGACCTCAAAGCCTCAACATCTGATGAAAACTTGATTTTCGAAAACCGGGCGGAAACCAATGATTTCCCTTTTTTTGAAAATTGGTAATTCTCATAGCGGGAACTTGAAAAGAAAAATGTGGGCATCGGATGGCCCTGCGAGCCAGTCCCAAAACTTCCAGCTGTTTTCGAGCTCTTTGAGCTTTTCAAATACATTATAGTACATTATATCATTTTTAAACTAATTGATGGATTTTGATGTTCAATGTAGTAATCAGCGCGTTTCATTGAGTTTTTGAGCACATTAAATTTTGCAAATTATTAGTGCAATCGTTTTAAAGATATTCGCGAAAAACTTTTTTTACCATTTCTTTCTCCCCCGAGCCCCTTCTCTACTGTGATTTGGCTTGAATAATTAGAGTAACATAGCTCGGGGAAAGTAGAAAATATATCAGGGGATAAACAAGCGGACAATTGCTTGTTGGGAACCCGAAAGAAACAAGTGGGGGAAGCCTTTTACATAGGGTATGGGAAGAACTTGCACCCTACCACTAATCCTACGCAAGCATGATTATACCTCCGGTTAACGTCCACTCTTGGTCGATTTTCGACTAAGAGTGTCGCCTGGGTGGTAAATGAGGACATCCCGCAATGCGAGCATGCCCAAAAAGGTGTGGTATAGGCGTCCTGTCAAACGGAGGTGGACAACCGTCCCGTTACATTAATTAATTTACCATTTCTTCCTCCGACGTTATTTCTCGAACGAATTAAGCGATTGAGATGGTCGAAGCAACAATTTAAAATGTTCTTTATCATATTTAACTTCCCGCTAAGAGAATTGGAAATTTTCAAGAAAAAAAAGGAAGTTATTGGTTTCGGACCGATTTCCGAAAACCGAATTTCTAACAGATCTTGACGTTTCGACTTTCTAGGAAGCTGTTTTGACTATTTTTAAGATGATGTCCGAGTGAGTGTATGTGTGTAGGTGGGTACGTATGTAAATATCTGTAACTTTTGAACAGATTAACCGGCTTTGATCGTCAAATCGGCATTCGACGTGGCTTGTCAATATCTACAAGCAGTACAAAGTTAAACTTGATCGGTAAGGTGCATTCGGAGATATTCCAAAAATAAAATTTTTTAAAAAATGTGTTTTTTGGATAACTTGTAATGTAATGGATGGATTGATTCCAGAATCTAATCAGCTCTAGAGTTTATAAGCCGCGTCGAATGATACGTCAACCATCAAAATCGGTTCATTCGTCCGAGAAAAACCATTGTCGAAAGAAAAAAACCGTTTTTTACCATATCTTTCTCCCCCAATAACTCTCGAACGAATTATCCGATTTTGATGTTTAAGGTGGCAATCGGCGCGTTTTAATATATTCTAAAGCTGATCAAATTTTGGAATTGTTTGGTTGACTTGTTTCAAAGATATTCGCAAAAAACTGTTTTTTACCATTTCTTTTTCCCTCGATAACTATCGAACGAATTATCTGATTTTGATGTTTGAGGTGGCAATCGACGTGTTTTATTGAGTTCTAGAGCTGATTAGATTTTGAAGTCGATCGTATAAGTCGTTTCTGTGAAATCAATTAAAAACTAAAAAAAAATCTGGGCGTCGGTTGACCCTGCGGGCCAGCCCCAAAACTTCCCGCTGTTTTCGACCTCAAAGAGCTCGAAGCTAGAGTTATCGCGGGAGAAAGAAATGGTGAAAAACGGTTTTTTCTAAATATTTTCGAAACGACTGACGCGATCGATTTCAAATTTTAATCAGCTCTAGAATTCAATAAAACGCGCCGATTGCCACGTCAACTATCAAAATCGATTGATTAGTTCAAAAGATATCGGCGTTGAAAAGTTGAAAAAATAACATTTTATGTTATTTTTTCCGGATAAATCAGAATATAACGTACTAAAATGTGCCTGATATCATACCAACTCATCTTTTTTATGGTTTCTTTCGATCATATAATGTCATCGAACTTGGTTTTTAGTTTAAATCATATTATCAACAAAAAAATCGATAAAACGTAGTTTTTAATATTTTTATCGGATATTTCATATTTTATTGTTTCTTACATGAGTCAAAACTTATTTAAATCTTAATTTTGATCCCCGACATTGATTTCTGCCTCAATACACTTATTTTACTGAACATAATCAGGAACTAAATTTTAAAAACCGCTTCATTGATGATTTTCGATTCTTAAATTTTCAAACTTCAGCATAACAGATAACTTGTTAGAGCTTTTAAAGATCGTAAAAAAACAATTGCATGTGATAGCATTTACGAGCTCGAAAATATATCTACACTAATGTTTTCGAGCTCTTTGAGGTCGAAAACAGCGAGAAGTTTTGGGGCTGGCCCGCAGGGTCAACCGACTCCCAGATTTTTTTTTTTCGTAATTGGCCAATATCTTCAAGTCTACTTGATCGAATGATCTGAAATTTTTAGAAAAGTTGATGGCCGAAAAGATCTTTTGATTGCCGCCTTAACCATCCAAATTGGTTAATTAGTTAAAAAGATATAAAGAGTTTACATACACACACACGCACGCACGCACACACACACACACACACACACACACACACACACACACACACACACACTGGGACAACATTCTGAAAATAGTCAGAATAGCTTCCTAGGACCTCAAAACGTCGACATCTGATGAAAACTCGATTTTTAAAAATCGCAGTGAAAACAATTACTTCCCGAAATTTTTAAAAATCATCGATTTTCTAAGCGGGAAGTTAAAAATGCTTAAAATAAGAGAAAATTAACTTGGGAGTAAAAATATCTATGTATATATGTAGGAGAGAGAAGTTACCGGTGGTATAAGCAGCAGCGGAAGTAGTTCGATGCTCGCCACGAGATTGCGCTCATCAGTTGTAGTGTCCCTGGTAAGAAACTTATTTCAGAACTTAAATTCCAAACTTGAGACTATACTATATATTAGGGTGCTTCGTTTCCGTCGAAAGTATTTTTTTGTTGCTCATCAAGCAAAATATTGTTCTTTATGCTAAAACGAAAATCCCTGCCAAGTTTGAGCTCTTAATTCCAATCCTAAGTACTTTCCATTTGATTTAAAAGATTTCCCATTAAAAAAACACGTAAATTAAATTTTTTTTTTTTTTAATTTTTAATACTCAGCCGCGTTTTATGATATCGACGCGGTTTTGATCGCAAATCGTAGAGTGTTTGGCGTTCTTCAAAAGTGCCCATAGTAACTCATCTGTAATTCCAACTGTTTCACTTGTATTCGTTGCGGATGTCGTTTTTTATGAAATTGACCTTTATTGGCTTGCAGAACGTAAACCAATAAATGCACACTAAAAACATTGATGAGAATTTTATAGGAAATTTTATTCCCTTCAAAGAAAGTCCTAAGAGTCAAGTCGCTAAAGTCCATAGTTTCCGAGTTATAGTAATTTTAATAATTTGAAAAATATAATAATAAATAATAATATAATAAAAATAATAATAATAATAAAAATAATACTAAAATAAAAAAATAATAATAATACTCTATGTAAAATGAGCGAATAAACTAATTGGATCTGGATTAGGCGAGGTTACTTGAACATGTGGTCAGTAGCGGTTAAATCAACGATAATTAATTAACAATCAATTATTGGCAAAAGAACAATTTATTTATTCTCAATAAATAGCAGCCTTGATATACTGTCTAAATATTAAGGATAATTTAGCGTAGCGGCTTAGTTTAATATCACAAGTTATTAATTACTGAAGCGGTTCAAGCACGAGGTTGCAAGTAGCGAAGCACGTTGTAGAAGAATGAATATTGGTAGCGTCGTTGAGTCGTCGAGGAGCTTGGTGTCGACGTCGCAGCCTTGCTGCATATAACGAATTTTCCTATTGGCTTAAAAGCGCGCCAACAGGTATCAGTTGATAGCGAGCTCTCTCATAGGCTGACCAATATAAAACGAATTTTGTGATTGGTCAGCTTGTAGCGGGTTCTCAGGACGTCTTGCCACGATCCTGAGTTAGAAATTGTATGTGCCGGGCCCAAATAGCGAGTGACCCGGCACTATTCTGACCTTCAGTCAGTAGCGAGCTCGGCAACCTCCGAACCGAGCGGAAATGCACGAAGCTTGATTCAAATAAATCAAGCTCGTGACTGAACACTCTAATTGTATATTAAAAAATATCATGCGCAGTAATTTTTGTAATTTAGGGACTATGTGTTTTTTTTTTTAAATTTTAAGGTTTTATTAATTTTTTGACCTGTGTATTGAGTTTTTAATTCGACATAAAAATTATTAATAATTTATTGGTTTGTAAACACATAGGTGCCTGATGATGTCGGAATAATACTGACGAAACGTCGCATGTTAAAATAAATGAAGTAAAAAAAAACATAACATCATTTTGGTCTACAATATCCTGATTTTTAATTAATTTGAAAAATATAATATCAATTAAAAAATGACACTTGATATTTTATTTTTTAAATTATTAAAGTCACTATAACTCGGAAAGTATGGTTTTTAGCGACTTGATTCATAAGACTTTTTTTGGAGGGAATAAAATTTCCTGTAAAATTCCCATCAACATTTCCAGTGTACTTTCATTGGTTTACGTTTTGCAAGCCAATATAGGTCAATGTCATAGGAAAAATGACTTCCTCAGCGGACACAAGTGAAACAGCTGGAATTACAGCTAAGTTACCAAAGGCACTTTTGAAGAACACCAAAAGCCCTACAATTTGCGACCTAAACCGAGTCGATATCATAAAACGCAGCTGACTATTAGAAAGTTAAAACAAAGTAATTAAATTTACATGTATTTTAAATGGGAAATCTTTGAAATCACATGTAAAGTACTTAGAATTGGAATTAAGAGCTTAAACTTTGCAGGAATTTTCGTTTCAGTATAAAAAACAATACTTTGCTTGATGAGCAACGAAAAAAATACTTTTGCCGGAAACGAAGCACCCTACTATACGTCCAGTTAAATCGGTAAAAAAAGGCCATTCGGCAGCGGAAATGCAAGGTAGATTTTCCAATTGATCTATTCAAAAAGTTTCATACATACATATCTTGTCATACACAGAAAAAAAAATCTACCAAAATTTACGATGTTAACATCGTAATTGTGGACTAGACTTTTATTAACGTTACTTTTTAAATGTCTTTTTTTCAAATTTACTATGTGGGTTATATTTTTTTACTATTTAACATCGTGATTTTAACAAAGACTTTTAGGATTAAAAATAAGTTCAAAAATTACAATTTAACATCGAAAAAAAAAAAAAAAAAAGAAAAATCACACTTTAAAAACTATATTTATTCGTATATTCAATATTTCTGTTTACTTTTTAATAAAATAAATATTATAGTGCCACCTCTGTTATAATACGATGGAAGCTATAAAAAGTACGATTTTACATCTCAATTTTTAAATAGTAGCTGTGTCCTCCGCAAGAGGCACTCTCTTGACTTATGACTGTTTATTCAAATCATTTAGATGGATCTTAAAAACAACTTAAAGTGTAGGCCCTTCCGTGGCCGAGTGGTCCAAGGCATCGGAGATTTCACACTCAAAAAGTCTCGGGTTCGTATCCAACTGCCGGTCGATTATTATTTTATTCTTTTATTTGAGATTTCTCTCCAAATTTTATGATGTTTACACCGTAATTAATATTGAAGAGCTTAAGACTTCGAATTATTTGTCTGAAGTATTATTTCATAAATGAAATTCCCAACGCTACATCGCACAAATTACGATTTTTTAGGTCTAGTTCACCACTACAATAATCAACAGGACAAATTACGATGTCATCATCATTGTTATGTCCCACTATTATTTGTTTAATTATTTTGGTTCCGTGGATTAGGCGTTCGGACTAACCAATGCAATTTTCGGCTCAAATGTTTAGTTCAAGCCTTAATTTTTTTGTTTTGGGATACGTTTCGATGTGGACTTTCTTTCATTTCTAATTCGGTAAAAATAGAGTTATCTTTATAGATAGATGAATGTAAAAATTGCGCCAATCAATACATACGAATTTAAATTAATAGCGTCCTTATTTCCTCTTAAATTTTTGAGGCTGATTGGAAAAGTTATTAAAATTGAAAAGAAAAGAAGTCAATTATAATTGCCTTATCTTTTGTGCTGAAGTATATATATTTATATTTTTCCTTGAGATAGTTCCCGCGTTGTAGTCCCTTGATTTGGCTGCTAGATCTCGATGCAAGCAATCTCCGGATGAGGGTGGGGTGATGGTTTATTACTTATTTTAGGAATAATACACAAAATTTATTATCACTTATGTTTTTTTTTATTTTAAACTCCAATTTTAATTTGGTAATAAAAACTCCTTTAATTTTCTTTGAAGAAAATAGAGCTAATACTCTTTAAAGGGATATCTTTATTACTTTAATCATTAAATAATTACACTCAAAATTTTGGATTTGAATTTCTTTAATATAATAATGTTCACAAATTTGAATTAACACTTAACACTCACAACCAATAACACTTTTATTTTTTTTTTATATTTAGTTCTTTCGATAGGGAAACTTTTATTTTATATCGAATTTAAAAATTCCTTTATTTTCTTTCGCAGGAAATAGAAGCAGTGCTCTTTAAAGGAGTTGGCTTTTAACGTTGAACATTTATTTAATATTTCTTTCTATTATACTTGTTTCCTCGATGCGTGATATTTTTTTTTTATATATATAGCTGTATAGATGTATACTTTGATATATTTTCACTGTTATAATTTTTTTTCGCGATGCGATTTTCTTTAGTATTTATTTTATTGATTTGTAGAAGCGATTTTTATCGGTTTTATTAAATATGAAAATTAAGGATACCGCTATACCTAGTTTGCGACTCTTGACTGAAAACTTCGAATTCAGCTGATAACCGAAATGCAAGCCTGTGCTCGGCAGAGTGATTTTGTTATTCCAAATTTTCTTGAACGCCGAAACCATGGGGGTCCGAGTTTAAAGAAAAGGGAAATTTTTAGGTAAGTTGCATCTAGTGAGATGTCCCGTTGACGGAACTTAATTTAGTCAATGCTAATTGTGCGCATTAGAGCGATCTTAGCTGACACTAAGTGGGGACCGAAGAATATGAGAATGAAAGACAGAAAGAAAGAAATCTGGTAGAATAGGTTTGTCACACTTCATTGAACCCATCCTTGTTTCTCTCAAGAGAAAATGGAATTTCTATTCCTATGGAGTGTTCAACATGAGTGACTGTAGGAGAAGTTTGCGAAGTCGGACATAACATCATAAATTTAACTAGGATTTTTACCGTGTAAATGTTAGTGTATAGTCATAACATGAAATTAGGCTCTTTTTCTAAGAGTGAAGGTAAAAAAGGACGGCGACTATTTTCGAGAGAGAACTTCAGATAGTTGAATTGAAAAAACATTATATCGGTAATGTGCCAAACTAACCTTCACGTAAACGAAGTGTAGAAAATTAAATTAGTATGAGATCATAATTGTAATCGCGATTACGATGGCAAGACCAGTTATAATTATAGGACGTACAGGAACGATTGAAACATCATAAATAATAAAAAAGATACTTTTAAAATATAAAATAGCTGTTAAATTTACAGGTTATTTCGTTCACAATAAAATACAAGTGACAAAATTGTATTATAATGGGAAATGTATAAGTTATTTAGAATAAAAACCATATTTTTAACATTTTTTGATTCAATTAGAATTTTCAAGGCTATCAAATTATTGGAAGAAATGGTCAAAACATAACGTTTGAGGTAAAAAATTAAAGCTTACTAATTAAGCTTTGAGATACTTTTTACTGAATTTGTCTAACAGTTTTAGTTTCAATGTTATATAAACTTCAACAGTAAATAAAAACTGATATTTTCGAAAAATCGTGAAAATTTCAAACAGCTATTACTTTAAAGCTAATCGACCGATTTAAATCATCTTCGAATTTGATCGAGATAATCGCCTATAGAATAAGTTTAGAAAATTTTATTGAGAACTAGTAACAACTGTGGGTCGTAATGACAAGACCAGTGATAATCATAGGGCATAGTGATACATTTGATATATCATAAGTAACAAAAGAAATGCTTTTAAAATATAAAATAGCAGTGAAATTTACAAGTTATTTTATGCGCAATAAAATACAACTGACGAAATTGGATTATAATGGAAAATGCTGAAGTTATGTGGAAAGAAAACCATAATTTTGTTACGTCCTGGTTGATGTTTTGGCGCTGGCGTAGTTGAGTGGTCGATTTGGATTGGACGTAATGAGAACTTACATATAATTATAAATAATTATTAAGTATGGGTTGAACAGCCATCATTTGGTGGTTAAAATAAACTGGTTGTTTGATTATATATTATTTTATATCTGAATCTGATTTATTCAATTGTCAAAGAATAATTTTGAATGATGTGAACATATACAAATTGAATCAATTTATAAATTTGTTAAAGTACTCCTAACAATAGCTTCAAAAGTAGGAGAAAGAAGTTGATTATTTAATATTGAGTTTGACTGCTCTCGATGATTCTATATTTCAGACTGATTTCTCTTGATCGAGAAAAACTAGAGTAAGTCTCTTATCAATACGAGGCGCTTGGGCATCAGGCCCGCGCATCGTTCGATATAGAGGGGTGAATCGAGATAAGCAATATTTTCGAATGATCCATGCTTCGTCCTCACGCTTTCTCTGTTTTTGTTATTAACAAATCAGTCACTTATCTATGAACATAAAAAATATTAAGAGAAAAATAACGTTATCAATATGGTTTAAATATTCTAAATAATATTATACTATTTCATATTCAATTATTTTATATTATTATATTATGTTATATTATTATATTAAATTATATTATTATATTATATTATGTTCTATAATATAGGGTAACTTATTAATTATGCCACTTTCTAAATTATCAATATACATCTCAATTAATTAGTTAGGTCTCAGATCGGTCTCTCAATAGTTAGAATTAAAAAATAGTTAGACATCTGACGAGCCGGCTGGCACGTAACATCTTTAACATTTTTTGATTTCATTAAAAATTTCAAGGTTCTCAAATTATTGGAAGAAATGGTCAAAACATAAATCTTAAGGTCATAAATTAAAGATTATTAGATAAGCTTTCAGATGTTTTTTACGGAAATTGTCTATGAATATTAGTTTTGAAGTTATATAAGCTTTAGCAGTGATTAAAAACTGACTTTTAGGGAAAATCATAAAAATTTCAAACAGCAATAATTTTAAAACTTTCCAAACGATTCAGCTCATTTTCGAACTTGATCAAGTTGATCGCCTATAGAATAAGTGTGAAAAATCTAATTAAGATCCGATCCGAACTGTGGGGGCTATCGTAATGACAAGACCAGTGATAATCATATCCCGAGAACACATGTCTTTGTTTTGACGTCATACGTAGGTCATAGAAATGTCACGGCATCTTACGTAAATTTGATGTCAATCTGACGTTCTACATGACTTTAATATGATATAAAAAGTTAACATCATATTGACGTAAGCATGACTCTTGTATGACGTCACAGTTATGACTTATGTGTTACGTACGCTTGACATCAGATTGATGTAAGCATGACTTTTGTATGACGTCACAATTATGACTTATGTATTACGTACGCTTGACATCAAATTTACATCACATTTTTACGTAGCAATAAAGTCATTATTGTATATCATAATGACGTAATTATAAAATTATACATTTATGTCAGTAGCAAAGTCACGGTTATACGTAATATGGATGTCACTCTTAAATCATATCTTTACATCAGTGACAAGTCAGTATTGTATGCAATGCTGATGTAATTTCCGAGTCATAGTGCTTTTATTATCTATTTATTAAAATAAAACAATCATAGAATGAATTTTCAAAAATGTGTAAAAATAACAACTAAATATCGAACATTTTTGGGGCCAAAGTAATCGATAAACTCGATAATAGATTTCAGACGTTTAAGATTAAAACATTAGCGTAAGCATGAAAAAATTAACTTTATTTTTTTAGATGATATACCGAAAATATCATTGACGATGAAAAAGGAAATGTCACGACAGTTTGAACTTTTTTGATATTAAGATTGTAAAGTGTAGTATTGCAATTTTTCAATCGATTAAGTTTCACACAATTTTGTAAAATTATTTAATGTTTCGCAGAATTTTATATAAGATTTTTTAAATTTCACATCATAACAGAATATTAAAAAATTTGAAGAAACTTAATAAAATTTTATATAATTTTTCATAATTATCAATTATGTTCATGGAGTTTTTTTAAATTTAGTAAAAATCCATCACGAAAACTTATGAACTCGGTCTTTACCAGCATTTCACTCTAAATACATCAATTAAGCACAAGACTTGAACTCTCGTGATGTGGACCAGTGATCAACGTTCAGGACTACCAGCCAAGAGGAGCCGTGTTCGAACCTAGCAGACGCCGAGGATTTTTTCATCATTTATTGTTTTCAATTCGTGTTTCTGAATTTGTAATGCGTTCGCGCGTTTATAATCAAATCAGAAATTTGGTATTTAATAGTTTTTTTTTTTTCTCAAAAATATTTTTTCCGGATTGATGATTAGTTTTACATCATAATCTTACGTAAAAAAGTGTGAAATAATGAGTCACACCTGACTCATTCGTGACTTATATCTTACGTAAGTTATGACATAGCATAAAATCACTCTGACGTCAAATTTATGTTCATGTGTTTACTGGGTAGGGAGTAGAAGTACATTTGATACATCATAATTGATAAGAGAAATACGTTTAAAATATAAAATAGCCATGAAATTTACAGGTTATTTTGTGCAAAATAAAATACAACAGACGAAACTGGACTATAATGGGACATGCGTAAGTAATGCGGAATGAATACCATGTTTTCATCATTTTCTTATTCTATTAAAATTTTCAAGGCTATCAAATTATTGGAAGAAAAGGTCAAAACATACAGGTTAAGATCATAGATTAAAGCTTATTAGGCAAGCCTTCAGATACTTTTTACGGAAATTGTCTATGAGTACTAGTTTTAAAATTATATGAACTTGAAAGTGAATAAAAACTGATTGTTTCGAAAAATCGTTGAAATTTCAAACAGCCATAACTACTAAACTAATCAAATGATTGAGCCCGTCTTCGAACTTAACCGTGATTATCGTCTATAGAATAAGTGTAGAAAATTTCATTAGGATTCAATATGGATTGTAGGCATAATCGTGCTGACAAAACTGCGTTATATCTCATATATATATATATATATATATATATATATATATATATATATTAGGGTGCTTCGTTTCCGGCGAAAGTATTTTTTTTGTTGCTCATCAAGCAAAATATCGTTCTTCATGCTAAAACGAAAATCCCTGCCAAGTTTGAGCTCTTAATTCCAATCCTAAGTACTTACCATTTGATTTCCAAGATTTCCCATTTAAAATACACGTAAATTAAATTACTTTTTATTTTACTTTCTAATAGTCAGCTGCGTTTTATGATATCGACGCGGTTTAGATCGCAAATTGTAGGGCTTTTGGTGTTCTTCAAAAGTGCCCTTGGTAACTTAGCTGTAATTCCAGCTGTTTCACTTGTGTACGCTGCGAAAGCCATTTTTCCTATGAAATTGACCTTTATTGGCTTGCAGAACGTAAACACCAATGAATGCACACCAAAAATGTAAACGGGAATTTCATAGGAAATTTTATTCCTTTCAAAAAAAAACCCTATGAGTGAAGTCGCTAAAGTCTATAGTTTCCGAGTTATAGGGGTTTTAATAATTCAAAAAATATAATTTAAAAAAAAAAAATGACAATTGCTATATTATTTTTTAAATCATTAAAACTCCTATAACTCGGAAACTATGGATATTAGCGACTTGACTCAGGACTTTTTTTGAAGGGAATAAAATTTCCTATAACATTCCCGTTTACATTTATGGTGTGTATTCATTGGTTTACATTCTGCAAGCCAATAAAAGTCAATTTCATAGGAAAAATGATTTCCGTATCGGGCACAAGTGAAACAGTTGGAGTTCCAGCTAAGTTACTATGGGCACTTTTGAATTACACCAAAAGCCCTACAATTTGTGACCAAAACCGCGTCGATATCATAAAACGCAGCTGACTATTAGAAAGTTAAAAAAAAGTAATTTAATTTACGTGAATTTTAAATGGAAAATCGTGGAAATCAAATGGAAAGTACTTAGGAATGGAATTAAGAGCTCAAACTTGGCAGGAATTTTCATTTTAGCATAAAGAACAATATTTTGCTTGATGAGCGACAAAAAAAATACTTTCGCCGGAAACGAAGCACCCTAATATATATATATTAGGGTGTGTCAAAAAAATAGACTAAGGTTTGTAACGGGGTAAATTTAAATAAATTCAAATATTTTGAATTTAAATTGTCTTTGAATTTCCCGCGGTTGGTTAATTATCAAAAATCGTTTAACCCCGTGATATAGTTTATCGACTAGTCCCCGGAAGCACCAATTTTGGAGGCTCGTCCTCCCACTCTAATTAGAAATCAATGAAAGGGGGAAAATTTACGGAAACTTCCGAGGGGTCACGGAATGAAGTTTCATTAGTGAGTGCACGAGGAAATTTCCACACAGAGTCGGATGGATCGGCGAACGAAGTTGACAGAGGAATGGCGCGTCAATTATTCAGGTAAATATATAAGCTTTGGAGAGGTTAGAGTGGGACCTTCCAGAAGCTATCATCAAGTGAATAAATTGTAATCATTGTATCCGGCAGGAAGCCGATACAATTATTGAACGATATTTATTGGTACTGAATTGTTAACAGAGAAGCAAAATTATTGGCGAGAATCGGGAA
Source organism: Microplitis demolitor (assembly GCF_026212275.2). Classification (NCBI taxonomy): domain Eukaryota; kingdom Metazoa; phylum Arthropoda; class Insecta; order Hymenoptera; family Braconidae; genus Microplitis; species Microplitis demolitor. The sequence goes on from NC_068545.1 coordinate 10,428,302, forward strand.
AGGAATCAGGAACGAGGAAACCGGCGGAGAGACTGGGAGAGGAAAAAGGAAGCCGGTGGCTATTAAATAATATAATCAAGTCCAGGGGACTAATAATTGTGAGAATGTAAAGTCCGGTGGACTAAGGTAGTTGATAAAGTAATTATAAGTAATTATAAAAGCCCGGTGGGTATAATTGTTAAGTGATAAATAAAATTGATAATTGTATTGAATAATTATTGTGTATAATTAATTCAACTCCTCGATTCCTCACTCATATAAATATTTCAACGACCCTGATTGTTTTTAACATCTCCGGTTCTGGAAGACCGAGGTTTAGCTTCCACTGGCGCCCTAATTAAGACCTATTAATTAAGGGGCCAACACATAGCAAGGTTGAAAATTAGCCTGTTACAGGTTTTTCTTCGAATGGCCGTGGAATTCCGTCAGAGGATGTAAAAATAAAGTTTCTGTAAAAACATGGGCTCTTAGTATTGATATTTAGAGGTCGCGAATCATAAATTTCTATTTTTATTTAAATGACATGAGAAAAAAAAAATTTTAAGTTTGGAATTTTATACCTCGGCAATGGCCCATTGTACAGATGAGATCAAGATATATTTTTGTAGGGAATTAAACGCTATACAAAAAAAGCCTATTATCATTTGTTTGATATATCCGTCTGTTGAAAAGTTAATGGAGCTTGAAGTCAAATTTATAGTAAATTTCGAGTTATTTTTAATTTTCCGGTAAAACTATCAGACTTATGACAATATGTCATGACATCTTTTTTGTAGAGAATTTTGATCCCTACGAATTATTCCGAATAAACTTTCTTCAAATTTTGCATAGCTTCCTAGTTATGAACATTTTAATGTTAAGCTCTTAAAATCTATCGGAACAATACTTTTATTAAGAGCTTAATGTTGAAATGGAAATAACTAGAAAGTTATGCAAAATTTGAAAAAAAGTATATTCGGAATAATTTGTAGACATCAAAATTCTATACAAAAAAAATCTCATGTCATTTGGTGATAAGCCTGATAGTCTCGCTAAAAAAGTCAAAAAATCTCGATATTATAATTAAGCTCAATTCACTCCTTCAAAAGTTATTCAAGGTTAAAGTTGAGTCAAAACGACTTAAATAACCTGAATAACTTCGAAGGAGTGAATTTATCAAAAAAACGTTGAGACCACCTTTTGCAGAGCATTAAATTTCCTGCAAAAATATGTATCTTGATTAGAAAAAATTTTAATATTTCTAGTAGTTACAAAAATCAAAAAATAGAAACAAAGAATGTAAAAAACAAATTAATATTTAAGGCACGGTTACAAGGAAACGGCTCGTTTTACGTCAATTTAACTAAGAGAGATTGTTTGTAGAGAATTCCATTTCCTTTAAGAGTATATATTACTCAAATTTTTCAGATGGATGATTTACGAGTTTTGGGTAAAAAATGAAATTTTTGTCAAAAAACCAATAGTCGTAACGATACACCTTTTAATATCAATATTAAGGGCTCAAAGTTGTACAATAATTTTTTTTGCTCATCAGGAATAATATTTTCACAGTATCGAAAGAAAAAAAAATAGTCGATTTTTTTGGCCCAGTCTAATATATATACATTAGGGTAGCCGAAAATCCGCTTTTTTAAAATTTCGTTTAGTAATAGCAAAAATATTGTTTATCAAGTTATAAAAAAATTTTGTGTGAAAGGAAAAAATTTTTGTTCAACATCTCAGGCTTGTCCATTGCAGTCAAAGATAAGAATGCTCAAAAAATTTTTTCATCTACTTAGTTTGATCGAAAATTTTATGCTCTACAAAAAAGTATCTGACACAAAATTACGTAGGACCCATAGATTCAGAGATAATCCCAATTTTAATATCTAAACAGTAGATTTTCGTGATTAGAATAATCTTGTTAGTTTGAAATCATTTATTAGTTCTCTATTCCACAGGAAATTAAATTTTCTATCAAAATGTTTCTTTGTAAAATTTTTTACGAGTGATGATTATTAAAATTCTTCCAATTTTCGTTTAAAAAGTGGCATTTTTGACAGTAAATGAATTATATCTTGATATAAAATGATTAATAAATCAATTATTGTCTACAAAATTTAGTGTTCATCGAAAATAGATATTTACGTCATAAAGCCGTGAAGTGGCAGTTTTCTGACAGCGACGATATTGCGATATGAGCTTAAGGTTTGTGGCGGGAAAGTTCGAAACGGGCGTAATTTTAACGTCCGAGGCGTAGCAGAGGACGGAAATTTACGCTCATTTTTCAAACATTCGCGTCACTTACATTAACCCGAATATCGAAAAAAAGTCGCTGTCAAAATCACCACTAAACGGCCGAATGACGTACAATATTTTTTGTTATTATCGCTCCATAAGTTTAACTTTTGAGGGATAGGAGACAAATAATGACATTTCTTTTTTTTTTATTCAATCACTGGTAGGTGAATATGAGTGTGAATGTAGCAGACTTTAGACAAATTTTCAATTATTAATAAGTAGAGTAAATAATTAATAAATTAAAATTTAAAAAAATGCGCCTAAAAAAAATTCAAATATTAATACGTGTATTTATTATAAATATTATCAGGAGATACGGTAGTGTCTCGCGCCAAGTACACCTTCAATCACATGTATATGCGTGAAGTGTCATGGTGCGAGCCTACCGTGTATCTATACCGTAAACATAGTGGTATTTAGCTCTCATTTTTAAAAACTTTTTTAAAATAATAAATTTTCAGAAAATTCCTTCTTTATTCGAAAGATAATTGATTGTTCGTCTTAAAATTATAAAACTTTATTCATTTTAGTTATGAGAACTAATTTAAATAATAAAATTAGACCAGCATATACTGTAGCACCCCCAATTTAGACATTTTTATAAATTTTTTCATGCTCTAGGGGCACTGCCAGAGAATAAAAAGTTATAAGAAAAGCCACGATTGAGTAAAACATTGAAATCTTTTTATAGCAAAATTTTTACTATAGTTTCATGCGGAAATTTTTTATGAGCATAAATAAATACGTTTCATAATCATAAATAAATCCGTTTTGATATTTAAGATGAATTTTCTTTATTTGACGTCAGTGTTCATTATTATAATTTCAATCAATTTTCCCCGATTTCGCATAAATACTACAGAAAAAACTATACATCTTACTTTAGTTTTACTTGAAGTTGTTGTGAGTTGCATGCGAATTGTCTTAAGTAGAAGAAAAAACTTGACAACTATTTCAATCAAACTAATGTCAATTTTTTACCAATTAGCTTAAATAAAATTAAATTGAAGAACTCCGAATAGCTACTTTAGATTGAAATTGACAGTAATTTTACATTGAAATTACTGAAAATTTGCTGCACGAATTTGTCGCCAATTTAACAGCAAAAGTTAAAAAGAAAAATTTACGGTTAATTTTTGCTCAATTTCGAGGTAACACTTTTTGCTGCACATAAAAGTCGGTAATGTCCATTCTTACCATTTAAGAAAGTAATCAAATTTATACTTAAAAATGTCTACAACTTGAATATAAAAAAATAGTTTACATTTTTTCAAGTGAAACTAACAATAAATTGGAGTAAAAATTTATCTGGAAATTGACGAAAAATTTTTCTAGTAAGCTTTCGAAATGAATTTGCATTTTAGTTCGGGTAGTAAATTTACGTAAACTTGTATAGCAAGTTGTATATAAATTGTCCTCGAAAACAGAATTGTCCGAAGTTGACGGACATTTGATGAAATTTCCCAGGAAACTTTTGCTAAACAAACTGTGGTATTAGGGTGTCTATTTAAAATATTTAAACTTCTTGATATTGCAGTTATATTCGCTAGGACGTACCAAAATCAGCTCTACTTACTTAGCCGTACAATAATAATTATTCGTACAATAATATTAATCGAGTAATATTATAAAAAATCAATGCTAATTGTAAGGATATTCCCTAATTGTACAGTTTAGTTAGCAAAATTTGCGAAAGTTTCCTCGAAATTTTCGTCAAATGTTCGTTAACTTCGGGCTCTTCCATTATTGACGAGAATTTGCATAAAACTTGCGATACAATTTGACGTAAACTTACTACCCGAATTCGAATCCAAATTTATTTTAAAAGTCGTATACAAAATACCGGCAAAAACGGAAAAGCCCGAAGTTATCAGACATTTGACGAAAATTTCATGGGAACTTTTATTAGTGTTTTTTTCTAGTAATCAAAAAGTGACCTCTAAGTTAAGGAAAAATCAACCGCTAATTTTTTTTCCAAGTTTTGATATCAAATTGTCGGCTAATTTGGACAGCAAACTTCGATAATTTTAATTATCAAATTACTATCAATTTCAAGCTAAGGTGGCTTTTAGGGTTATTTCGTACATCTAACATTGTGGCGCTACTTGTCAATACCTTATTAGCAAAATTTGAAAATCGGGTTTTTAACGAATGGAAACATATAATTATTTTTAATCGGAAGATTTATTATCGTTATGCAAAAAAAAATATTATTTTTATTGAAGACTACTAATGGCAAATCTAGATTCTTAATTACATTTTTATTGTAAATAAATTACTGTTTTCTTTGTTTTAACCGGCAATCATCGACAAACGATTTCCTAGTGATTTAAATGGAAAAATTAATAAAATATCGATGTAGAGGGGTCAACTGGAAAAAATTAAAGGCTAATTTTTATTTACTACTTCATAATTAAGCAATTAACTCACAAACAACTTTGATAGACCGACATTGATCGACAAACGACGAAAAAACGATTGCAATCAGAATAAATCAGATCGGCTTACATTGAGTTGGTTTATGATGAGGAGTAAAGTAAGTGGAGCTGAGATATACAACTTCAGCCATAAGCGATTTCTGATAATCAAGTTGGAAGCGAGCTAGTGGCAACCAACTGCAGCAACTTGTTATCAAGTTGGCCGCAAAGATTGTTGGCATTTCCATAAGTTGACGGCAATTAGTCGCCTATTTTCTGAGAAAATGTGTGACAACAGCTGGCATTCCCTTAGTTGACAGAAAGTTGACTTCAATTTTCTCAGAAAGTTGGCGTCAGGTTGCGGCAGTCGATTATCGTCAACTTTCTAGGAATGTTGGTAACAATTCCCGAGAAAAAATTTTTATATATAATCATATAAAATTATATATAATTATATACAACTCGATTATATATACTCATATATGAAAAATGGTCAAATATAATCATATATAATTATATATAACTGTATATAATTATATATGACTATATACAATTATATTTGGCCATTTTTCATATATGATTATATATAATCAAGTTATATATAATTAAAAAATATTTTTGAAAAAAAAAAAAAAAAAAAATTAAATACCAAATTTTTGATTTGGTTATTACTGCGCGATCGCATTACAAATTCAGAAACAAGAATTGATAGCAGTAAATGATGAAAAAATCCTGGAACATCTGCTAGGTTCGGACACGGCTCCTTTTGGCTGGTAGCCCTGAACGTTGATCATTGGTCCACATCACGAGTTTTCAAGTCATGTGCTTAATTGATGTGTATTTAGAGTGAAATGCCGGTAAAGACCGAGTTCATAAGTTTTCGTGATGGATTTTTACACAATTTAAAAAAACTCCATGAACTTATATGAAATTTTATTTTTGTCGGCCTCGATGATAATTATATAAAATTTTATTAAGTTTCTTCAAATTTTTTGATTTTCTGTTGTGATGTGAAATTTAAAAAAACTTATATAAAATTTTGGGAAACATTGAATAATTTCACAAAATTATATGAAATTCAACCGATTGAAAAACTGGGTAATTCCAATTTTTGAATACCATGAAAAAAAATTTTTTTTTTTTTAAACACCCTAATGATTGTATACAATTATATATGGATATATATATATATATATATAAGATTATATATAATTATATATGATTCTATATGAAAAACATTTCTCGGAATAGTATTATATAGAATCATATATAATATATATGGAGCTACATATGACTTTCTCCGTTTAAATATTGTATTATGTATGATCATATATAATCATATATAATTATATATAATTCTATATGGATATATATACAAGATTATATATAATTATATATGATCATATATAGTTATATATAATTATGTATGATTATACATAAACATTTTTTCTCGGGCTTGTAGTCAATAATAACGTCAAAATTTTGAATTTCGTTCTGTTGTAAATAAAGTTATATCCGCTAAACAGTACCAAAATCGGGCAACGTAGTGCTATATATATATGTATGTACAGATATAAATGTAGATCAGTTGAAGTATGTTTACGTAGTCATTGCGTCAAAAATACGTATAATTATCTCTAATTAAGTAATTATTATTAACCAACAATTAATGATGCATCAGATAATTTTTAAAATATAATCCGTGATTAACTTTCTTATGTTCTATCTAGCTACCCGCAATGTCTATATTTAAAAATTACCTCTCTAATAAGGGATCCACAGTGTAAATATATATATATATATATATATATATATATATATATATATATATATATATATATATATATATATATAATTTAAGGCTATCTACAGATCAATTAAATTATCATTTTTATTTAGTAATTGCGTTGAAAATATGTATAGATCTCTAATTAATACTTCATTATTGACAAACAATGAATTATGCGTCAAATAATACTAAAAATTGAAAAATATAATAACACTACAAAAAAAATAAATCCTACCAAAAACAGATTCTCTGTATAAAGTCGCGCCAAGTACACGTTTAAAATTTTTTAAAAGTAAAAAAAAAATTATTTTTTACAAAAAAAAAAAGTCAAATCGAAAAAATACCAAGTACCTAGTATGATGCAAAATCATAACAAACATTTTCATAAAATTTAAAAAAAAAATTGTATAACAAAATTTCAATGTACTTGGTGTGCGTTACTACATGTACTCAAGCAAAATTAATTTCTAATAAAATCAAATATGTTTTTTTTTTTTTTTACTCTTTCTTAAGCACACCAAGTACATTGAAATATCGTTATACAATTTTTTTTTTTAATTTTATGAAAATGTTTGTTATGATTTTGCATCATACTAGATACTTGGTATTTTTTCGATTTGATTTTTTTTTTTTTTTTTGTAAAAAATAATTTTTTTTTTACTTTTAAAAAATTTTAAACGTGTACTTGGCGCGACTTTAAACAGAGAATCTTTTTTTGGTAGGATTTTTAAAATTATTTACTCTATTTATTCATAATTTTAAATGTGTCTGATGTCTGCTACATTCACACTCATAGGTGAATATAGATATCTCTTAAACAAATGGTTGACTAATTTGTATTACTTGCTTTAAAAATATACGCTGATAATTTACTTGTATCGTGTATTTATGATTAATAAAATGGCGTGGTCATTATTTTATTATCATTAGGCCCGCTTCGTATTAAACTGCTAGCAAAGAAATAATTAGCGCCACTCAATAGTAGCTAAGCTTACACTTTACTCAAATTCATTGGTCGGTACACTAGAATGCGACTTTTTTTACGATCTCTCTCAGTTTCGTCTGGGTGTACACGAAAGGTTAGTAAAAAGAAGGAGGGGGTAAAACTCCACGGCCTAGGCCGTGAAAAAAAGACGGTATAGTAGAGTTTCTAAAAAAGAGTCCTTTTACGGACGCCACCCAGCGCTCCAAAGTTGAACCTTTGGAGCAAGTATAACAAAAAAGTTCTTATATTAAATCACGTGCCTTTAATATTTTTTTATAATAATTACAAATTTCCGATAAAAATCAGTTTTCTTATAATCTTCCACTCATTTTTTCTTTTTAATTCAATACCTTACTACTTCCTATCCTAAACTGTTGAGTTCTCTTACGAATTTCGATAGAAAAATATTATGCATTTGACTATAATTAGAAAACTGGTTCTTATCGGAAATTTGTAATTATTATAAAAAATATTTAAGTCACGTGATTCAATATAAGAACTTTTTTTGTAGAAAATTAAATTTTGTAGACAATAATTGATATATTAATCATTTTATACCAAGATATAATTCATTTTCTGTCAAAAATGCCACTTTTTGAACAAAAATTGGAATAATTTTAATAATTATCACTCGTAAAAAATTTTACGAAGAACCATTTTGATAGAAAATTTAATTTTCTGTCGAATAGAAAACTTATAAATAGATTTTGAACTACCAAGATTATTCTAATCTCGAAAATCTACTATTTTGATACTAAAATTTGGATTATCTCTAAATTTATGGGTCCCGCGTAATTTCGTGTAAGGAACTTTTTTGTAGAGTATAAAATTTCCGATCAAAATAAATTAATGAAAAATTTTTTGAGCATTTTTATCTTTGACTGCAATAGGCGAGCCTGAGATGTTGACCAAAAATTTTTTCCATTCTCATTAAATTTTTTTATAACTTAATAAACAATATTTTTGCTATTACTAAACAAAATTCTAAAAAAACGTATTTTTGGCCCACCCTAATATACTTATATGAATTTTTTAACGAATGGTATTTTTGAACCCTACTCAATTAATTATTATAGTTTGTGACAAAATCCCTTTAAAAATCGACCATGAAGACAAATACTATAGTTAGATTTTAGAATAATCTACCTAATAATTTTTTTTTGAAAAATTCAAAAAATTTCAAAAACCGTAACTTCTAAACTTATCGGCCGAATTGGCTCATGATCGAACTCATTCAAGGTAATCGTCCATGGAATAGGTATTCTAAGTTTCATAAAGATCGGTTCCAAATTTTTTTCTTTCTCGTGGCAGCAATAGTTTATATTTGTGAAATCATGATTACGCTGAAAATATAAGGTTAAAATTTAAATATTTAACCCTCGCTCAAGAATTTTGAATGTTTCCGAGTGCTGTCTTTTGAACGTTTCTTAGCGACCCTTGAATATTAAGGGGGCATCCATTAATTACGTGAGGTAATTTTGGTCATTTCTCGACCCACCCCTCTCCCCTTGGTGAGGTGTCGTGAGACTTTGCTCGACCCCCTCTCCCCCTCCCCCAATCTCACGTGAGTTTTTGAAAAATGCATATTTGTCATGTAAATAAGTTCATCTGTGCTTCATTACATGAGATTTATTTAAAAAAACAATTTGCCTATAATTTTTTTTTTATCAAGAGGTATCAGGAGTGACTACTGGAACCAACATGTGCACGTAATTTTCAGTAAAATCATCTGCTCCTTCAACCTCGCTCTGATTAGCTATTCTAATCCGTTATCGCTTGGACACAAAAGCTCAGTAGCTCGACGTGTGACAATTCGTGAGGGTCGCACTTTTCGCGCTGATGCACTATGAACCGCATGCTATGCTCTGCGAGTCTTGTGATTGATGAAAAGTAGATACCGCATGTACTGCAGCATCTCTTTCCTAGATCACCACGTACACTTAGGCAATAGAGATCATAGGGCATGCTGATGAAGGCATGCAAAGGTTGAATCGGTAGGTAATGGCGAATCAAGAAGGGAGCAAATAACTTTCCGTCATGCTCTTCAGGGTCCGGGATTGTCAGATGCCCATTAACCTGAGTGATAGGATATGGAGGTGACAGAAAACGGTCATGTAGAATCTCAGAAAAGAATGAAGAATTTCAGAAAAATGTACACGGAGAAAACGAGTCTCGAAAATATAGTAATAATTACATTATTTTAGTAAAATTTACTAACAGAAATGAATAAATACATTTCATTTCGTAATTATTCCAAAACGTTTAATAAAATTTACAGTTCAGTAATTATTACAATATGCAGATTTTAAAAATTCCTGTACGTAATAGATTTTTTACTATCATGATTGAATTTTTTTTAAACAGAGTTGTAAATTTTATTACATTTATTTTTAATAAATACAATACAACGGAAAGTATATTTTACTAAGCAATATAGTAAATATTACATTTCTGAGATTTGATAAATTATTGAACGGAATATAAATTTTGCTATTCATGAAATAAAATTTACTACGTGTATTATGAATTTTATTATGCGCATAAGAAATACTACTACATAGTATACAAAAATTACTAAACGTTTAGTAATTTTGTACTATGTTGAAACCATATCGTTGTAACCCGGCGTGCGCTCCACTCAGTTCTGCCCAAACGGCTTTGGAATAGTGTGTACTGTTAACCTGTCTTCAGGAAGCATAACCTATAAAATTGTATAGTGATTATTTGAGTGAAGGTGAAATATATATGCATGTGCTTGTGATTATTATAAGTTATTATTATTTACTTTTTAATATTTATTATATTGTTATATATAATCATAATTAATGTCTTTTCCTACAAATACACAACATATTGTACTATGACAATAACTTTTTAAATTAAATGTTTTGTTATAACAATAATAGCAAATTGAATCATTTATTTATCCTTTATAGACTCACTGAATTTTTTATGATGAATAATTTTTAAATTAGATAAATAGTTATAAATCTAGTTAACACTAAATTGTCAACTAGTGTACAGTCAACTATGCTCGAATCAATGATTTCAAATTAATTAATTATGCTTTAAAAATGTAATTGTTTATAAATCTTTATAATAGTCACATATATATATTTGTTTATAAGTATAAAAAGATTCATGTATTAAGATAAAAAAATGCATTATGCATTTATTAATAATTCGTATAAATATATTATTTTTTACAATCTGTTAATTTTAATTCTTACTTTTCAAATTACGGAAGCTTATTGTAATTATTAATTGCAATTATTCCTAAGCAGGTTTTGTACTATTCCATATTTGCGATGTATATTTTACTAAAGAGTATAGTAAATATTCCAATATTTGTACTTTAAAAATTACTAAACGATGTACAATTATTCCTAAGCAGGTTTTGTACTATTCCATATTTGGGATGTATATTTTACTAAACAGTATAGTAAATATTCCAATATTCGTACTTTCAAAATTACTAAACGACTTACAATTATTACTAATGAGGTTTTATACTATTTCATATTTGAGATGTATATTTTACTAAGCAGTATAGTAAATATTCCTTTATCCGTATTGTAAAAATTACTAACCACGATAAGTAAAATATACTAATGTGATTAATAATATTTCCTATATTTTCAATAGCGGTTCAACATTACAATCTAAATATGGTAATTTTTAGCCATATTTTTTAGTAAAAATTACTATATTTTTTTTCTCCGTGTACAAAAGAATGAATGAAATCGCTATAAAAATAAAAGATGAACTACTTTGAAAATTCATACGAGAAAAAAACAATACAGAAAAAATTGCCGTGTACTTGAAGTAAATATTGGCTTTCTCGAACATGTTCAGTGTACCATCCTTCGGCTGGCAGGTCTGACATGCTGGAAGTGTCGTTGTTTAGGTCTATGTATTTAGCAACTACTTCATGCCCGTCAGTACACACTGTAGACCATATATCAGCTAAAATTTCCCCTGCCTTTTTGAAATTATTCTTTTCCAAGCTAACGTCTGTTGTTCTACCGCTGGATTCGAGATGTGTTCCAAAAGAGTCATGGGGAAGGACAATACCTGTTAGTTCTCGGCTGAGTGGAGCCATGCGCCTCCCTACTCTGTTGAAAGCACTTCTGCCAGGGGCATTAGTCACAATGAATATTGCATCCAAATCATATTTTTTGAAATGCCCTATGGCGTGTGCGATCACTTTGCGATATCGTGGGTTCTCGTCAGGACCGCCATCGCTCGAAATAATAAGGACAGGTTTAACTTTGCCATTTGCTTTCTTCATAAAATTGTAAAAAAATATTTGCCCGTCTAGGCAACAATCGAATATAAGTAGCACTTCGTGAGATGTTGAACCCCAACTCAAGTAGCTTATCAGTGAGCTCTGAAAGCGTATGGACAGTGCGAACTATCTCACAACGTCGCCGCTCTTCAGCAGATGCACCAAACATAGCTAAGTCAACTATTGCTTTCAGCAATTCAGGCTGCTCTTCTTCTAATCGTGGACGTCCAGGGCCAGCACGAGGAGTCAACGACTTCGCTGCAATAGGATTCTTAGAACAAAATTCAGTTATTTTTTGCCTCTTATTGTTCCTGTGCTTCATACCATACACTCTTTGTTTTTCTTTAAGCGTGAGCTTCTTTTCACAATCATCGATTTCCCGCCACAACTCACGTACTTTCTTTTGCTCGGTGCCCTCAGCAACGAGAAACCGTTTGCGCCTTTCCGACAAATCTAGCTCCTCACACAATTTAGCAATCTTTGCTTTTATAATGCATTGTGCTGGAGTGGTACACACAGCGGATGGTGTGAAGTTCGATGTGACTTTATTCTCATCGTCACTGATCACAAGAGGCTGAGATTTTTTTTTGAAATACCTGTGGCGTGAAAAACATTTTGATTTAAACAGGAAAAAGGAAAAAAATATCGCGCATACGAAGAAAGGTGAATATTATATCCGCTGGTTGAGGATCGTCGTCAAGATCTTGATCCTTTAAGTGCTGGCCAGTAGTTTCAACCTGATCCACAGATTTCGCGTTTTGAACATTCTGGAAGCTTGTTTCCGCTGGACCTGGGCATTTCACGTTCTGAACACTCTAAGCACATTCTCCAGCCGAAGACAAAGTATCCTTGGAAGACATAGTGTTTACCTAGAATCAAAACATCGCGATGAAGACATGATTCTGACGAATTAAGAAAATAGTTTATTTTAGTGATTTTTTGTGAGGTAAATATAACACTAAAAGAATAAATACCTCTCTTTATTGAATGCGCGCAAAATACGTTGATATCTCGATCGCGATCTCAGATGGCTTGTATACAAAATAGACAGAAAAGTATTTAGCCTACCTTATTAAGCAATGCCAGAGTAGTTCGGGCTTTTCTCTATGCCGCTTCTCTGAGGAGCTGTTCATGCTGAGATCAAACAGCAAACTCAAATTTTACATTAAGAACTGACTTCAATTTACTACTAAAATTAATTAATTAAAATTTTAATCTTTTAACACTATTTTCACAGCACTCTTAATTTTCAGTATTATAAATTTTTGTATATTAAATTTTATCTTATTAAATAAAAAAAACTGATTTCATTTATCATATAACAATGTCTTAGTAAACTATTTTATGATTTATACTTTCTGGCCTCCTGCCGAGAAATTTTATTTCCTAAATTCATAATTAATAATCAATAAATTCTGGCCTCTCTGAAGAAAAATTAACAGACGGACCGCGTGGTCAATTAGTAAAAGAATTCTGGCGTTCCTGCCGAGAATTTCTTAAAAACCCAACCCGGAAATGGCAACTGCCCACGAATTAACTTAATTTTTAATTACGACTTCTTTAATTAATGTTAATAAATGATGGCCACCTGTCGATAATTTATTGACCTCTCTTTACTCTCCTTTGTTCCAAAAGTGTCGTGGCGTCCTTTTCTCTCTCCATTTAGTCCTCTTGCCGATTTCCGTTCTGTCTCGTTCTTTTCTTCTCCTCGACTTCTCTCCAATTATTCTATTTTATTTATTGTAATCTGTTGAAAATTCAATACGAATTATTAATATGTAATTTAGTGTATCGGTTTCCGGCCGGATACACGATTAATTATTTATCTCAACTTTGTAGCTTCTGGAAGGTTCCACTTATAACCTTTCCAGAGCTTGGATGATTACCTTATTTTAGCGTGCGGTCACCCGTCTGATGCGTATGCCGGTCAGTCCGACTGTGTGTAGATTCACCTCGTGCACTCACTAATAAAATGTAAGTTCGCAACCCCTCGGCAATTATCGTAATTTAACCACTCCCATTAGTTCTAATTGGGTCTGGAGGACGAGCCCCCCCCCCCCCCCAAATTTGCGCTCCCGGGCATAAGTCGATAAACTAAATCACGGAGTTCATCAATTTTAGATAATTAACCTACCGCGGGGAATATTTAAATAATTTTAATTTAAATTATTTGGATTTATTTAATTTTACCCCGTTAAAGTTAATTATGTTTTACTTCCTATCTGTTATCAACCACAATAAGATGTTGAATAACTGTAAGGATTTGAGACATAAAAATTCATTTATAATTCAAATCCCAGTAGATAAAATATCAAATTATATGATAAAATTACTCACTTGATATCAATGTAATAATAATAGTTGCTAGAGATAATACAAAGTACACGTGGGGCATTCCATGCCAAATCACCGAGTTTTTGACTCGACCCTCTTACATTTGGCTGAAAATTTTTTATCATTTTCTACCCAACCAAAGATATTTTTCGGAATATTTTTTTTTCCAACCCAAGGAAAGTAACGATTTAAAAAAAAAAAACCGCTTTTTTTTTTAATGCTGGAACTTTTTCAAAAATCGACCAATTGGGACAGGATCAAATAAAAAATTTTTGTTTTCAGATGTAGTTTTCAGCAAAAAATACGAAAAAATTTTCAGATGTCAGGATCTATGAAATATTTTAGTTTTTTTCAATAAAACCGTCATTTTTTTTTATGTCCGAAACTTTTGATTTTCAATTCTTTTGTCTGAGAAGAAACTTCAACTAAGGGATCGTTCATAAATTACGTAAGAGGTTATGAGGGCTTATTTGGCCCCTTCTCCCCCTACTGTAAGATATCATAAGATTACAACTAGTCCCCCCTACCCCTTGATAAGGAATTTTCGTAAGAAAAGGATATATTAATAAAATATAACTCCAAGTTAGATTAAAAAAAAACAGTCTCCTACACTTTTTTTTTCAAAATTTTTAAAAAATAAATTTATTAAAAAAAAAAAAATATAAAATTTTTAATTAAATAAAAAATTTTCATAACGATTATAAAAAATAAAAATTTACTGACTTTTTTTTTAATTAGTGTTTTGGATTATGGACCCGTCATAAATCAAAATAATATGAAAAAAAAAAAATCCAAGGTACTTAATAATGAAGAAATAATTATTTTTCTACACCGAAAAAAAATTTGTTTGGAACAAGAAATATTTTGCATTTTGAATTAAAGAAAAAAATTTTTCTTGGCTCAAGAATTTTTTTTCTCGTCTAAAAAATTTCTTTCTTCTTTCAAGAAAATGTTTTTTCACCCCAAGAAAATTTTTGATTTTACTTTATAATACAAAAAATTTCTTGGGTCAAGTAAAAATTTTTTTAGATCAAGAAACAATTTTTTGCCCCAAGAAATCCTTTTTTTCTGTGTAGACATATTTTTAACTTTAATATTGAAAGAAAGTATTAGTTAGAATATACCTTTATGACTGCAGCATTTTTTTTTTTTTCATTTTGAGACTTCGATACGCGATATGCTTTCTCACAAACAGTTGCTTACGTATTCGTCCGATTTCGGAGCAGCTCGTCTCGATCCGTGTGAGCTTCGTACAGTCGTACCATATACATACACATTAAGCGAACGCTCGGCCGAGCTACATGGTAGGTGGAGTGGGGGGTGTTAGGTTTTAGTTTCGTTACGGAATTTCTTGATTCGGTCGCCGCGCTCAAACCCCGCGATAAAAGCTATGCAATAGCTTAATTAGCATTTGTTTGGTCTTTAGGAATTGGGATATCTAAAGTTTGCACTTGTTGAAGAGGATAAAATGAGAAACGGCATGAGAGATTACTTGAGGAAACGCGGATTTTCATCGGGTCCTCTATCAATAGTCATGATTACAACTGGTTTTATACCATTATAGTCCGTTTTGATCTGATGGCAATGTACGTAGACCCACTGTATGTCACTGCTTCAGGTCTGCCCATTTCATTAGCAGTAATTTCAATACCAGCATATACTAAAGGTATGAATTTATGTTTTTCTGCTACAATCCAGTCGTGATCTTGTAGTCGCACTCGATATTCCATATGCATCAGGAAAGGTGCTTGTTTTTCTACAGCAGTTTTACCAACTGGAATGCATGCTTTGTCATCCTGTGATATGAAAAAAACCTGAGCAGGTCCAAACATTGAGGCGAGAGACTCGATAACCCGAATAGATTCAGTACAAAATTTACCATCTGGATGGCTTTTGTGTTCATCATTTGTTGCTCTAGATAATTTCACCACGACTGTTACTACGTGTTTTTTTCCTTCAGTTGTATTAGAGCATCTAGGTGAAAGACGAAGATACGTAGCACTTTGTGATAGATTGAAACCTGACGCTTATAGTTCTTTTACCAAATCATTTAGAGTTCTCCAGGTTCTTACCGTTTCAGTTTGGCGTCTCTCATCTGCACCACTTCCAAAGCTTGCAGTTTCTGCTAAAACATTCGACAACTCAGGTTGAGCTTCTTCCAAACGAGGGTGACCAACTATTTCATGCACATTTAATTGTTTTTTTTTTTACAACCGGATTCTTGATAACGTCTTTTATTAATGCCTGTCTTTTTTTTCTGAAATTGATTTGATATTCAGTGTTGCGCTTTTTGGTTCCAAGTATTTTTTTAGCTCTATCAAGGGCTTTTTGCATTTTAGCGACTTCTTGATTGATCTTTAGCCTTCCAAGACCCAAATCCCTGTGTAAAATACTTGTATATAATTGACTTTCCATTACTGAAATTTTTTTTTCAATTTCATTTTGTGCTGGAATAGGATGAGATGTTGATTGTGATTTATCAGGAATCGTCTCTTTTGGAATCAGTGTGTGTGCTTTATCTACTTCCCTAATGCATAATGCCACAGAAGAATCTGTCGAGTTTTTGTCCATCAAAGCAAGGGGTCCACTAGATACATTTTGCTATAAAAAGTAATTTTGGTTATAGTTGATAATAAAAAGCGAAATATGCATAACTAATAACTTTGTTTAAGTAGATTTTAAGAGATAAAAATTACTTAAGAATAATATTAAAACATTGATAACATTTGGAAAAAAATATACAGAAATAAAGTGCCAACTAACCTGTTTAAAAAAACAACCGAGCATGTTGGTTTTTCTTTTTTGCAGCATGCTGTTTTAAATCATTTATTTTTTCAAATATAAATTTTCCAAAAGCACTGTCATCATTTTTGAAAAGTTCTTTGTTGTTTGTTCAGAATAAGTTTGACTGTTGTTGACAAACTTTTGGTGTTTTATCTGAGAAAGCTCCTACCCATGCTTTAAATAACAGTGGATGTAAATATCCAGACATGTTAGATAAAACAATTATTATGCAATTAAATAACATATTATTAAGATTTCAAGTAATAGGTAAATTCCCAGCCAACGAGAACCACAATAGAATAATAGAAAGTCTAGAAGTACTGATGACATATGATTTTTATAAGATTCACTATCGAGTTAAAGAGATGAAGTACAGATGGTGCTATTCAAGAACGCCATTTTTTAGCGCGAAAGTGGTAGAATTTTCAATTTCAAATCTTACGTAATTTTAGATTCTTTGCCCCCCCCCCTACCTATAGTAAGAAGTTATAATATTCAATCAACACCTCCCCCCCTCCCCTAAACACCTTACATAATTTATGATCGGCCCTTAATACTGCACTTAACCCTGCCATTTCCAAGTCGTGCCCATTTTACCATATATTTTTTTTTTTCGATTAAAAAAAAATTTTTTGAAAATTCGCTCATTTTACATAAATATCGACTGAAGTTTTTTCTGGTCGCTTGTTAAACCTCTGAAGTTAAATAAAATTGAACCGAAATAATCATAAATTGTATCAGTAGGAATAAAATTATTTTATTTAAGTATAGTGTTCTATATTGTATTAAATCTTAATATTACAATTATTTCTCTCAACTCAGTAATTATTTTCCGGTTTCTTAATAGTACTATGTTGTTTGGACTTTTGTGATGAAGAAAAAGACTTTACCTCCACTACAAAATTCAGTAATGGTGTAATTTGATGAGTTTTTTGTGTTGCTGGTATTGCTTTAGCACTTTTGAACCGTTCTTCCAATTGTTATTTCATCGAATTGTATTCTTCCATTTTTGAGAATCGAATATTTATATTTGGTAAGTTTCTTAAGCACCACTCAAATAATTGAATCGTTGTCAGTATCTGTCGATGAGGTGGCAACTGCAGGTTAGCACGTGCAGCCATTCGTTTTAAGATTCCACCTATTCCATCACACGGTCCTTTGCCATGTGCCGTAGCACAAAAGTCTCACTCAACAGTTATTCTAGGCTCTTTTACAATAAAATTGTATGGCAAAAGAGCCTTCAATTTTTCACCAAAATCATCAACAAAATCATTCGTGTTCTTTATTGTCGTTCCGAAGGTTACTTGTGGAGTAGACACCCATTTTTTTTAAATGAATATCATCAATTCCATTATTCTCCATCTGAGTTAATAAATGTGTTTTCGCGTTTTCAACGCCTGGACAATTACAACAATTGTTAAAGAAACATTCAGGTAGATCAATCATTGTAGGTTTATAATGATAAATTCGACCCTGCAGTTAATAATGAAAAGTTGACGCCTGTTGGAGATATGATTAAAAATATTTTAAGCCAATAAAATTAATTACAATTATTCTAAATAACAATGTTCATTAATCGAATAATTCATATCAATGTCAATTTTACTTCTCTAGTTTTTAATATAGCTAAGATCATTCATTTAATATTTTGATGAATAGAGCAATCACAAAATGTATGAATACCATATCTGCCAGCTAAAATACAATGCTTTGGACGCAGAGATGCAAAAGATGAATCCAATTTTGATTTCTGGATATCTTGAGTTGATAATTTTATGCAACACTTTCAAATTACAAAGTACTAGACGTTTCTGACATTTAACTTTTATACCATCATCGTTACGTACTGAAATAAAATCTTTTTTCCCTGGCATTATACTAATCATTTCATTGTTATTATAAAAATTTGTTACAGATGACACTACTTCATCAGTTAATTCACGGCCTAATAATTCGTTTACATCAGAGGATTTATGAACATTTTCGTGTTAATAATCTAATAAAATTTATTTGCAGTATAATATCCTACCAGTTTTTTCAGGTACTGATAATATTCTATCAGCAGCAACAAGGTTTTTTGCTACCCGTACCATATGCTCACTTGCACTCATCACTATCATAATATTATAAACACTCCAACTTGGTGGTAAAAGAGTCAAAATTGGGACGTATGTAGACCTACTCGTATTGAAATCATTAAATTTATTTCTCATACTGTTTAAGATTTCTGAAGCATCTACATTGCTGAATTCATCATTTACTTGACTTTTTACCCCTAATGCTGTTCACAAATTTCGAGCGACACGAGTAACTTTATCATTTAAATACGTGTCAAAAGCTCTTCTATTTGCAGAAACTTAAGATTGATTCCATAACGCTAACGCTTCATCAATAGTCGGAAGAGTAACACTAAGACTCAATTCAGATATTGATCAACTACTTTGCTGAACAAGTAATTCTTGACCACTTGAAGGTGGTTCTGAAAAAACAGAAAAGTTACGAACTGAAACAAATGAAATATTTAAGATGTATACCTGAAATAACAAAATCTGGTGATTCGTTGAGATAAATTGGTTCGTCATTTAAATTTTCATCAGTACCAAAGCTCTCATTACATTCATTATCAGTGTCATCAGGTAAAGCCTCAGCATATTGTCTCAGTAATTTTTTATGACATGCACTACATACACGGTCACTGGTAGATAAACTGAAGTGAACAATTGAATACCCAGGCAGACCACGTGGAGATAATTTTTCATTGTATTTCACAAGAATCAATGAAATACAGCAACGATTAAAAAATTTCGGCATGATAATGAAAAAAATCAATTTCAAATTATCGTTGTTTATTAATAAGTTGTCTGTTATACTCAATATACCCTTAAAACTGATGAAATCATCAACAAGGTACGATAAAAACACTAACGTTATTCAGAAAACATAACCTTAATAAGATTTAGAAAAAAATATGAAAATACCTACATTACCAATGGTAGATTTTTTTCTACTTATCGACAATACAAAAAGTTGATAAACAATTCTCTCGGAAGTTTCACGAGTAACCTGAAAAAATTGCAGTGCAAATTTATGTAAAACAAAAAATTTTCAAAAGAATTTTTTTTTTAATCGAAAAAAAAAAATATCAGGTAAAGTAGGCACAACTTGGGAATGGCCGGGTTAAATGCAGTATTAGTTAAAGTTTTTTTTTCAGACAAAAGAATTGAGAATCGAGAGTTTCGGACCTCGAAAAAATGACAGTTTTATTGGAAAAACTGAAATATTTCATAGATCCTGGCATCTGAAAATTTTTTCGTATTTTTTTCTGAAAAAACTACGTCTAAAAACAAAAATTCTCTATTTGGTCCAGTCCCGATTGGTTGATTTTTGAAAAAGTTCTAGGATTTTGAAGAAAAAGAGCCGTTTTTTTCAAAAATTCGTAACTTTTCGTGGGTTGGAGAAAAAAATCTACAAATATTCTGAAAAATGTCTTTGGTCGGGTAGAAAATGATGAAAAATTTTCAGCCAAATCTAAGAGGGTCGGGTCAAAAACTCGGTGATTTGACATAGAATGCCCCATATATTTACAAGCAAAATGAGTCATTTGTTATAAAGATAAGAGAATACCACAAATCGCCCCACTAAAAAGTTATACAAACACTCTTACTCCAAGCAGAACCCGTGAAATGTACATTTTCAACCCCATATCCCCCTCCTTATATCCAACAACGCAATCTACATTCTCAACTTTTTGACCCTACTCCAATTTAGGCCCCTAAATTTACATTATCATACTCAATTCTACATTCTCATGCCCAATTCAACAGAATCATACCTTATCTCCACCACAATCCTAGCCCCTATGTTATGATGCCCAGACCTACATTGTTGATTTCTACCAAGAGCCTACCATCAGCAACTCCAGACCACAAATAAACGACCACCGCCATCTCGAGTCTGGGTAATTTAAATACCCAACTTCCTACTTATTGACGATGCTATTGCACACACCTGTTGCTGGAGTATGATCCCCTCCTCTTATCCACTGTTTTGGTAAGATTTTTTCTCAATTTCAATTATTATTTTAGATTGCCAACATGGCTGAGAAGAATGTCAATCGTCACAGCACTGATAATAATGATGAAACAAGTAGACTTCAGTTATCACAAGAGATGCGGCAGCAGAACTTTGATAGTATACGCTTTGCGTCATATCGTACAGCATGTAAACTTCGATTTATACAGAAAAAAGTTCATCGTAAGTATCTTGTAGCCAATGCAAATATTTGTATGCATTAGAGTGGTCCAAAAAAAATTTTTTTTTCTCATCATCTTAAAAGTTTTTCTAAGGTATAAAAAAAGTTCTCGCCCAAGGCCAGCGTGATATTTCAATTCTACCAGGCAGTGCTGCCAGATCGCGGACGAAAAGTTCCCCTTCCTTCGCACCATTTTAGCATCACTCACAGCTTAAACGGTGCTTGGGAAGGGGAACTTTTCGTCCACGATCTGGCTGCACTGCTACCAGGCGCTTAATGATTTTTTGTTTCCATATAAATAGCATGTGAAAAATTTTATTTTTGTTTTCTTCGATTAAAACTACGAACAAACTTATTTTCCATATTTTGAGGCACATACTCTAACAGGAAATTTAATTCTCTGCAAAAGAGCTCCGAAATAGTTTTATCATTATTCTAATGGGTAAAAAGTTATCAGGCTTTGAATACTCGCAACTAAATTCAGAGGATAGTTATAAAGTAGGATAGTTATAAGGAGATGGTTAAAAATCGGGATTCAGGGTAAATCACTGTGAATTAGGACTGCCAGAGATAAAATTATTTCAGAGATTTTTATAGAAAATTGAATTTACCACAAGAATATGTGCATCGAAATTGGAAAAAATACATGTTTTTGTAGTTTTAACTGAAGAGAATAAAAAAAAAATTTTTCACATGCTATTGATATAGAAAAACAAAAAATGATTGAACATCTGGTAGAATTGGAATATCACACTGGTCTTTGGCGAGAATTTTTTTTATACCTTCAAAAAACTTTTAAGATGATGGGACTTGAAAAAAAAAAAAAATTTTTTTTTTACCACTCCTATATACATAGTAACGATAGTGAAACTTTTTACAAATATTCGCTGTAAAAAAAGATTCCTGACGTCAAACCAAATTCGTTTGGTTCAAGTACTCCGTGCGTTTGGATACAGTCAAGCGATTGAATCTACCGCCCTCTACGTTTGACAGTATATTATCCTTCAACTGAGAGTTTCTTAAGGGAAGGTACCGAGTCGTTTAAACTAACTCTATCGTATTTGATATAACTCAATAACTTTTTTCATTTGAAAAAAAATAGATAGTAGTTCGTCATTAATGCTGTTGATACAATAATGAATTTCGTGTTATGTAAAATAATTGAAAGTTTCACTCAAAGTAAACTGTGCGGTGATAGAAAGTATGAATTTTCAGTTAAGTCAAAATTTTATGAAGGCAAATGAATCTTAGTGTTGAAAGTAATATTTTTTTAGGTCCATAAAAATTGTCCTTGCAATTGATTCAATAAAAAATCGAATAATTTCAAATTGCTGTATTGTATTGATCCAAAAGAGACAGTAATCTGAATCAATTAGATATTGCCTTTATTTATTTCATTAATAATTAATTCGAAACAAATTTTTTTTTCTTAATAATAATAATAATAAAACTCATAAGGAAAAAAATTTGTTTCGAATTAAATATTAATGGAATAAATTATTATTATTATTATTATTATTATTATTATTATTATTATTATTATTATTATTATTATTATTATTATTATTATTATTATTATTATTATTATTATTATTATTATTATTATTATTATTATTATTATTATTATTATTATTATTATTATTATTATTATTATTATTATTATTATTATTATTATTATTATTATTATTATTATTATTATTATTATTATTATTATTATTATTATTATTATTATTATTATTATTATTATTATTATTATTATTATTATTATTATTATTATTATTATTATTATTATTATTATTATTATTATTATTATTATTATTATTATTATTATTATTATTATTATTATTATTATTATTATTATTATTATTATTATTATTATTATTATTATTATTATTATTATTATTATTATTATTATTATTATTATTATTATTATTATTATTATTATTATTATTATTATTATTATTATTATTATTATTATTATTATTATTATTATTATTATTATTATTATTATTATTATTATTATTATTATTATTATTATTATTATTATTATTATTATTATTATTATTATTATTATTATTATTATTATTATTATTATTATTATTATTATTATTATTATTATTATTATTATTATTATTATTATTATTATTATTATTATTATTATTATTATTATTATTATTATTATTATTATTATTATTATTATTATTATTATTATTATTATTATTATTATTATTATTATTATTATTATTATTATTATTATTATTATTATTATTATTATTATTATTATTATTATTATTATTATTATTATTATTATTATTATTATTATTATTATTATTATTATTATTATTATTATTATTATTATTATTATTATTATTATTATTATTATTATTATTATTATTATTATTATTATTATTATTATTATTATTATTATTATTATTATTATTATTATTATTATTATTATTATTATTATTATTATTATTATTATTATTATTATTATTATTATTATTATTATTATTATTATTATTATTATTATTATTATTATTATTATTATTATTATTATTATTATTATTATTATTATTATTATTATTATTATTATTATTATTATTATTATTATTATTATTATTATTATTATTATTATTATTATTATTATTATTATTATTATTATTATTATTATTATTATTATTATTATTATTATTATTATTATTATTATTATTATTATTATTATTATTATTATTATTATTATTATTATTATTA